>NC_041392.1:256102198-256135771 GCF_002162155.2 Triticum dicoccoides | reverse complement strand
TGCGGATGCTCGGCGGCGGCGCGATGCACTCGGGCGACGGCGAGGGAACTGCCCAGGCGCGGGGCGCGGTCGGGCCGGGCGGGCCGGCCGTGGGCCCGCAGGGCCGCGGCGGCGCGGGGGAGAGTGAGGAGGCGCAGTATTCAGGTGGCAGCGCGCGGTTGGGCGCAGGACGAGGCGGACATGTCCGGGCGAGAGGGTGGACGTGTCCGTCGGCTGGAGGAGGAAGAAGCTAGGGTTTCGGGGAAAGATCCGAAAACGAAAATGAAGGGGTCTATTTATAGAGGTAGAGGGAGTTAGGAGAGTCCAAATAAGGTGCGGTTTTCGGCTACGCGATCGTGATCGAACGACCGAGATGATGGAGGAGGTTTTAGCTGGGCTTTGGGCCACTTTGGAAGGGTGTTGGGCTGCAACACACACGAGGCCTTCTCGGTCCCTCGGTTAACCGTTGGAGTATCAAACGAAGTCCAAATGGCACGAAACTTGACAGGCGGTCTACCGGTAGTAAACCAAGGCCGCTTGGCAAGTCTCGGTCCAATCCGGAAATGTTTAACCCCCACACATGAAAGAAAGGTAGAAAGGACCACCGGAGGAGATAGGAGCGCCGGAATGCAAAACGGACAACGGGAAAAATGCTCGGATGCATGAGACGAACATGTATGCAAATGAAATGCACATGATGACATGATATGCAATGCATGACATGCAAGCAATGACAAGACAACAACAACGAATAACTAGAGGACACCTGGTACATCGGTTTCGGGGCGTTACAGGTTGCTCGTCCACTTGCACTCAAGAAAAATTTGCACTCAAGAAAAATTTCATAGAAAACTAGAGGACACTTGCAATCAAGAAAAATTTCATAGAAAACTCACGTGTATCAATAATATCCATAATCTAAAGAATTTAATATTCATAATATGTTTTTTAAGGAATCCTTCCTTTTAGTTCGCATATTAGTTTTGTCTCAAAGTGAAACATTGTAAAAATTGACCAAATTGTGATTCAACCAGGGGTTGAATGGTTAAGAGGACATTGATATCCCCGTTCATTGGGGTATAAGTTTTATATTACAGTGGTGCTCACATTTTCTTGACTTTATTCCAGGCCTTCCGGCAATGTCCGTTCAATGGGAGGAGACATGCCTGTAGACTACGAACGCATCTGTGGTGACTTTGACAATCTTATGATGATATGACGGCTCAGTCTCTTCAAGGTTTTTATAGGTAGAGTGTGTGTGCGTGTTCATAGTGTTAGTTGGGGGTGCTGGCACATTAATACGGCAATGCCTAAATCAGTCGCGAGTGCTATCACATTAATACGGCTCAGTTTTTATTTTTTGAAAACAATATAAACGCAAATACCCAATTCACATATAGACACTCAACTCTATGAACGCACGCACACATTCTACTGGTGTATCCTATAAAAACCTTTAAGATACAGAGCTGACACAACATCTTGAGATTAACAAAGTCGTCACATTCGTCTTTGTAGTCGACGGGAACATCTTCTTTCACTCAACGCACATCGTCGAAAGGTGTAAAATAAATCTAATTTTTTTTACCACCACTGTCAAGACTAGGACTTAAATCCTAATGGGTTGGTTCCATCATCAGAGGAACTAACAATCTGAGCTAGGCTCGGTTGGCATGGCTCTGACTTTTACGATCGCTGTGCTTGATAGTACGTGTGCGACTTTGAGAACGGCACAAAGTCAAACCGGTCTGACAATAAGAAAATGTCAAAACAGAGTGAGCACCCAGCGATCCCTCCCGTCTCCCGACCTGATTATCATTTTGACTCTTTCGTCTCATCGGAGAGCCTTGACGCTTTCAACTGTACGCCGCTCGATCCCGTCCCTCCCGCGTAAAACACCCAGCGCATCAGGAACGAGTCGTCGTCCATGCGCAAAAAAAAAAGGAACGAGTCGTCGTCAAGACCCCCCGACGCGGTGGCACACGCGCAGGCGCCACGCCTCCACCATCACCACACGCCCGGCGTCGTGTCGGTCGACAGCCGGCGAGACACACCCACACGCAGAGTCCGCGTCGCCGGCCGTGCACACCGCCGTGCGCCGTAGCAATGCCGTCGAGGCGTGCGCGCGAGCACGACGGCGGGGATCGAACGGCGTGGAGCTCGGAAGCATCGCGGCTCGGTGGGGGCGGAGGTTGTTAGCCTGGATGGTGGTGGACCTCGGCGACCGGTGGTGGTACGGTGATGCCAAGGCCGAGCTGGGAGGGGGGAGCGGTCAAAGATGGCAAGCGCTTGCCAAGGATTTTTCAATAGATCGACCGGGCCCGGCCACGGCCAGTTGTGCACTTTTTTGGGCACACATATTGGCGAGCAGGAGCGCGTCAACGGTCCTGTTTTCCAGCATTTTTCTCCCTTTACACCCCATGGTTTCCGTGTTTTCTACTAGATGACTCATTGTTTATTTTTTTATTTTTTTGCAGGGTGACTCAGTTGTTTATTGAGCAAGCAGTATACGATACGATCAATTTGTTTTGATCGTCTACGCCGGAGCGTCTGCCCACTGTTCAAAAGAAGAATTTGCTACACCATGATTTGTGCACGTACGCAGTTGATTGTGTCAAGGCTTCTCTCTGCCATTAATTACATTGGAAAATACCAGAGATATGCATATACACACACTAATACAATGCACGTAGCCGCCATTGTCCCTCTCGGCACCGCGTTGATCCAGTCGGTGTCATGCTTAGCAAATAGCTACACGTGTGTGGGTGTGGCGTGAGCGGCTGCGCTATAGAAAAATGTAGAGTCGTGCTCAATATATTACTCTATCTAATCTACTAATCTATAAGTAGTACGTACAAAGTGCTTAGTACAAATGATTCGAGGGGCGATTACGCAAAAAGCCGAGAGGAACGACCAGCGAACAAGGCAACCAAACCATCCGTCCCTGTCTCGTAGTTATAATCCCGCCTGCCGGCCTGAGCTGATCAACACGCTCAGACTCAGCTAGCTAACATACAGGCAGGCCATCAGGAGGAGCCACGAGGAAGAAACAACCAGCGCATATATCCCCCTCGCCCCCTCCCTCCCGCCGGCAGAGCTGAGCTGAGCTGAGCCACCGTTCGACCAACTCGCCTCTAGAACACAGAGCCCCCCGCCGCCCGGATCTCTTCTTCATCCCCCTCTCCGCTCTTTGTATCGCTCACCACCGCCATGGCTGTAAGTTCCTTTCCTCTCCATAGCTCCTCCGAGCCTTGATTCGACGCCTTATTTTGGTCTGCAAGAACATATGTTTCCTGCAAACGGTGTCTTGGTTTTATCTTGATTGTCGCAAGAGATACCAGGTGCAGTAGTTTCTCGTGGTACGGTTCGAATAGGGATACCGGAACCTGAATTTTCTGAAGGAGAAACAGCAAAATCGCTATGATATGACTGTTGCCTTGTTGGCTGCTTATAGTACTAGAGAAATTTAGCTGGTACTATCATTCATGAGCTTAATCAGGCTAAAAGTTTTTCTAAGACATGATCATCCAGAGCCAACCTGTTCCTTTTCTTCTGCACCATTTGAATTGCACCAGGTATAATCCAAGTTCTGTAGAAAATTCTTGTGTGGATGAATCGCAGAGCTAGTTTGCGGTGACAAAAGTCTTCCTTGGCCGTTGAGGCGTATCTTTCGATCCACTTAAGATCTGTCATCTCAACCTACACATATATTATCTTCATTTTGCGGGTGAATCTCTACATATATTCTGGTGGAAAGGCTAATCATCCCATAAATTATGGAGATGCCGGCAGGTTAACTCTTAGTAATTGCATGAAAATATCAATAGTATTAACCCTCACCTATCACATGAAGATTTAATTGTACTAGTGCGTAATCAATCATTCAGTTGGCGAATCTTGCCTTATTTTCTGATTCGGTTTGGAATTGGAAGGTGTCGGCGAGGTAGACCTACTACCTGGCTATCTACCTTGCGATGGGAGGATATGTGACGTTTAGTCTGGCCTGATCTAGAAGTACAGATTTGTCAAACCTGATCTAGAAGTGCATTAACCCGCCCTGAAATTTGGCCTCAACTCGTCCAAGTGGCGAGGTCACGGCATGCGATTAGCTTCTTGATTAGTACATATTCAACTGGTCCATGTATACTTTCCATTGATTAGTCCATGACAGTGTGTAAAATGTGCCTGGAAGCCGTGGCGCGGGGTCTACTCTCTCTTGCTCCCTTTTTCCTCGGTCGTACGGTCGTACCAATCGACGACCACCACTTGCTACTTGGCCGGGCCAAGTTGACATGTCCGATGTCCCCGCACATGTTAATAATCTTCAGACCATGGCTTAATGATCATCACCAAGCATGAAGCTTCCTTGGGTAAGTTGGAGCGCTTGTGTCAGGGAATGATGATGTCCCCTAGGCTGTTCCTTTTCTTTTCTTTATTTTTCTCTAACCCTGGGACTGGGTCCCAAGTTCTCTAGCGTGTTTATTCTGTGTTTTGAATGTAAAAAATAGTCCGTAAAAAGTACAAAAATCATGGTTATCGCTGTGATTTTCTCTTAATCCCGAGGTGCCCTGAAATAAGCAGCATGTGGCTGACTCTTCTTCTGTTCCATGCATGCAGAAGCAGCAGAAGAACGCGCACGTCCCGAAGTTCGGCAACTGGGACAACGACGGCAACGTCCCCTACACGCTCTACTTCGACAACGCGCGCAAGGGCAAGGGCGGCAAGCCCATCAACCCCAACGACCCCGTCGAGAACCCCGAGGCCTTCTCCTCCTCTGTCGTCGCGCCGTCGCCGAACCGCTCCTTCGACCAGGGCAGGCCGGCTCTCCCTCCTGCCTCCCCGCCTCCCGCTCACCACCACGAGCGCCGGCCCAGCGACGCGCCGGCGGTCGCCCCGCCGCTGTCCCCGTACCACCGGAACGCCGGTGGCGAGCCGCCGAGAAGAGGCCCTGGCGGCGGACGGGCAGGCGGAGGCGGGTATAGCGTGGAGCAGTCGCCGGGGCCGTCCCCGCTGCACCCGTACGGACAGTCGAGGGCCGAGTACTCCGATGGCAGCGGCTACGGCCTCGTGGCCAACTCCGTGGACCGGTCCCGTGCCAGGGGCGCCTCGCGGGGCAACGAAACGGTAAGCCTCTGATCTGCTCTGCTCCGGTCAGTGTGCCATGGCTTTGCGCGGAGGTGATGTCTTGTATCTTACTTTGGTTGTTGCTGCGACCGATGGCAGCCGACGAGGGGGTCAGCGGTGCCCAAGTTCGGCGACTGGGACTCCAACCCGGCGTCGGCGGACGGCTACACGCACATCTTCAACAAGGTGAGGGAGGAGAAGAGCACCCAGGCCAAGGCACCGGGGTTCGGCAAGGACAACGTCGCCTATGGCAACGGCCGCAGGCAGCACGACGACGGCTACGTCTCCTCGGTGAGTTCCACAACACAACTTCATGCCCATGTCGCCATTGGTTTGTTCGTGTTGATCCTCGTTTTCTTATTCGGTGATCGATCTCACTGACTCGCCATGAATTTGAGTTCTGAATTAGTCTCTGTTGGTTTCGCCTGCAGAGTCGCTGGTGCTTTGGGTGGTGCAAGTAGGGGTGGTTCGACAGATGATGATGGGGAAAAGTAAGCGAGGATCTTTGGGAATGTAAATTGTGTGAAATTAAGAAGGTTTTTGCCATTGATTCAACTTCGAACTTCTGTAATCCCATTTTTTGGGACATTATTTGGCATTGGGCACTCAGCAGAGTTCATATTCTTTTGATTGTGAAATATACTCCTACTATTTCTTTCTGATGTGGAATGTAGAGTTCAGCCATGGTTGTTGTAATACTAGAATTCTGTTGCGGGGCTTGTAGTGCAATACTGGGTACTGATTACCTTTAATCCAATTTCGGATTGCAGATAGTTTCTGTTTTTTCTTCTTCAAGGGTGAACGTGAATGTCGAACCCACGGAATGTTCTGCTAGTAGATAGTGATTCAAACAAGCTATCATTGTCATTAAGAGTTTTGGCTTTCTGTACCAAATACCGCAAGTTGTATGAAGAGAGATCAATAATGCTTCCTCTATTCCAAAATAAGTGCCGTTGATTAGTTGTACTAATTTTGTACTAAATCAGCCAGACTTATTTTGGGACGAGGGAGTATGAAATAGTCTAGGGCATGTGGACTTTACTCACAACTTTAGGGTCTCTTTGATTCAAAGGATTTTTATAGGATTTTTGAAGGATTGGAATCCTTAGGAATTTTTCTTGTTTGATTCGTAGGATTGAATCTTGTAGGATTTTTTCCTAAGGATTTATTTGTACTGCATTTCACAGGAATTCTAACATCCACTCCAACCTCTTGGAAGAAATTCTTTGCTTTCCCCATGCCACAATCAAACAAACTCAAATCCTATAGGAATCCAATGGACATGCCATTTCAATCTTACGTTTTCCCTATTCCTGTGTTTTTGCAATCCTACGAATCAAAGAGGCTATACTTGCGCATAGGATATTTTCTTGATTTTCAATAGTCATGGTGGCATTGTTATTATGTGTTTTCAACGTGTAGATGTGGGGGGACTCATCCAAATGACGTCACTACCGATTAACAACTTTTTGAGCATAAGTACAGACACAAGCGCTCATATACACGTGCATACATTCATCCTTATGAACGCGCACACACACCCTACCCCTATGAGCACCTCCGAGAGACTGAGCCGGCATATCATCTTGAGATTTACGAAGTCACTGTAGGCGCCTCGTCGTCGACGGGAACGTCTCCTCCCACTGAAAGAGTATCGCCGGAAATCCTGAAATAAATCCAGGAATAATGCGAGCACCAGGATATGAACCCTGGTGGGTTGGGGATACCACTTGCATCGTGATTATATTGCCCAACCAATGTCCTTACCATCGCGCGGGATTACTTCAGTTGAAGGATTTCTCCGGACCAACGCACTAGACATTTAATTACTGCACTCATCTTTTTAAAAATGGAGAAGGACCCCCGGCCTCTGCATCTGGACGATGCATGCAACCACTTTATTAATTATTCACATAATACCTTACAAAGTCATACAACAGTAAGGCTAAGCCACCATCTAGGAAACATCTTTCGCTATTCCTATCCAGTTGATATAGGGATATTGATAGTCTGGGCCTAATACCAAACAGACCTCGCAGCCAAACCTAACAGCTAAGACCTGAGGTCCCAATCAGGACGTCTGACAGGTATGGGGCACCCAGCAGTCCAACGCACTCCTCAATCAGGACGCCTGCCGGGTATAAGGCTGCCGCAGCCACCTGCCACAAATCCATCTTCAGAGTTGTACTGTTGCATCTACCGCGCCAGTCTCTCTGCCATCGACGCCGCCACGACGCCAGGCGGCATCGTCCTCCTGCGCGAGTCCATCCTCACACATCTGATGCCGAATCTGCACTGTGCCACGCCGTCGAGATCCCTCGCCATTAATGTGTAGAATGAAGCGCCGCTCCACCAAAGATGCGGTCCACTGGTCCCTCGAGCCCGTGCACACCTCCAAGAACGACGCCCCCAAGGGGGAAACGACATAAGAACGCCGCTGTCTTCCGATCTACTGATCTAGGGTTTCCCCCGGAGGTAGCAAACAGTGACCTTGAAACTCTCCTCGGCGATGCCTTCAAGAAGGGAATGTCGCAAAATAGCGCCGCCACCGCCGGCTTTGGCAGTAAGTCGAAAGCAAGTTTTCACCTGGATCTGTTCGAAGGACCTCCATCAAGCATCTCGTGCACGGATCGCTGCCATCTCTGCCGGGGATTGGATGATGGATCCAGGCTGCCGCCTCCTGACCGGCCACGGCACCACCACGGTGCCTAAGCCGGTGCCGTCATGCCCACCATGCCCGCTTGTAGACGCCCTCCAGATCTGTCGGCCCGCGTAGATGGTCCCCAAGAAGTTGCTTTTGGCTACCCTACTAATCCTTATTGTCATCGGCGTTCGGTGTAGCTTTTCACGCGTCCCTGCACTTTACCTCCTCCTAGATCGGTCAAAGGCATACCAGGTACCCGTTGAGCATTAGAATGAGAAAGACAAAGACAAACCTGTTGTGAATAACATGTACAACTAACATTCAATTAAGCAAAGTCAATACCAATGATCTTGTGCACAAGTACATATGGTTGCAAGGCTATGCCTCAACCCATGGCCCGAGGGGATCACTCACACATCGAAATCAAATCACATATGAAAAATATTGTAGATGACATTGATAGATGAATGATTGTATAGAGTATTACAATGTCGTCGTATGCGATGAATTGACTACAAGTATGGCAAACTATGGGAGAATGACTATGGAGATGGAGATGACGGTAGCGATGGCGGCGGCTAGGGTTTCTCAGAATGGTGGTGGTGATCCTAGCGACTATTTTGCTCTTCATAGGTTTGGTGATTGTTTTGTTGCGAATGGGGCCTAGGGATTTTCATAGTGTGTCGGGGATGACGTTATAGACCTGCTGGCGCATGGTACATCAGTGGGTACCAGACATCATCTTCTTTGTTGGATCATCTATAACGCGTCCAATTGGCTTGACTTGATCTCCACACTTTATATTTGCATGATAGTCCATTTCATGTGAAAAAACTACATAATGGGATTTGCAATCTTTTGCACTTATTACTCTTTAGTGACAAGATCGCAGTGATATTCTTGGAATGTCCAGGGTTATTCTGTTTAAACAATGGTGGTATGAGTGTGAAAAATACACTCATCCGGTACCACATTTTTGGTTCCTCGTGTAATGAGTTTACCTAATAATACATGTATGACAAGTCTAAAATCCGAGCTGGATATACCACCCCATTCCTAAGATATAAGGCATCTCTAGTACATCCTACAGAACTTAAATATAAGGAAAATTATTTGGCAAATTAAGACATATCTGGCCCATCCAATATTATATTTCCCCCAGGAGCCTATGTTTGCTCTATGATGACGACTTCTCACTAAAATGCGGGATGAACGGTGTCTCCCAAGGCAAAAGTGATGGCCCAACGCGTAGAACATTCCCAAAACATGTCTGCGTGGGCCCATTTGCGGCTGAAATGCGTCGGCACGGACGTGAAGCGAACGCGCCGCACATCCTCTCGGTGTCTGCCGCGTACCCACATGGCGGCCGCCCAACTACCTCCATCGTCTTTGTTAATGACGACCACTGACCTCGGGCCCACGCGTCAGCGATGGCGGTCGGCCTTTTTCAATCCAAGCGTGCGGTTGGGGGCGTCCTCTGTTGGGGAACGTTGCATGAGAAACAAAAAATTCCTACGCTCATCAAGATCAATCTAGCAGATGACCATCTACGAGAGGAGAGATTGGATCTACATACCCTTGTAGATCACTAAGCGAAAGCATTAAGAAATGCAGTTGATGTAGTCGAACGTCTTCGCGATTCAATCGCGATCCGTCTCGCGAACTCCGATCCAAGTGCCGAACGGACGGCACCTCCGCGTTCAACACACGTACGGCTTGATGACGCCTTCATCTCCTTGATCCAGCGAGCGATGGTGAAGTAGTAGCTCGAGTCCTCCGACAGCATGACGGCGTGGTGACGGCGGTGGTAGAGAAATCTCAGCAGAGCTTCGCTAAGCACTACGAAGAAAAGATGGCTATGAGGGAGAGGAGCAGCAGCGTCGTGGCACGTATAGATGCGTATGGGTGCAGCTGCCCTCTCTCTACCTGTCTATATATAGGGGGAAGGGGGAGGAGGGGGCGCCCTAGATCCCATCTAAGGGGGCGGCGGCCACAAGGCAGATGGGGCGCCCCCAAGGGAAACCCTAGGGTAGCTTGCTCCCAAGCCAGGTGGAGGGAACCCTAGAGGGGGTGCCCCGCCAATCCTGGTTACATGAGATGGGGTGAGGGGGGCGCACAACCCCTTAGTGGGCTGGTTTTCCCCCTCCCCTTGGCCCATGAGGCCCCCCGCCAACACTTGTCGGGGCCCCCAAAACCCCTTTCGGTTATGCTGGCCATCACCCGGTACCCCCAGAACACTTCTGGACTCCAATACCCTTCATCCAATATATGAATCTTCACCTCCGGACCATTCCGGAGTTCCTCGTCACATCCGGGATCTCATCCGGGACTCCGAACGACCTTCGGTAATCACCATAATGACTCAACTATACTTATATCGTCACCAAACGTTAAGTGTGTAGACCCCGCGGGTTCGAGAACTATGCAGACATGACCGAGACACCTCTACGGTCAATAACCAATAGCGGGACCTGGATGCCCATATTGGTTCCCACATATTCTATGAAGATATTTATTGGTCGAACCTTGATATCAAGGATTCAGCTAATCCCGTATGTAGTTCCCTTTGTCCATCGGTATGTTACATGCCCGAGATTCGATCGTCGGTATCTCCATACCTAGTTCAATCTCGTTACCAGCAAGTCTCTTTACTCATTCCGTATTACAAGATCCCGTGGCTAACCCATTAGACACATTGCTTGCAAGCTTATTGTGATGCTGTATTACGAGTGGGCCCTGAGATACCTCTTCATCATATGGAGTGACAAATCCCAGTCTTGATCCATGCCAACCCAACAGACACCCTCGGAGATACCGAGAGCACCTTTATATTCACCCAGTTACGTTGTGACGTTTGGTACACACAAGGTACTCCTCCGGTGTCAGTGAGTTGCATGATCTCATGGTCATAGGAACATATACTTGACATGCAGAAAACGATAGCAATAAACTTGATACGGTCATATGCTACGTTTATAGTTTGGGTCTTGTCCATCACATCATTCTCCTAATGATGTGACCTCATTATCAAATGACAACTCATGTCCATGGCTATGAAACCATAGCCATCTTTGATCAACGAGCTAGTCCGGTAGAGGCTGACCAGGGACATCTTGTTGTCTCTGTATCCACACACGTATTTGAGTTTCCGATCAATACAATTCTAGCATGGATAATAAACGATTATCATGAACAAGTAAATATGATAATAACCAATTTATTATTGCCTCTAGGGCATATTTCCAACAGTCTCCCACTGGCAGTAGAGTCAATAATCTAGTTCACATTGCCATGTGATTAACACTCATAGTTCACATCGCCATGTGACTAACACCCAAAGAGTTTACTAGAGTCAATAATCTAGTTCACATCACCATTTCATTAACACTCAATGAGTTTATAAGGTTTGATCATGTTATGCTAGTGAGAGAGGTTTTAGTCAACGGGTCTGCAACATTCAGATCTCCATGTACTTCACAAATCTCTATGTCATATTGTAGATGTTGTTACCATGCTCCACTTGGAGCTATTCCAAATAGTTGCTCCACTATACCTATCTGGTTTGCTACTCAGAGTCATCCAGATAGGTGTCAAAGCTTGCATCGATGTAACCCTTTACGCCGAACTCTTTATCACCTCCATAACTGAGAAACATTTCCTTATTCCTCAAAGGACAGTTTTGACTGCTATCCGATGATCCACTCCGGGATCACTCTTGTACCCCCTTGCCAGACATGTGGCAAGGCACACATCAGGTGTGGTACACATCATGGCATACCGTATAGAGCCTATGGCTAAGGCATAGGGGACGACTTTCGTCCTCTCTCTTTCTTATGTTGTGGTCGAGCTTTGAGTCTTACTCAACTTCACACCTTACAAGTCAGGCAAGAACTCCTTCTTTAACTGGTCCATTTCGAACTTCTTCGAAATCATGTCAAGGTATGTGCTCTGTGAAAGTCTTATCAGGTGTCTTGAGCTATCTCTGTAGATCTTGTTGCCCAATATGTAAGCAGCCTTACCCAGGTCTTCCTTTGAAAAACTCCTTTCAAACAACCCTTTATGCTTTCCAGAAATTCTACATCATTTCCGATCAACAATATTGTCATGGAATTGTCACGGCAGATGTCCCAGTGTGAGGACTTAGTCGTGAGGCCAACGCATCTTTGTAGTAGCTTGAGAGGGGTTGAGCGGAATCGAGAGACGCAACATAAGGATTTAGATAGCTTCGGGCCTCGGGAACCATCATCCGGAATAGCCCTACATGCTGTTTGTGGCTAGGTCTCATTATGCTCATGAGGGAGTCGCCGTAAACTGGCTCTCCTAATTATGTCTAGCCCTAGAGATTGTTTCTTCTTGCTTCTCCCTCTTTGGGGAGCCCTACCCCTCCTTATATATGTTTAAGGGGCGGGTTACATGTGGAGTCCTATTAGGATTAGGACTAGTCTACCTTCTAATACAAACCGGATACAAGTCCAGGTCTTAACTCCTTGTAAGACAAATATTCCTCACGCCTTTCCTCTTAAACCGGCCCACCATAACATGAACCGTCCTTCTGGGCCTTGGGCCTTGTCATCCGTTTGTCCCGCCCGCCGGGTTACCAGTGAATAATAATGTTCAGTCAGGTTGCTTGTAAACCGTCTGGTCAGTGCGGGTCGTCGGTGAATCGCCAAGTCCGGCCGGGTTACACCGCGGGGTATATCCCTGACATTAGCCCCCAAGTTTACCTTGGATTTATCCATGGTAAACTTATGCTGCAAAATAAACACAAGAACAAATTTGACAGGTTGTGCTCCGGGTTAAGAATTCTTGTAAACCAGCACCTAATCATCCTTAAGTCCTTGTCATTTCCTCCTTCTAGAAAATCCGGGTCAATAGACCAGCTTCATAAGTAATTTGCTTGTAGAATAAATATTGTAAATAAAGAATCCATTTGAGTCGGCCTTCAATGCTCTGACTTGAGAAAAATATTGGTCTTCAAATATTCAACTGATATTCAGCCGGCTTGAAAATGTAGAACTTGCCAAGCTATGATTTCCAAAATCGGCGGGTTATAAAGCTGATAATTCCGAGTCATGATTGTTGCCAACGCCGGTTCATGATTGTTGTCAACGCCGGTTCATGATTATTGATGACGCCGGGTCATGATTATTGATGATGTCGGGTTAATCTGGTTTATTCAAAACTGAGAATTTGAAGATTTTTCTCCCTTATATCCATATTATCTGTAGCCCCCATGTCTTGAACAAAACAAAGTGATGGCTTAAGACTTGCTTCAATATAAATACTGCCACTTAAGAAATCCATGTTGTTCATCCCAGTCACTTAGTAAAAACTGAATACTCCATATTATGTATCCCCCAAGTGCCGGGTTGTCATGCTTGCAGCAACCTGGGACTTGTAATTGCCTGATGCTCAAAAAACTTGAATTGTTGACAGGAGCAATTGGTAGCCCCCAAGGGCCGGCTCATTACAATGTGATGAGTTGGATCTTCAATAAGGTGAGTAAAAAATGACTTTGCATTAGCCCCCAAGTGTCATGGTGCATGCTTGCAGCGACATGAGACTTGCATATTTGATATAATCTCAACTTAAATAATGTAGCCCCCAAGTGCCGGGTCGTGAACCTGCAGCGACTCGGGACTATTCCTTCAATTGTAGAATAAATCATATCGATTGATAATATAACAACCATGGCGCTAAAGCGACCTTGAAAACCTTAATCATAATACTGGTTACTGATAACCATAATAAAATCCCAGCCATGTTGGCTATTTGAAGATTTGAATAATATAATCCAATGATTTATGAGCACATGATTCCAATGGCGCAATCCAAATATATACTGGCAAGTTATAATCCCAAACCAGTCTGGGTTAATAAACACTGGATGATTTATTATCATACTGGCAACTTATAGTCGAAAGCCAGGCCGGGTTAATAAACGCCGGTGATTTATAATCATGCTTTATTCAACCTGTTTCTACATACAACAAGTTTAAAGTGTCCCGGCGGTTTACCGCCGGACGGGTCATAATGCCCAACATACAACCCGGGTTTATAACCAAGGCTGCACTTAAGAATAATCAAATATGAAATATATCATACCAGTAAGGGTGAATCACATCGTTGGTTTACCAACTTTTGTAGTAAGGGTGATAACCCCAATCTTGAGCACTGATAACTCCTTCCATATTTTGCCGGTTTATGATAAAACTGTACCGGGTTGTAATAAACACCGGATTATCCATATATAATACTGGCGACTTGTAGTTGAAACCAGACCGGGTCAATAAGTGCGGGATTATAACTGATCATATATTGACAACTTGTAGTTGAAAGCCAAGTCGGGTCAATAAAGTCGGTTTATCATAAGATATTATCAACCTCATCAAAGGAGAAAAAACTTCGCAAATAAAAGCAGAGAAAGAACATGCAAGGCTTTTCATGGGCTGCCAGGCCCAAAATCGAGGCTTTTCATGGGCTGCCAGGCCACTAAGTTAAACCATTTCACAAAGCCTTTTAAGATGGACCTCAATCATTAATCAATTGTCGTTTTAACTTTGACAAGTTCAGGGTCTATGAGATTGAGTTGTCAAACGTTCGGTGGGTCATACCAGGTTTACCTGGACGGAGTGGCTTACTTAAAGAAGGCAGGATAACCCGGGGTTTTAGGTGAATACACCTGGCTTCCAAGCCTGGCTTGATAGCCTATTACAAGTGTAGACTCTTTGTTCGTTACGAAGCAAAGAGCCCCCAAGCAATATTTTCAGTTGTGCTCAGTGGGTGCCTATGTTTGAGTTGTGTTGTGCAACAGACTCTTTTTGGCCCCCAAGTGATTTCCTTTTGGCCTTTCCCGATCAAGAGGTGTAGCTATGGTTCAGATACGACCAAGCCCCCAAGTGATTTCCCTGGTGGCCTTACGCCGATCAAGAGGTGTAGCTATGGTTCGAATACGACCAAGCCCCCAAGTGATTATTGTGAGCTGTGCTCAAGGGATACCCATGTTTGAGCTATGTTGTGCAGCAGACTCTCTTTGGCCCCTTATGATTATATTGCCTTGATAGCCGGATTACCGAAGTAAACAGAGTTGTGCTCTTATGATAATATTGGCTTGATAGCCGTATTAATAGGGTAGTCACAGCTGTGATCAACAAGCAGGAAGCCCCCAAATGATCAATAATATGATAAACCAATAAAGCAGGATGCCCATGTTTGAACCGTGCATCATGGCAGCAAGTTCTCTTTGGCAATGTTTAATTTTTTTTGCAAGAGATAACTTCTTCTTGAACCGGATGTTTAACCGGATATTGAGATCTTCAAAGCTTTGTAGGAGACATCTTTCCCTTGAACCAGATTTTAAACCAGAATCTTCAATTTCAGCCAGAAATTTTCTGACGGCCTTTAAACTCGAACTTGCGAGAAATTATTTTTTTTTGAACCGGAAATTCTTAAACCGGATTTGAGAGCTTCAAAGATTTGTGGGAGACAAATTTCCCTTGAACCGGATTGTAAACCGGAATCCTTTCTGATGACCCGGAACTCCTTCATTGAGCCGGGATTTGGTAACTGTCATATATTTTCTAAGCCAGAAATTTTCTGACGGCCTTTACATTTTCATCAATATAACAGTAGCCTCTGGGATCGGGTTATCTTTCCCTCCATCGCCCTGGGGTTCTTAAGTTTGCTGAATCTAGCAAAATTTGTTGAGTCATGTCATCGTAGCCCCCGAGTCTCAAGGTGACTCGAGGAATTGGCTTGAGATTCTCCACATTTGACCGTGATATAAACCGGCATATAGTTGAACAGAAGAACGCTTGTAATATGTTAAAGCTGGAAGCAAGGTGTCGAGTTAACGATCTTCGCAACACTCATTGTATATCCTTGGCGTTTGATAACGCAATATAGATCCATGGAAACTTGAAGTCGATCGTGGCGGGTTATAAATGACTCCATAAAATTTGTGTCAGTAATCCGGTCAGCGGTTCATCCCAACTGGCTGTTCTGAAATTAACCAAACTATAGTGGCGGCGACTTGTTCGCCTGCCCATTGAGACATTCAGTGCAGACGGCGGTTGATGATAATTTTGCCTTCAATTTGTTGAAAGAAAAACGGGCTACCCAAGATGTGACTTGCTCATACTCAATAAACAGCTCATGCAGGTAGGTGTGGCCGGTGCGTTGATGTAGACCGGGCCATACGGGCGGCGGCTTGTGCGCGTCCATTCATCGGGTAATATGTTACGAACTATCGCTGGGCGGAATATTGTCAGCCCGTGCTCCATACCCATGGTATAAACCACATTTGTAGTGAATGATTGTCCTGTATATAAAAATATACAGATCAAAGTAATTGTTTTTTGACAAAAATAATACGTGCTAATAAAATAGACTTTAGATGGATAGCACCTGATTCGTTTAGGCCGGAAATAACCCGCCATGAAGTTGATGATGACTAGGTGAAACTGAAATCATTCACGAGTGAGTCGACCACGGGAGCAGACAGATGAGTCGGGCCGGTGTTGTAAGCCGGTGCAGACGGACGGGTCGATCACAGGTCCGGTAAAACCGCACGGACGGACGATTCGGCCTCGTCATGTAGATATAAACTGGGCTGCAGTCGCGTGTGTTGATGTAGCGGGGGTGACGATCTGTGCACGTACCCGTTAAGCAGCACATCACGGACAAGTGCTAGTGCAATAATAATACTTATGCGCACCCCTTGTGTGACACCATTGTAATAAATAATAACCCTGATATTTATTTGTCGGATGAGCGTGGATATTGGGATCAAAACATATCAAATGTCTGATGTCTCCACGTGACCTTCTCCTCTTGTCTTAATCTCTCATGGAGGACCTGATTGAAGTGCCAGCGTATGCACGCACTGCTCTTTCACAATAGCCCTAGAGATTGTTTCTTCTTGTCCTAGAGATTGTGTCTTCTTGCTTCTCCCTTTTTGGAGAGACCTGTCCTTCCTTATATATGTTGAAGGGGCGGGTTACATGTGGAGTCCTATTAGGATTAGGACTAGTCTACCTTCTAATACAAACCGGATACAAGTCCAGGTCTTAACTCCTTGTAAGACAAGTATTCCTCACGCCTTTCCTCTTAAATCGGCCCACCATAACATGAACCGGCCTTCTGAGCCTTGGGCCTTTTCATCTGTCTGTCCTGCCCGCCGGGTTACCAGTGAATCATAATGTCCAGTCAGGTTGCTTGTAAATCGTCTGGTCAGTGCGGGTCGCCGGTGAATCGTCAAGTCCGGCCGAGTTATACTTCCGGCCAGGTTACGCCGCGGGGTATATCCCCGACAAATGTGTCATCCACACACTGGTAAAATGACGTGCTATACAAAAAGTTTTTAACCCCTTTCCGTGACGACATTTGGAACCGTCGCCAAGTGAGTGTGGGCGATAGGGGGGTCTTTCCCACACGACCCAGAAACCGTCGGGGATAGGCCCTCCCGGGACACCAAATGAGCTCGTGTGCGATCGGGCGAGGCATCGAAACACAATCATTTCCATAGGTATGTACATCCTGCACGGTGAATCCAAGAAAACATTTTCATAGGTATGTATATCACACACAGTTCTTTGTGTGGAAACGTTTGTGCAAGGTGGCCTAACACAAACAATTCGCTGCCGGAAGTCGTGTGTGATTGTTAGTCGATCGAACACACCTACTTTCTAGAAACCGTGCGGGTTGTTTGAGTTCATCGCCCACGGTGCTGTCTGAGTAACCGTCTACAGTAGAAAACCCCAATAAGTAGGGTAATTAGCCTATTATTGATAATCCATGTACTAATCGAATTGGTATTTCTTATAAAACACACCCGATATTTCATATCCGTATAACAGCAACCATGATTTCATAATCGAATTACATCAGATAGCTTCGGCACTCAGTTACGCCATTACACAAAAACACCAAGTTTCACATGCAGCATAAAAAACCTTAGGAAAGTAGCATCATACATGGTAAATAGACAAATGAATCTCATCTGGGAAACTACAGAAGCGGGAGGCAAATATTGGGCCTTTAGTGATGTTGAATCTCCTTGCAACTTTAGGCCAGAGGCTATGGATAATTGCTCGCCCAACCTTTGTCCTCTTCATTAAGACTTCAATATTGTACCGTGGGTGTTGAATGAATACCTTCCTCGCCTCTTGACCATCCAGGTGGTTCGAGAGGTAATCATCGGTGAACTACTTTGAAAAGTACTGAAAATAAAGCTATGCATAAATCGCTGTTATAAATTTTGAAATGGTGTAAGGGGTAAAAACAAGGTAAAAGAGTTAGTACCGTCCTATAGTTGACTGATGTCTTCTTCATTGTGCGAACAAAGATCTTGCTGTTATTCATCACAAGTTTCTTCATACTAACAATCTTTCTGAGTTTCTTGACTTGACTGATCTTCATGGACATCTCATTTCCCCATATGCAAAATGGGTTGAACAGTGGGTCTAAGCCTCTGACAGTAGGACCTACATGTGCAAGACCAAATTGTAAGAAACCTAAATATTAGAATGATTCCTGCAACTACACAATAATGTGCTATTAGCCAAAGGACCCTGCTTGAACAAACCTCGATGGTAAACCGCAATGTCTCCTATTGTTTCCCTGCAACACACATAAGGAAGATCTTGATCAGGTTAACTGAGAGTTGCCATACTATCAGTAGAATATGTATTGAGTACAACCAAATTCGATTGGTATCACATGCATAACAATACAAAATTGTACGCACATCAAATGAAAATCAAATTGCAAAACTGAACCGAACAGTTAAATGGACAGCAGACCAAATGAACCAAAATAGTTAACTAAGCACGACATTGCAGAATAGAAACATGTACTAGAAGATAAGTCAGTTAACAAAACAAAGAATGCTTGAGAACAGTACTACGAAATGTAGCAATTGTTGGACCAAAGTGTTAACTGAACATTACATTTCAGAGGATCAAATTGTTAATTGAACATCAGATTGCATATTAACATTACAGAGGACAAATCACTAGAAGGCACTGGCGGTGGCCTCGAGAAAATAGCATGAACTGTATTTTAAAGTAGACAACCGCGTGGCGGTGTCGGCGGTGGCCTCGAAGACGAGGTGCTCATCCAAGATCGGTCCGTCGACACGCATGGCAGCCATAGCGACCTCGTGCACGCGTGCGGCCGCATGCTACTGAGCTCCACGTTATACTGCGTGCAAAATGGTTGTGGGCGGCGCTTAATTGGAGGAGGAGGGCAGTGATTTCGGTGGAAGCTGTCGCATCGTCGGTCAGGGCATGTGGGACGGGAAAGGAGGAGGATGGTTTGGGTGGGGTGTGGATTACCTGACCATATCGACGAGGCCGCACAGCAAGAAGGGTCGGCGGTGAGGAGGCCACTGATACGTCTCCAACGTATCTATAATTTTTAATTGTTCCATGCTATTATATTATCTATTTTGGATGTTTAATGGGCTTTATTATACCTTTTTATATTATTTTTGGGACTAAACTATTAACAGAAAGCCTAGTGCAAATTGCTATTTTTTTGCCTATTTTAGTGTTTCGCAGAAAAGGAATATCAAACGGAATCCAAACGGAATGAAACCTTTGCGAGGATCGTTTTCGGAACAAACGTGATCCAGGAGACTTGGAGTGGATGTCAAGGAAGCAGCGAGGAAGCCACGAGGTAGGGGGGCGCCCCCCAGGGGGAGGGCGTGCCGCCCACCCTCGTGGGCCCCTCGCAGCTCCACCGACCTACTTCTTTCGCCTATATATACTCTTATACCCTGAAACCTTCGAGGAGAGACACGAAACACATTTTCCACCGCCGCAACCTTCTGTACCCATGAGATCCCATCTTGGGGCCTTTTCCGGCGATCTGCCGGAGGGGGATTCGATCACGAAGGGCTTCTACGTCAACACCATAGCCTCTCCGATGATGTGTGAGTAGTTTACCACAGACCTTCGGGTCCATAGTTATTAGCTAGATGGCTTCTTCTCTCTCTTTGGATCTCAAGACAAAGTTCTCCTCGATCTTCTTGGAGATCTATTCGATGTAACTCTTTTTGCGGTGTGTTTGCCGAGATCCGATGAATTGTGGGTTTATGAACTTGATTATCTATGAATATTATTTGATTCTTCTCTGAAATCTTATATGCATGATTTGATATCTTTGCAAGTCACCTCAAATTATCAGTTTGGTTTGGCCTACTAGATTGATCTTTCTTGCAATGGGAGAAGTTCTTAGCTTTGGGTTCAATCTTGCGGTGCTTGATCCCAGTGACAGAAAGGGAAACGACATATTGTATTGTTGCCATCGAGGATAAAAATATGGGGTTTATATCATATTGCTTGAGTTTATCCTTCTACATCATGTCATCTTGCCTAATGCGTTACTCTATTCTTATGAACTTAATACTCTAGATGCATGCTGGATAGCGGTCGATGTGTGGAGTAATAGTAGTAGATGCAGAATCATTTCGGTCTACTTGTCACAGGCGTGATGCCTATATTCATGATCATTGCCTTAGATATCATCATAACTATGCGCTTTTCTATCAATTGCTCGGCAGTAATTTGTTCACCCGCCGTAATACATGCTATCTTGAGAGAAGCCACTAGTGAAACCTATGGCCCCCGGGTCTACTTTACATCATATAAGTTTCCAATCTACAATTCTAGCTTACTACTTATTTTGCAATCTTTATTTTCCACTCTATACCACAAAAATACCAAAAATATTTATCTTATTATCTCTATCAAATCTCACTTTCGTAAGTGACCGTGAAGGGATTGACAACCCCTTTATCGCGTTGGTTGCGAGGTTCTTGTTTGTTTGTGCAGGTACTAGGCGACTTGCGTGTAGTCTCCTACTGGATTGATACCTTGGTTCTCAAAAATGGAGGAAAATACTTACGCTAAGCTGCATCACCCTTTCCTCTTCAAGGGAAAACCAACACATGCTCAAGAGGTAGCAAGAAGGATTTTTGGCGCCGTTGCCGGGGAGATCTACGCCAAGTCAAGACATACCAAGTACCCATCACAAACTCGTATCCCTCGCATTACATTATTTGCCATTCGCCTCTCGTTTTCCTCTCCCCCACTTCACCTTTGCCTTTTCTTCGCCTTCTTCCCGTATGTATCTTTGTTTGTGTTTCCATGTGCCTTCCATTTGCTTGCATCTTTGCTTGCTAAAAATCTATTGATATGGATCCACTTAAAGTGTTCTACTTGGATCATCTTTGATCCTTATGCGCTCGTGCTGAAACCCCAACTACGCTAGTTGATGGGAAATCTTTAGATGAGCATGCCCATTTTGTGCGTCACCGTTTGTCTGAAAAAGGGAGACTCTTATGGGATCAAATAAACAGATTGCTGTGTTATGCTTGCAATCTTTATGAAATCTATGATTTTACTTGTTGGTCTAAGAACCCTAAAAAATACCTCCCCTACCTATGTGAGTTTAATGATAATGAAATCTTATCTTCTTATGCAAAGGGTGTTTATAGTTACTACGATATCGAACAAATTGAAGAATTTGCTGCTTTTAAGGGTGCTTATGAAGTTGCTTCTTTGATTTAAAAGTATGATATTACTCTCCACGAATCTAAAAATCTTGACATACTTAAATATTGCTATGAAAACTATGCTCATAATATCTATGTCAAGGAATTTATTGAAAGAATAACCGCTGCTTTGGAAGAAAATAATGATATGTATGAATCTATAGATAATTATGATTCCAATGATTTGTTTGAAACATCCCTTGATGAACATGATGCTTGCTATTCTTGTGGCCATGATGCCAATATTTATGAAGATGAATTTGCTACAATTCCTTATGTTAAACATGAGAACGTTGCTATTGCACCCATACTTGATAGTTCCTTCGATGAAAAGCATGATTGCAATGATGTTATTATAAATTATATTAACATCAATTGTGCTAATAATATGCAAAACCCTAAGCTTGGGGATGCTAGTTTTTCTATAACTACTATTTGTTGCAATGATCATGATTGGGGTGATTCTTATTTTGATCTTGAAAATTTATTTAAGCCCCATGATGAATATGAGATTGATAATAGTGTTTGCAATATTATTGAAAGTGGGTTCGGAAGAGTGTCAACTTTAGATCCCACATATTTGGAGAATGTTCAATCTTATGAGTTTTTTGATAAAAGTGGGTTTGGAGAGGTCATGACTTTAGTTAATTTTAATCCCACTATTTTGGAAGAGTGCCAACTTTGCATGCATGTGGATCGTGTTGAAAATACTTTATGTGATAGCTATTTTGTTGAATTTGCTTATGATCCCACATGTAATTATTATGATAGAGTAAAATATGATTGTAGAAATTTTCATGTTACTAAATTACCTCTCGTTATGTTGAGATTGCTATTGTTTCTTTCCACTTCCTTGCATATGCTACTTTTTGCTTGCTATGATTATTTGTTTGCCTATAAGATGCCTATGCATAGGAAGTATGTTAGACTTAGATGTGCTTGTCACGTGTTTTATGATACTCTTTTTTGTGCTTCAATTCTTGTCTTTCATGTGAGCATCATTGAAATTATCAATGCCTAGCTAGGGGCGTTAAACGATAGCGCTTGTTGGGAGGCAACCCAATTTTATTTTTGTTCCTTGCCTTTTGTTCCTGTCTAGTAATAAATAAATCATCTATCCTCTGTTATGATTGTGTTTTTATGCTTTAATTAGTGTTTGTGCCAAGTAAAGCCTTTAGGATCTTCTTGGATGGTTGTTGTTTGATCTTGCTGAAAAAAACAGAAAGTATGCACTCACGAGAATAATTTTCATTTTTAACCAGAGAACGATAAAATACTGATTCAAACTTCAGTAGATCAATATACAAATTATTTAGGATGTCCTAATTTCTCAGGATTTTTGGTGTTACAGAAGTATTCAAAACCTACAGATTACTACAGACTGTTCTGTTTTTGACAGATTCTGTTTTTCGTGTGTTGTTTGCTTATTTTGATGAATCTATGGCTAGTATCGGGGGGTATGAAACATAGAGAAGTTGGAATACAGTAGGTTTAACGCCAATATAAATTAAGAATTAGTTCATTACAGTACCTTAAGGATGTGATTTGTTTTCTTATACTAACAGAGCTCATGAGATTCTCTGTTGAGTTTTGTGTTGTAAAGTTTTCAAGTTTTTGGGTAAAGATTTGATGGATTTTGGAATAAGGAGTGGCAAGAGCCTAAGCTTGGTGATGCCCAAGGCACCCCGAGGTAAAATCCAAGGACAACCAAAATCCTAAGCTTGGGGATGCCCCGGAAGGCATCCCCTCTTTCGTCTCCGTCTATCGGTAACTTTACTTAAGGCTATATTTTTATTCACCACATGATATGTGTTTTACTTGGAGCGTCTTGTATGATTTGAGTCTTTGATTTTTAGTTTACCACAATCATCCTTGCTGTACACACCTTTCGGGAGATACACACATGAATTGGAATTTATTAGAATACTCTATGTGCTTCACTTATATCTTTTGAGCTAGATAAATTTTGCTCTAGTGCTTCACTTATATTTTTAGAGCACGGTGGTGGTTTTATTTTGTAGAAATTATTGATCTCTCATGCTTCACTTATATTATTTTGATAGTCTTTTAGAACATCATGGTAATTTGCTTTGGCTATAAAATTAGTCCTAATATGATGGTCATTCAAGATGGGTATGATAAAAACTTTCATATAGAGTGCATTGAATGATTCTTGATAGATGTTTTGAGATATAAAGGTGGTAATGTTACAGTCATGCTAGTTGGGAAATTGTGAAATTGAGAAATACTTGTGTTAAAGTTGGCAAGTCCAGTAACATGCACGTATGGTAAACATTGTGTGACAAATTTGAAGCATGGGGTGTTCTTTGAGTGCTTTCCTTATGAGTGGCGGTCGGGGACGAGCAATGGTCTTTTCCTACCAATCTATCCCTCTAGGAGCATGCGTAGTAGTACTTTGATTCGAGGGCTAATAAGCTTTTGCAATAAGTATATGAGTTCTTTATGACTAATGTGAGTCCATGGATCATACATACTCTTACCTTTACAAAATTTGCTAGCCTCTACGGTACCGTGGATTGCCCTTTCTCACCTCGAGAGTTGGTGCAAACTTCGCCGGTGCATCCAAACCCCGTGATACGATACACTCTATCACACATAAGCCTCCTTATATCTTCCTCAAAACAGCCACCATACCTACCTATTATGACATTTCCATAGTCATTCCGAGATATATTGCCATGCAACTTTCCACCATCCCGTTTATTATGACACGCTCCATCATTGTCATATTGCTTTGCATGATCATGTAGTTGACATTGTATTTGTGGCAAAGCCACTTTCATAATTCTTTCATACATGTCGCTCTTGACTCATCGCATATCCCGGTACACCACCGGAGGCATTCACATAGAGTCATATTTTTGTTCTAGTATCGAGTTGTAACATTGAGTTATGAGTAAATAAAAGTGTGCTGATCATCATTATTAGAGCATTGTCCCATGTGAGGTGAAATAAAAAAAGAGGCTAAAGAAGCCCAGACAAAAAAATGAGAGAAAAATAGAGAAGGGACAATGTTACTATCCTTTTTTCCACACTTGTGCTTCAAAATAGCACCATGGTCTTCATGATAGAGAGTTCTTATTTTGTCACTTGCATATACTAGTGGGAATTTTTCATTATAGAACTTGGCTTGTATATTCAAATGATGGGCTTCCTCAAAATTCCCTAGGTCTTCATGAGCAAGCAAGTTGGATGCACACCCACTTAGTTTCTTTTTGATGAGCTTTCATACACTTATAGCTCTAGTGCATCCGTTGCATGGCAATCCCTACTCCTCGCATTGACATCAATTGGCACACTAGTCCTTTGAAGAACTTGACGACTGACTGTGCTGTGACCTTCATCACTGCTTCCACTTCTGGCCACTTTGTGAACTTGTCGATTGCAATGTACAAGTACTCAAAGCCCCCGACAGCGCGGGGGAAAGGGCCTGGTATGTCGAGCCCCCAGACCGAGAAAGGCCAGGAGAGAGGAATGGTTTGAAGGGCTTGAGCTGGCTGATGAAGCTTCTTTGAATGGAACTGACACGCTTCACACCTGGTGAGTAGTGTCGTTGCATCCTGGAGGGCGGTGGGCCAGAAGAAGCCTTGCCGAAACGCTTTGCCGGCAAGGGCCCTTGACCCAATGTGGGATCCACATATGCCTCCATGTATCTCCGCCAACAGCCCCAGTCCTTCCTCTCGAGGGATACACTTCAATTTCACGCCGTTTGGCCTCTTTCTGTATAGGACGTCATCGACGAACTGGTACATAGTAGAGCGACGGGCTACTTTTTCTACTTCTTCCTGCTCCTCAGGAAGTTCCCCTGTTTGGAGGAATCGGACGGTATGCTGTGCCCACACTGGAGCCTGGGGCTCGACGGCGAGGACTAAAGGCATTTCCTCCGCTATCGGAGCGGCTGTCTCCATGGCAAGAGCTTGATGCTCTGTCGGAGCTAGCCGTCCCGTGGCGGGCTCAATGTCTCCGGCAACATCCTTGCCGGCGGCTCCGGGGAGTTCGGTGGGAAAGTACCTGTCGGGCCCTGATTTTCTCCTCTTGTTCTGCTCTGTTGATGGATCAACGGATGGCTGAGTTAGCCGAAGCACAAAGGTACCTGGTTCCACAGGTAGCTTGAGGGCAGCGCGTTTTGACAAGTAATCGGCGATATCATTCTCCACTCGGGGAACGTATTCTTCCTGTATACCGTCAAAACGCTCTTCCAGCTTTCTCACTTCATCGACGTAGGCCTTCATCAATGGGCTCTGGTAATCCTTGTTGACTTGCTTGACGACAAGTTGCGAGTCGCCTCTGACGACGAGTTTCTTGATTCCAAGGTCTGCCGCGATCCTAAGACCGGCAAGCAGCCCTTCGTACTCAGTCGTATTGTTTGTTGACACCTCCCTGGGGAAGTGCAGCTGGATCACATACTTGAGGTGCTCTCCGGTGGGCGCGACAAGCAGTACGCCAGCCCCGACGCCCTGTAAGGAGAAAGCTCCATCAAAGTACATGATCCAGTCGCAACTTGCCTCCTTGCCGGGGAGAGTAGTCTCTTGGGTTTCTTCGTCAGGCGTCGCGGTCCATTCTGCAACGAACTCCGCCATGACTCGGCTTTGAATCGTCGAGGTACTCTCAAACTTGAGGCCAAAGATGGACAGTTCCAGTGCCCACTCTATGATCCTTCGTGTTGCGTCTGGATTGTGCAATATCCATTGCAGAGGGAGGCGAGTGACGACAGTGATTTCATGCGCCTGGAAGTAGTGACGCAGCTTCCTCGAGGCCATAAGAAGGCCGAAGAGCAGTTTCTGCACACCGGAGTACCTCGATCTAGCCCCCTGCAGGAGGGAACTAACAAAGTAGACCGGGTGCTGCATCATTTTCTTCTTCGGCGGCACTTCAATTGGCTGCGTCGTCTCGGCATCGGTGGCATCGGGCTCCGTCGCTGCTATTACCTCATCATCAATTTCTCTCTGCGCCACTAGTGCGGCGCTGACCACCTAGTTCGTTGCCGCCAGGTACAGCAGCAACGGTTCCTGTGGCCTAGGCGCAACTAGTATTGGCGCGGAGGAGAGGTACCTCTTCAAATCTTGCAATGCTGCTTCGGCTTCTGGCGTCCACTCCATCGGGCCCGCCTTTTTAAAAATCTTGAAAAAGAGAAGGGCGCGCTCGGCGGACTTGGAAATGAACCTGCTCATGGCGGCAACGCAACCAGCAAGCCGACGCACATCCTTGACTCGCTTGGGCGCTTCAATCTGCTCTATAGCTTTGATCTTGTCCGGATTGGCCTCTATCCCACGCTGTGACACAAAGAACCCGAGAAGCTTGCCAGACGGGACGCCGAAGACGCACTTCTCAGGGTTTAGCATGAGATTGATCATGCGTACGTTTGCAAATGTTTCTTGTAAATCTGATATGAGGGTTGCCCTGTTCTTGGTTTTGACCACTATATCATCCATATAAGCTTCCATATTTCTATGGAGCTGGGGTTCAAAACCAATCTGGACCGCCCTTGCAAACGTTGAACCAGCACTCTTCAACCCGAAAGGCATCCGTATAAAGCAATACGTACCACATGGGGTGATGAATGCCGTTTTCTCTTCATCTTCCCTTGTCATGAAGATCTGGTGGTAGCCGGAGTAGGCATCGAGGAATGACAACAAATCACACCCAGCTGTGTAGTCAACAATCTGGTCAATGCGCGGCAATGGGAAGGGGTCTTTGGGACAAGCCTTATTAATATCTGTGTAATTAATACACAGCCTCCACTTCCCATTTGCCTTGCGCACTACCACCGGATTGGCCAACCACATTGGATGGAGCACTCCTCTTACCAAACCCGCTGCTTCCAGTTTCCGGATCTCCTCTGTGATGAACTCTTGTCGTTCCAAAGCTTGCTTTCTAACCTTCTGCTTGACGGGCCGCGCATGAGGACAGACAGCAAGGTGGTGCTCAATCACCTCCCTGGGAACGCCAGGGATGTCGGATGCTTGCCATGCAAACACATCAACATTCGCCCGCAGGAAGGTGACGAGCGCGTCTTCCTATTTGTCGTCAAGGGTGGAGCTTATGGTAAAAGCTCCTCCCGTGCCGTCCTCCTTGACAGAAACCTTCTTGGTTCCTGGCGGTGTGGCCCTGGACTTCTTGTTTCTGTCGGCGGAGCTCTCTGACACGTCCTCGACGGGAGCGCTAAACTCCGAAGAGGTGCGCTTGCCGGAGTGGGTGCCTGAGGTCTCATCGGTCTTCTTCTTTCACCTTCCCGGGGCTCCAGCGGTGGAGCAAGCGCCTTAGCAGTGGCGGCTGCTGCAACTGCTTGTTGGTAGAGTTGGTCAGCGCAAATTAGCGCATCCTTCTTGTCTGACGGGACGGGTGATGATCGTCACAGGCCCCGGCATCTTCAGGGTGTTGTAGGCGTAATGTGACGCCGCCATGAACTTGGCCAGCGCCGAGCGGCCAAGGATCCCGTTGTAAGGCAAGGGGATCTTGGCAACGTCAAACACAATCCTTTCTGTCCTGTAGTTCAGATCACTCCCAAAAGTCACGGGCAACGTGACCTTTTCCTTTGGTTGACTTCTTCCTGGGTTGACCCCTTGAAACGTGCCCGTCTCTTCGAGGTCTTCATCAGGAATCTGCAATTTCTCGATCACGGCCGGCGAGATTAAGTTTAGACTGGCCCCGCCATCGACTAGCATCTTTGTCACCTTGAGGTTGCGTATTGTTGGTGAAACCAACAATGGCAAGCACCCGACTGCAGTAGTGCGATCAGGGTGATCCTCAGTGTCAAAAATGATAGGTGTGCTGGACCACTTCAGCGGCCTTTGGGCATCAAACGACGGTTCCGCCGCTGTAATCTCACGCGCCCACTATTTAAGCTGGCGGTGAGAGGTATGCAGCGAGGCGCCACCATCGACGCACATGGCCTCTGTAGCTTTCTGAAATTCTTGGTCACCAGACTCATCGTCCTCTTCGTGATCATCATCTTCTAGCTTTTTGTCACGGCCCCGGGCAGGCCTCTCCTGCTGTTTATCTTTGCTGCGACGGCCCGCCTGGCCGTTACGCTTCTTTCCGGACCCCTCAGCACCGTCCTGGCCTTTCTCCTTGTCCCGCCTCTCATATTCAGCCCTCTACTTCTCAGCAAGGAGCTCAACCTGTCGGCAGTTCTGGAGATCATGGCCTTTGGTGCGATGGATCTTGCAGTATTGCTTGTCGGAGTTTCCTGGCTTCTCGGCAGCCGCCAAGGCCCGGCAGGCCACACATCCAGCAATTTCCTTGCCGGGGTCATCTGCCTTGGTTTTCTTGGCGGAGCCGGCGTCGTCAGATCCCTCGACGGCAAGCACAGCCTTACCTTTGCGCTTCCTGTTGCGGTGCCGGCCTTTCTTCGCCGGGGCGGCAGTATCCTCATCTGAGGAGTCGGTTTCCACGCCGGCATCTTCGCCGGGGTACTTCCTTCCCTCTTCAGCTCGGGCACATCTATTAGCAAGAACATAGAGTTCTGCCACATCTTTCACCTTGTTCATTGCTAGTTCTTCGCACATCTTGCGGTTACGCACGTTCTGATGGAACGCGCTGATGATGGCGGCGGGGTGAACATCAGGGATATTGTATTGTACCTGGCTGAACCTCTGTATATACCTGCGCAGACTCTCGCCTCCCTTCTGGGGAATGACATGCAGCTCGCTTGCTTGGCCATGGGCTTGGTGACCTCCAGTAAAGGCGCCCACAAACTCATGGCACAAATCCGACCAGGAGGTAATAGAGTCTACCGGCAAGTGCATCAACCACGACATGGTGTTGGGTTTAAGAGCCAATGGAAAGTAATTCGCAAGCACCTTATCGTCGCGGGCTCCGGAGGCTTGCATCGCGATGGTGTAGATGCTGAGGAACTCAGACGGGTGAGTCTTGCCGTTGTACTTTTCGCCAACGTCAGGTTTGAAGGTGCGGTGAGTGGGCCACTGGAACTACCGCAGCTCACGGGTAAAGGCCGAACAGCCTACCTCGTAAGGTAGGCCTCCAGGGCTCTCCGGGGCCGGGTGGTTCACAGCAGGCCCTGCTCGCCTGTCTGACTGGTGGCGCGCTCCGCGCCGGCGCTCGATAGTGGTTCGAGCGTCTTCATGGGCTCGTTCCCGAAGAACTTGGCGCTGGTCACAGTGGGTCCGCAGGTCAGACGATGCTATGGAGATGTCGTCGCCTGCGACGTCGCAATGAGCCGGCGTCCGCGGTACCGGATGGGGAAGAGGTGAATGCATCGTGGTCGCGGCACCGCCGGCTTTTCCGCCACTGGTCCTTGGGACTCCATCGGAGCGTCGACCTGGGGGCCCCACCAGACTTGGTTCGTCTTTGTTGGCCACCGCAACAAGGCTTCGGATAGCGGGTCTCCATTCGTCGAGTTTCCCCGTAGTGGGAGGAAAGTCGAGGAGCAACTACGCTCGCGCCAGGGCCTCTGCTTGCGTCGGTGGCAGCGAAACCTGCATGGATTGCGACGCGCTTCGCTATCACGACCCCGCGGTCGCATGCCGTTTTCACCAGCGCCTCGGCGAGTGGGCTGGTCTTCTACGTCCCGAGAGTGGCGCTCGGGGCTCTTCCCGCGGCGACGCCCGGGATCTTTGGCGTGATTACACCGTTCGTCGCGCACTGCCTGGGAGGAGTGCGCTGTTGGCGCCGGCATGGGAGTCTTGGAGGCCCTTGCGTCGCCTTCGGGCTGGGCGGCGATGACCCTGGAAGGCCCCGCTCCACCCGCGAAGGGCTTGGCTCCGCCTTTGGATTTGGCGATGTGTGGCCCGTTACCAGGCACACAAACATCGCCGCCTCCCAAACTCCGGCAGCTGGGATGGTGTTGGTGTTCGCGAGCAGCGCCCCGGGTCCTTTCTGCGACCGGTCCGCTGCTCGCCCGCGTCGGGACGGGCTGTCCGGCTTCCGACTGGCCAACCGCCACCGTCGTCTTCTTCTTGGGCGCCATGATGATGAAGAAGCGCCGAACTAACTGCTAAAGCCGATTCTCACAACTGCGCCCCCTACCTGGCGCGCCAAAGATGTCGGTGGGAACGACACCTATGGGATCACAAGAATCCCTACTGTGGTTAGCGGGGCGCGGGGTCATGAGAAGAGCGGATCAAACAGATAGCACACGGTTCGTTTATCCAGGTTCGGGCCGCGAGGATGCGTAAAACCCTACTCCTGCTTTGGTGGATTGTATATCTGTGTTCTTGAGCTAGCTATGGGGCGTGAGGAGCTCCAAAAAGCCGAATCCCTCCTCTGGTCGCCTCGGGCCTCCTTTTATAGAAAAAAGGGTTGCCACAGTGGCACACAGGAGGTGGAAAGGGTACAGTGATGCGAGGTTATCCCTCGCATTACATGACAAGGCACATTTAATGCGTCTTGCTTAGGTGTCCTTGCTTTATCGGGGACGGGGGAGAGATCTGTCTCGTCCGTCGCCGCTCCTTCTTGTGTCGACACGCGCCCTGGCCAGCGACGCCTACGATGCCATGTAGGTAGGCAGGCAGCTGAGGTGGCGCAGTGGTGGGTCTTCACGAAGATCTGCATGCCGCCACGCAGGTGCCTGCCCAGCTGGTTGGGTCGGCAGCTCCATGCGAACGGCGGTGGAGGTTTAGTCGGCATGGGCCTGATGGTGGCCCTGTGGGTGTCCTCGGCAAGGGCCTTGCCGAGGCCCCGGCAAGGGTCTTGCCGAGGCGCCTGCTGTCATCCCCGGCAAGGCGCTTGCCGGGGGCCTTGTGGTCTTCCTCGGCTGGGATCCCGCCAAGGGTTGTCGTCTCCTTAGTGCGTATTTGATCTTGAATGTCTTCACAAAGATCTGCATGCCACCACGGGGATGTTTCCCGAATCCTTGCCCCATGGGGGCAGTGGACTCAAGGGTGATTTGCTCCGTAGGTGTGGGGCGAGTTGCCGCGGCAAGAGTCTTGCCGGGGTTGCTAAAACTGTCTCTCGACAAGGATCCTGCCGAAGGAGTCCGCTTCGTCCCCTTTGCTCTTCGTGGTCTTGGCCTTGGCATCGTTCTAGTTCTCTTGAGCTTCGGTCTTACCCTGGCTCACCTCCCTTGCCTTGCTTGGTGTGGTGGTATCCGCGGCTCAGACTGCCCGTGCACAGTTATAGGGGTACAAAAAATGTACCCCTCTTTTTGTACACCGACTTGGCTCATCTAAAAAACATTCGTTTTTCCGTTTTATAAGTCTCAATTCTACTACTAGTAGTAGTACCATCACATGTTGGATTTCGAGGTGCGTTAGATCACCCGATGCAAGCAGTGTCAAGAGAAAACTCACCAATGCATGTAGAAGTTCATGGAAATTTAGTGGTCAGTCATGCATTTGTTCTAATTAATGCCTCGGTAAACATAACTTCTTGAGAAAACGAGTGTACTAATTACTTGTGCAAAATATGAAATTAATTCGACCACTCACTGTCTACCTTGGTTGGAGAGATTTTGAAATTGAGCCATAAACTGGAAAGGAGGGAGTAGTAACTTTTGTCTCGATTACTATTTGTGGCCTTGTATAGATCTAAAATGTATTTTTTTATAGTGGCCTTGTATAAGTAAATGGAGGGAGTACTAAAGGACATATATATTCCAAACAATATGATAATCTCTCTAACCAAGGTAGTAGGGAAGAGGAGTAAACTGAGGGTGTAGTAAAATTTTCTCCTCGTCCTGCGAGCCACCGCGCGCGTGGGTGAGGGAGCGGGCGTAAGGAGTACAGTACTACTACTAGTAAGCAAGCTTCACCTCATCCTGTGAGCCACCGCGCCCGTGGGCAGGGGAGACGGCGTACTAAGCAAGCTTCTCCTCGTTTTGCGAGTTGACAGGACACATCAAAAGTACTCCAATGTATAGAGCCTTGCCTCTAAGGTAGGCCCCACATGGTTTGCCTCTTTTTTAACATAACACGTCAAGTCGCAATTTGTTTGTCACCCATGGTAGATGATCCTCCCTCCACCAAGTGGACAACCAGTACACGGTCAAATTACCACGTGGGCTGCCTTTTCGTACAGAAATGAGCTCCATCGTGTACCCACGCGGGTGTGGTTGGGAAATAGACGGAGTACATGCGCCGTGCGTGCACCTCTTCTCTTCGTGCACGTCCCCCACCTACGTGGGTGTGTGTGAGAGGTACAAACCTAGACAAATGGCTTGTGTGGAATAACTACTCTTCGTAAGCCATTGTAAGAGTGGATAAAATGGTGAAGGAGGAGATAGGGGAGCGGCGGAGGTGTGCGATTCTTGGCCGGCGTTTGGCCTCGTTTAAATAGGAGATTAAATAGACGGCGGACGGGAGGAGCTCGGCCGGCGTTGCGTTTAATACCGGATGTGTGTCCAGAGTGGGTTTCTCGGCTTCCACACGGGCGGGTTTCATGGAGGTGTTTGAATACGGCAAGGAGGCGTGTTCAGCTGGGCGTGGAGCGAGTGGCGCCCTCGACTCTGACGTAGGACACCACACCGTTCTTCCACTGACGTGTGGCTCTTTGGGTACATGGCCTGCATGTCAGTGACCCAACGCAGGCAGCGCACAACAGAGGAACCTTTGGTGGGCCAGGGCGGTCAGAAGTGGGCATTTCATAAACCGATGATTGTTCATTGAGTGTGACGTCATCCTTTTCATGTAGATGAGCCTACTATGTTGATAGCCCGTTCGATACGTTGTGATTCATAAAGACTGCTGCAAACATCAATGTTCTGCTTATCACAGATAAGATTGATTAATACCTGTAACAATCCATGTCCTTAACAAAGGGTGCATGCACGCATAGGTTGAGCGTGTGTCTTGCGTCGTGTGTTGTGTGCATGCAGGCGTGCGAGTGTTGCGTGCGTGCAAGGGTACATTTCAGTGTTGCATGCATGTGTGCATACGTGCGTGTGTTCGTGAGTGCATGTGTACGTGTCAGTGTTGCACGCCTACATGCATGCGTGTGTTCGTTATGTGTACGTGTCAGTGTTGCACGCCTGCATGCATGCGTGTGTTCGTTATGTGTACGTGTCAGTGTTGCACGCCTGCATGCGTGTGTGTCTTGCGTGCGTGCATGTGTACGTGCGGGGTGAGGCTACACGTCAGTCGACTGCCTTTTTCATCTGTGGTCATTAGATTTTCCAGCCGTTGGATACGAAATCAAGGGCCTGCAGTTTATTATCAAACTCCACCACCCTGAGCCGCCAGCCACCACCAGCCGAACCGCCGGCCCCCGCCGCCCGCGGCCGCCCCGCGCCGCCATGCCTCCCCGCCCGCCCCGAAACCACCTCGCCACCGCCGGTCCGCCGCTGCACCGG
>NC_041392.1:256063055-256101679 GCF_002162155.2 Triticum dicoccoides | reverse complement strand
TTTCTCGGCGATCCCCACCCCAGCGCCTAATCAACGCGCCCCCATCGCCGGCGATTGCCAACCATAGGTCTCATGACTTCGAGTACCCACTGAGAACTAATTTACTACCATTTCTATCCTTCATATACACGTTGACGGGTGGGCCCTATGGTAATGTCACTGTTGAATGTGGACCATTTGACTGGTCAATTGATCGTGTCATCAACAAATTACGGAGCTATATGGTGAGCAAGTGATTGTATGATCACCCTAAAATGTATTTTATTAACACAGTACAGACTCAAACTACCATTTCTTTCTTTCATATACGGGTTGACAGGTGGGCCCCATGGTTACGCGCCCCGATGGTGCAACACTAGTTGCACCACGTGGAACGTTTGACTGGTCAATTGATTGTGTCATCAACAAAATATGGAGTTGTATGGGTGAGCCAGTGACCGTATAATCATGACATGTATTTTTTAACACGGTACAGACGCAAGGGCTCATATATACGCGCAAGCACTCACCGCCACACACGCAGACCCTACCCCTATGAGCACCTTCGAGAGAGTGAGCCAACATATGATCTTGAGATTTTATGAAGTCACCATAGGTGCCTCGTAGTCAAGTGCAACGTCTCCTCCCACTGAACGCACATCGCCGGAAAATACTGAAATTAACCCAGGATAAATGCGAGCACTGGGACTTTAACCCTGGTGGGCTCGAGAAACCACTGTCCTCCTAACCATCCAACCACATGTTGGTTAGCATGACAAAATGTATGTGGTGACCGTGATGAGCTTATTCTGAAGTCTAGTGACCATATCGTGCTTTCGCTTCAAATACAATGACCGTAAGTGTCGTCAACAAAATACAGAGCACACATCAAATGCAAAGTCCGTCAGTGTCATCAAGAAAATACGAAGACGTATCATGAGCTAGATACCGTATGATCACCATGAGAATGTATACGGTGATCGTAATGAGCATATTCCGAAGTCCAATGACCGTATAGTGCCTTAGCTTGAAATACAGTGACCGTCACGCGTGAATGTGTCATGGGCATGCATACTTCTAGAGGGCCGAGAGATAGTTTGTGTGCGTACGTGAAAGTGGTGTAGAAAGAGGGGGTGTCTGGTGGAGACAAGGAGAGATATGCCTTTCATTTCCCTTTCCGGTGACTAATATTTTAGGAGAATATATAAACATTCACAATGCAGAATAAATATTTTTGGATGCACCACGCAATTAACTTTCATGTATAACATTGTACTATTGTATATGCTTATTTTCTTAGTGGCCGATTGCGTGTGTGGTGTGGTGGGCACATCATTTCTAGTTGTGGTGGGTCAACATGAGGACTCATGGGTTGGTTCCATCCTGCGCCACATAGGTTGGACCGAGATGCGTTATACGAAGACCCATGTGGAGGACTCGGTGTACAACACGAAGCTAGCTACCAGAGTCGCGGAGGACTCTATCCCCATTGGTGATAAGCCGACTATATATGATTTGTAGCCCTAGGCCCCCAGTATGTTATAGAAGCTTGGGGGCTAGTTCATCGATAGTATACACACACGCACAATGCCTGGTATTCATGTGTACTTTGTACACACCCCTATCACTAATATATAGTACCAGCAATAGGCTTTTTTCTTAACTGCAAGGGTCCGAACTAGGGTAAAACTTTGCCTCGTATTACCATCTAGCCTAATAGTCAGGGATATCCTACCGAATGATATGATGGAATCATATCTGCCAACTACTAAGAGAGAGGTGTGTCTGGTGGGGGCAATGTGTGCGAGAGAGGCCTAAAGATAATGTGCGCGCGGGAGACACGTAGGCACATATATGTGCGTATAGAGGGCTAGTTGAGACCGTGCATGTGTATATATGCATGTGAGAGAAATAGTGTTTTCCAACTGAGATTAGTGAAAAGAGTGGTACATAGTAGTCAGAAAGAGAGAGAGAGAGATACAGAGAGAGCATGTGCGTGAGACTCCCCGACACCCCGAGAGAGATTGTGAGCATGTGTGAAAGAGAAATGCCGATGCATATAAAGTGTGTGCACTTATGCGGTAGATAGAGAGATATATAGCGCGTTTGTGAGAACGGGCCGAGGCATAGTGCATCTATGTGTAAAAGGCGGTTCTACGCATTAAATTAAAATATAAATGGCATTATTATTTTTGGATGAGATCATGAATTTTGCAAATTGCGTATGGACAAAAATCGGTCTATCAGACACCCATACTCTATTGAATTCTAGCATGTGCATGTGTTTATTTCATATTATCGATCCATAGAGTGAGAGCGGTTTGAAATACAGGCAATGGATGCTTTGGCAATTCATATATAAACATTAATTAGTGCACTCCATGTTGCTAGTGTGAAGCACTTTATACATTTGTCACTTGCATGGATACATTCCAAATTGCTAGCTACGAAATAGAATACATGTAGAATTCAACATAAAGGGGGTTTCGAAGATTCGAATTCATAGGAAGTGCATTCATCTATTTGAACCCGAGACAATGGCATTTGTAAATCAGATATAAAAGGGGGCATCAATCATTGTTGTGCGTTTGAACATGCTATATATATTCATACGCATGTCTAACTTTTTTTTGCAACCAAGGAGATTATATCTGGAACCATGCATGAACTGAGGTAAGTTGCATATTTTTTAATATATACTCGTGTACAATGTATATTCAAATGTACCCCCTCCATTCCAAAATAATCGTAGCTTTAGGATTTTCAAGAGTAAAGATTTGTGAAGTTTGACAAATCCTGAAAGTTTAATTCAAGAGAACCGAAAATGTTAATGCTTCTACTCCCAAATATTAAACGAAGTGCCAAATAGGCCTCTGGTCACCCGAAACCGTGCGAGACTAATGTTTGGTGGTAGGAAATTACTGTCCTGAGTCTGGCCCGTGTAGCCTATCGGCCCGTTGTCCAAAGGTCTAAACCGGGGTAGGTTTGTAACTTCACCATGACGCCAGTCTCAACCGCTCCGAGAAGCATTCATACGCCGTGGGCGCCTAAACACCCATGCGCTGGGCCGAAATCTACCCCACCCACATTTGGGACACCTGAGATTACTGTCCTACCCCCAGCCCGCAATATGTCCGAAATTTTAGATGGGAGCAAAGTTTGTAACTTTCCCCAAATTTCAAACAAGTGCGTTCCAAACCGAAACATTGTTCCCCCTTAGTTCCCCGCCTCCCTCTGTTTCCCCATTCATACTCCGTGGGCGCCAAAACAGCCTCTCCACCAGCCGCGAAACCCCATCCTCCTCTGTCCTCCACCCCATAGCGCCCAATCCACCGCCGCCCTCCTCCATCACGCCGGAGCCGGTACCCCGACGTCGTCGTCCAACGCAACCGCAACCACAAAGCCCTCAAGGACTTAGCAGCTGAAGCCGAGGTAGAGCTGCCCCCACGACGCCGACGCCGACGTGCGCCGTACCAGAACCACTCCGACCATGCCGTCCTGCGCCTCATTGCTACCACTCCACTGTCGCAACCGTCCACCGCACCGGAGCTGTTCCCGCTACGCCGTCGTTCGCCGCCTCGGATCTGGTTCCCCGCCGCCGATAGACGGCCACCGCACCACACTCAACAACTTGGCCATGGGTTCATCCAAGACTCCACCGTCCTCCACAACTTCTCGTTTCCAGCGAACAACGAGAAGATCGTTGGAAAAACAGAAGGAGGACACATCACCGCCAGCAGAAAGAGGTACTCCTCTTCCCTTATTCGTGCAAACCTTACGTCTCTGCTCACACCATATTCATCCCACGAAAAAAACTAGTTGAGCGCTTCTTACTGCATCTTCTTCGTGATACTAAATGCACAAGGTTTCCTCCCTTTACTATTTCACCTTTGCTAGAGGTCAGTAGCCCACCTGGATTTCAATTCAGGGTCAGTCGAACCGCAATTAAAAGAAGAGCACCCGCTTAGGCGCGCGGAGCACCTAGTCCGCCTGTTCGCTAGGGAGGCGGCGCATCGGTGTCTATCATAGGGGTGTGGGGCGCAGGAGCTGCCGGCGCCTGATCTGGAGGTCGACGAGGCTTGAATGGATGGCCGGGGGGCGGTGCCAAGCACGGCGGTGTGGTGAGGTCGAGGGGAGGGCGCAGGCAGGGGACTGGGCCGGTGGTCGCTGGCATTTCGAGGAAGATCGTCAACACTGACTGGCTGGAGGTAGATGAAGGTGATCTGCTCGTTCTTTGTACATCGGACGATTAAAAAAATGGACTGACCTATTTGTTTTCAGTCGACTGCTATTTTCATAGAATCCTGTAGTAATTTAGTGTGCCATGCATGTTGTAGAGCTATCATATGTCTCCCGTCATTTATTTCTCACCGACCTGCTATCTGCTACCTTTACACTGCACTATTTGTGCACACACTTCAACCATACTCACACTATTGTTTTTTTATGCATGGGTATTTCAGACTCTGACACAGTGTTGATGAATGCAGAAAAGAAAAGACAGAAGTCGCTCCAGTGTAATTCAAAGATAAGCACTAAGCGTTTCAGCGCTCTAAAGGGTGCAGTGTCAGCAGTTGGAGACAGCAAACGTAGCTCTGCAGTTGATGATCTCAATTGCCACACACAACCATCCCAGGTGCTTGCTTTAACTGCGCGCTGTCAAATGTGGTTGTATGTTGCATATGGTGTCTAACTTGTATTGCTTCCAATTTGGTTAAATTTCATCTGCTTACTTTACACATTACTAGCACACATGCCCGTGCGTTGCTACGGGTTGAACTTTGTTATTTGACTCTACTGCTGCCTGTATCTCCCAGGACGGCTAGTGCCTTCACGGTCACACCTGATGCCCTTAACTCCCGTGGCAACTACCGACCGGCACCTCCGACATGGCTACAATCGGTGTGGGTAGCCAATGTGGCTACTATTGACCGGCGGTGACCCCTTCCTTCACATCTATAGTTGCCTAGTTGGCTCGGGTTGCAGCGTACCAGACGTCTGCAGTCGTCATCCTAAAAAGTGACACAAACCTATCGAGCTTCAACTTTTTGTTTAATCTAGCACAAGAATTGAAAAGTGACCAATTGAATTATATGTTTATTTATACTAAATCAGAATCACTAATTAATAGTCTAATACACACAAGGGGAACCATTCTTAGCGGTTTGCAATCCAGGCCCGCTTTTGTATTAGAGCCAACAACAAAACTTTACATTACAAATGGTAGATATCACCAGCCACGGTTCCAACTTGGAGTTCAACTCGGTGACTGATGTGATACTTCCCATGCTAAATACAGTCACCGGCTTTGTCAGAATTGTTGCACGCTCTCCAGGAAGAATTTTTGGACACCCCTCGAAAGCCATAGAAAGTCATCAGATTAATGTGTAACTGCACACATCAATGGAACTGACCTCATGCGAACTTGTCGAGATTTCCAGTGTGCTCATAAGTCCCATTTGACAATAGATTGGTTAAATCAGTAAGAACTTCAGGTCATCTCAAAGAAAAAGTACACAATTTGGCTCAAGATGGAAGCATTAGCACTATGTATCGATGCCCAACTTAGGTGATTGTGGTGTCACCAGAACATGTAATGTCTCGATCGATGTTGGAAAAACATATAGAACACACCGACTGAACAGTAGGCTGCCGAATTCTGGAGCCACAAGGACGGGGACAGAGAACCCCGACTCAGAAGTGATGGATCCATGTAGGCGCAGTGATTTTGCATCTCATCTTTGCCTAAACAGAACAATTTTGCAGCTCTGAACATCGGGTGGAAGTGGCAACAACTCGACAGGAAAATCGCAGACAATCAGCATGCATTCGCGGCCGGGCGATGCGTCCGTGAGAGAGTAAGCAACCTGCCCAGGCTGATGACCAGTAGCCGTAGATCCATTGTAGATAGAATAGGTGGTGCAGGAGCACATGTTGGGGCAGTGGCGGAGCATCCGGGGTGCAAAGAGGAGTTGGATTAGCGACCGGAGAAGCTCAGCGTCTGCACGGAGGAGCAGCATTGCCGTCAGGTGGCAAGGAGTCGAGGTAGGCATGAGCCCCCTCCTCCACCGAGATTGAGATCCCAAGCACGCCGCAACCAGATCGAGGCACGCCGTCCCGACCCCCGGCCGCCCCCGCCTGCACTGAGATCGAGGTCCCCAGCACGCCTGGCCAGATTGAGGGAATTTATATGTGGGAATGGTGTGGATTCAACTTGATAATCGACGAGCAAGGGTGGGGCATAAAGCGCGGCGGCCCGGCCAGAGCCTCCACGTCCGTGTCGCTGTTACACTGGCTGGATCCGATGGCCGCTGATTCTGACGCTGCCCCACCTCCCGCGTGTCCTCCTCCTCCCGGGCGTTGCCCGTGGCAGCGAGGAGCCTGTTGAGCAGCCCTTCGTGGTCGACGGCGCACGCTCGAGCCGGCCGGTGCGGGCCCGGAGCGCGACGGCCTAGGCCTCGCCGTCGGCAAACCACGCGCGGAGGACTCAGTCGGCGCATGAAGGTGGGCACGAGGGAGGGGAGGCAGGCCAGGGTGCGGGAAGGATAGTGCAGCGGAGGATCCGGGCCGACGGTGCGGAGGCGGCGGATCCAGGTCAGGGTGTGAGGCACGGGCGCTCGACTCGGGGTGTTTTTTTTTCAAATGTGTCCACGGGTGGAGCAGAATTACGAAGCGTTTTTTCCACTTTTTTACTGGACTGTAGGTTAATTACTTAAAACCATAGGGGGCTTTCTGCAAAAAGAACGCGACGGTGAACCCGACAGACTGACCCCGTGCTTTATTATTATAGCACAGATGCCCGTGCGTTGCAACGGGTACATAAGAAAAATGCTTAGAAACCTGAAAAACAATTCACCACTTAAACAACTTTGCAAGTAGCAAAAAAATATTTAACATAATCAAAAGTACCAAGGACCATATTCTTGAAACAAAGAGATAAAATCTGGTGATGCTTAAAGAAAGAAAGAAACTCCCTTAATTGCGTGAGGTTAGAAGCAAAATGATGTGCCTTGTGTTCTTGTTTCAGCTGACATCAGAACAGGAAGCAAAAACAATAGAAATAAAAAAAATTAGTAATCAAAAGAGATGTAAAGTGTACAGCAAAAATATCAAATAGTGAGACCAAGAGTAATTGGGTACCAACTACCAGTCACACCTTAAGCTAAATGTTTGCTAATCTGAATATTTCTATCTCTACACAACAATGATATAAATTGATAAAAAAACTATCTTCTGGCTCCATCTCAGTGATATGCAAAGATACACGTGATAGACTATTTCTAGGGGCTTGATGCTGGTGTAAAGATTGGCGTTTTTGTTTGACGTGCTTCCTGGTCAAGGTCGGACTGGGAGAAGGTCGGGCACACACACTTTCTTGTTTTTGCTGAGAATGTACATGCGCTTTTATATGACAATAAGTTCAATGAACATCTATTAGAAAAAGTTTGGAAATGGATTACATCACACGCTAGAGGTAAAGACTGACACAGAACAACACATATCAACAGCACCGACATGAAAGTAGGTCTAGGCATGTGCGCAAAGCTGCTCAAGCTGCTCCTCGAATGCAAATCCACTCTCTATTGAAGTCATAGATGTTTCTACATAAGCCTTTACTGAATTGATGAAGCCTGTCCGAAATTCCTCTGCACATACTACGGCTCCAATGTTTTAGTATCGAGTTAAGTAGTTAACAGTATAGCAGTGATAAATCATAAAATTCACAGCAAGCTGAACATAAGTCGCTTCTAAAACCACATACCAAGAAGGATATCTGGTCCCTTCTGGCAATTTCATAGGTTGTTTAATTTGTGAGCGCTCTGCAAAAAATAGAAACGGGAATTTTAGTCAAAGATGCATTATAGACAAAATGCAGTTGCTCCTTTTGGGCAGGAGCTGCATGAAGATGATGCTTAATGGCCTAAAATTGCTCAAATCACAGCCATGCGCCGGATGCCCAGACATGTGTAGGGCTTTGCTTTGGATTTTTCCCTCTGGTCCTCTAAGTATAAATAAACAAGGTAGTACTGAGACTGAGAGTTATAGAAGAATTTACTTCAAAAAGATTTATATGTTCAACCATTGGCCCTGTTGCCATGAATTTTCTAGACAGTAATAATGTTCCGCCAAAGCTCAAATCCATCACTTTCTCCTCTCTTTTTCCCACATGGAAATGCAAGCATCAGTTCTCAACTTAACAATTCAAGAAAATTAAAATAAAAAATGGTACGCACCATTTGACATCACCTCTGAATAATTATAAGACCTTGTCAAAGGACCAGAAAACTTACATGTGAAGCATCATCAACAAGGCAACGCTGGTTCATGAAGACTAATTCTGGTGTTCTTCAGCATATACTTATCTGAATTCAAACTTTATGGCGTCATAATACTCTTTGCTTTTTTCCTTACAGTGACAAGGGTTAGATCTCTTAAGAGGGTGAGGTCCATCAGTAAACAGAGGGAATGACACTTCCCCAGCATACAAATACTATTGCATCCTTTAGCAATCAGTATACACAAGAAGCCCAATATTACTTTTGCATCCTTCTAGAAAACTAAATACAATACTATTCTCAGGCTGCTTGTTAGTTCTCATACTTACATGCATATATAAATTGATAGAATTAGTTTTTTTAACTTCATAGAATTATGTGTAAGAAGCAAGGTGGGACTATTTAATCTGTTAACAAATTTGTTTTATAAGCATGAGTTGATTCTGCGCAACTTTGCCCAAAAGTATCAGCGTCGCAGCAAGGCCCAATAACAGCACGAATCAAACTTGATTGTTCTTTGGTTGGGTTCCAAATCTGGGTAGCTTATGTGTAATGGTATGATTGCAAGGACATAGTAGTTGTAATGGATTGTGAAATGAAAAATGGGCAGAACAATCTGATTATTTATCAACCATGTTCCTACTTTCTTTATAGCAGCAAGAGGTACTGCTGAATATAAAGAAAAAAATGCCTTCATCATAAATAGATACATCTCAGTTTTGATGTAAATAATTTACTTGCTAGTCTGCTAGTGTATATATATATATATCTACATGAGGGAGATGGCAGAAAAGTACAACTGCAGAAATTCTAGAAATAGCTAGCTAGGCAAAAACTTGATAAACTATTGCTGCCAAATTAATTCCAACGAATACCTTTCATCACTTTTCTACACCATACTATAGGTCACATCCATGTGATACAGAAAGGCTTATCTAAATTGACAAAGAGGTCACACTCACACCAATTTGAACAAAAATAAATAGTACAAAAGAGCACCAAATGAGTAATTCTGTTAGAGGAAGCACAGGTGGTCCTCTTAGTTCAGATGAAACTAAATTTAGGTTAATAGCAGTTAGGTAGTTTGTCAAACCCAAGAAGCTCAGTGACCTTTGTGACAATTCACGGCTTCATCATGTCCATCTGCATCTTTGACATGTTCATCTAAACACAATAAAAGAAGCAAAATAGAGTTTACCTTGGACCTGCATCAGATACCCGCTCGACACTCTTCACCTCCCATTGAACATGAACCAAAAAAACCTGGTGGTCAAGCTTGGGGGTAAACTTCCATATCTAGAGCATCTCAGCATGCTTGTTTGAGTATTGGGTATCCTGATCAGCCAACATCCCCTGCAAAAACCATGACAAATCAAACTACCTCTCAAAGATCTGAAGAACAAGAAAAATTAATAGATACTCTGAAATCAAATGGCACGTTTGGTTAGCGATCTAGAAATCAAAGATCAAATTATATATAGAGCCTTTAGCCAAACATTAGATGATACTTTGAATATGAGCATAGAATATGGCAATCCAACCTGAGAGGGTTGTGGTGTTCATATCCGTTCGCTCTCACTTGAGCTGTTCATGATTTGTCCTTCCTCATCTCAGTTGCACTCTAATCCAAATCTGCAAGCATACAAATCCATGGCAGAGAAGGGGATGGAGGTGTCGGGGAGCCAGTACTTGAGATCCAAATCGGAGACGTCTGCCTCGAGGCGGAGGAGGCTGGGGGTGAGGAGTTGGGGCGGGTGAGGAGGGGAAGAACAGGGCAACGACGGCGCCGCTGGACGGTAGCTGGAGAGGAAGACCGGCCGCGCATGGTGGCATGAACACGCCATCGAATCCTATCCAAATCGGAGACATCCGCCTTGAGGAAAAGGAGGCTAGGGGTGAGGAGTTGGGCGGGTGAGGAAGGGAAGAACAGGGCAACAGCGGCGCTGCTGGAGGGTAGCTGGAGAGGTAGACGAGCCGCGCGTGGAGGCGGGATTCATGGCGGCGGTGCTGTGCCGTGCCGTCCCCAGGAAGAAGACCCCGTGATGTTGTGCGTACGCAGAGGAGAGGACAGGCCGCCGTGCTATTTTTTCGCTTGAAGGCCAAGCCGAGTCCTAAGCCCAATACACGAAACGTTTTTCTTCTGTTTACCACTTAAAACTGTAGCGCGGGTTAATTAACAAAAACCACAGGGACTTTTTATAAAAATGATGCGACGGTGAACCCGAAGACTCAATCCGGACTTTATTATTACTAGCAAAAAGGACCCGTGCGTTGCAAGGGAGAGATAAATAATACTTTTTCTAAACATAATTTGTTGTAATAAACATACTTCAGAGTGAACCGGTGCATCTCAGGAGGGAAACAAATTGGATATATATTTAATTTATTAAATGAATCTAGCAAACCTTTATTAATTACATGTGCATCTTGTAATCTCTAAGTATACTTTTTGCGTGACGGTTCACTGATAATCTTTGAGTTCCTTGTTTTCTTCTTCATCATATTCTAATCTGCATACGTGTTGAAATATACTACTCCCTTCGTTTCCAAATATAAGTATTTTTAGAGATTTCAATATGGATAACATACAGATGTATATAGACGTGTTTTGGAGTGTAGATTCACTCATTTTGCTCCGTATATAGTCAGTATTGAAATCTCTAAAAACGACTTATATTGAGGAACGGAGAGAGTATTTCCTTGATCAGTATGCTAGTTTCAAGCTCAAGATGTCCAATTGATCACTTCCAGGCAAAGTATGGGCAAATGCAGGGTAGAGCTAATTATAATTGAACGCTTTCTTCTTTGTAAAATAGGCATAAGAAATTTATTTTTTGGGATCAACTCCAAGCCAAAAATACATAATAAATTCATTTGACTGGAACTTTCATAATCAAGTTAGGCTAGAGGAGCCAAGTTCAAAAAATTCAGGGTATTACTGGTGCTGATCCATGCCAACCACCATCCTTGGAAGAAATATCGCTCCAACGAAGGACTATCTCTCATCTTCTTGGCGTGTTTAAGTTATAGTAGCATGATTTCACTGAAATGGGATCCCTGCCCTCGGAGTGTATTCACAGAACTCCCTCACCTACACAAATATTAAAATGAAGTTATAAGATTTAGTCTAGAGTCTTACCCCAATTCACGGCCTTTCATTTATATAATTAGACACAAAGTACTATGATATAAGAAGCACACCAAAAAGTATTCATGTTAAACAGTAAGCAAGCATGACATATGTATATCAGCTAGAATCTGCTGCTGCAAAGAGCCTAGCAAATTAACAAAAAATTATACCAATTCTTGGCATGATGCAGACCAAATCTACATATGAAGTTCTAAATCATACAGTGCAACATCCAAGGAAACTGAAAGGGAGAAACTCAAGCATCTAGAGATCATGTACACAAAGTATTGCTCTGTAGCGAAGCAAGCTGTTTCCCATAAATTTAGTAGGCTTAGTACAATGAAAGAATTGGTCCTGATCGGTCAAGCTCCACAAATTTGGTATCTTTTAAGTGACAATATCCCCACTTTTTTTCCAAAGTGATTATCAATTACCAAAAAGGGATCCCGATCTCAATTGTCGGAGTAGGTACTAAATAGGTAAGCTATAACAATGTTAATCTATAAATGAATTCAGTTGCATTAATTTATTACCCAGCTGTAAGAGGCATATCCAAGTTAGACATAATTTTAATAATTATTAGAAAAAAATTGATCCCAAGTGCATTACCCAACTGCAGGATCAAAGACATCAGTTAAGGATAATTATTTACAGTTTGCTGCACAGGAAATCATAGGCTGGCATAGGCTAAATAAAACAACACGATTCAGATTGAATGAACACCTGAATCGGTTAAAAGATGGTGTCAAACAATATTTGTATACTGACATACATATATCCCACATAAAGACATACATAAACAACATGTAGTCCGATACTGAATTTATTATATTTATAGGTAGAGATGGAGACACCTTACCATGCAAAGGTAGCAGCAGGAGCAATTTCAGCGAGCAGCAAGAGAAGGGAAGGAGATGACATTTGGGAGGCCTTCACGGGGAGGAAACAACGACAACAGATGAACAAAGCATCATCTAGTGGAAACAACGACAACAACAGATGAACAGAGCATCATTTAGTTTCCGTACATACCCATAACCTTTTCAGCATGCAGACAACAATGATACAGTTAGCTAGTAAAACTCAACCAGATCGCCTTGTGTGCACGCTGAATTTCTAACTATACGGCTAGCTTAGGTGAGTCAAAACAATGCAACTAATCTATATTCATTAATAAAAACAAAAAATACCAGGTGAAGGTATCCTAATTAAAGAAACCAAAGTAAGTCCCCACAAAAGAAATAAGACAGAATCATCTCCAGGAAGGAGCGATTAGACCTATACCAAAGCATTCATTAACTAAACCAAAAGAAAATGTACCTGCATGAGCTTGCTTCGAATTTCTTACCTTTCCTGCCAAAAATTCCCTTTCTCTTAAGAGCACATTGATGTCTTGCACTTAAGGGTAACATGATTGAGAACAACAACACTGAAACTATCTTGTGATTTTCTAATAGAGAAGTACACAATTACTATGGCGATGACATATACTTATTTATAGAAAAGGCCGCAAAGGACATACATAAAGGTTTGGTCACAGAAGCATCACCCATGAGCAGTCTTTATGCTCAGACATTTACAAGAACACTTGTTGCATACACTGCAGTCTCACAATATGAGAGAAAAAAAATGCTACATATCGGAGTGGAGTTAGGGAGAGATGTTACTGCTATATACCTGGAGATGGTATGTGCATCCTCTCAAGCTGAGATGGCTCTCGCATCCTCTAAAGCGACGCTGACTGCATGCGCTCACGTACTCGCTGGCTATGGCAGCTCCCATGTCCTCCGAAGCAGCAACAATCCTCGTGAGCTCGTGTCCCCGCTGGTTGCGGCCATGTCACTGTGAATCCTGTCATGCAGCAGCATTGCGGAAGAAGGACGGCACTGAAAACATTGGTGCAGAAAGCAAATCCAAGAAAAATCTGAAGTCTAATGTAGTGGAAAAAATATACGCTAGTTCTCAAGAAATTAAAAATAGCAATTTTTTTACACAATCCTTTCTATGAATCATTTATCATCAAACATGTGCATATACTTCTCTAGGTGCACACTATTTATTAAAAATAGTGCTCATATAGCAGGTGAATTCACCAATCAAATAGCCACCCATAAACTGATATCTCCACAAATCTAATTCCATCTAACTAACAAACACCAACTGAAGTCCTTCAGTTCTAGATATTTCTAATCCTGTTTACACATCCTAATCCTGTTTTGCTAGGTGCAGCTAGCATATCTATTCTGCAAAGCTAATTCTTAACTGAAGAAAAATAATAACCTAGGTGCAGCTAGCATATCTATATTCTTCAAAGCTAATTGTTAACTTAAGAAAAAACATAATCAAGCAAGGGGACAGAAATAATAACTACAACAGGGGAGTCAAAAACATTTTAACATCATAAAAGCATGAAAAAATATGGTCTTTGAGATCGTCATCTTAGACACACAAATACTGAGATACATAAGCATGATTTATACACAATAGTATCGATGCATGCATGAGCAAAGTAGCCTATGTATGTAGTTCAAATTAAGTGAAGCAAGTTCATACAATAATTAGAAGGTTCAGTACAGTTCTCTGTTTCAAACTGTTTTTCTTGTGATGCGGCAAAGTAATTTTCCTACAGTTGTAAAAATCGTTGTTCATAGTTTAAGAGTAATAATGTTCAGGCAGGCACAAATTTAGGAAAAATACCACATGAAAATGAATTGAACCGTGCATGATTCACAATTGCATCTAAGTACAAAACCAACAGTGGTCCTCCATCTAAGCAATCCATGAGTACACATTGATCTCAAGATTACTAACTGAAACCAAGTCTCGCAACAGTAAGGGAAGAAGACCATGACACCAGTATCAAGTGCTGAAGAATCGGATTAGGTGTTTTACAATTACAGAGAGTCGAAGAGCAGTGACGTGGAAGCAAAGAGGCAACCAAAGCTTGCTATTCAGCTCATCTCCAGCAACAGCGGCAGCAAGGTGGCGTCAGTGACGGTCAGGCCAAGTTTTGACGAACTTCAGGCTCTACCACGCCGTGGCGTAGCTTCGAGGGGATACATACCTCTCGTGTAGCCACCACAGGACTCGGCGGGCGTTCTTGTTCCTCCGGCGAACTCGGCGCTTCTTCCTCCGGCGAACTTGGCGGCGACATTGGATATTTGTTCAAAAATTGCAATTTCGATAGGATGATGGAGATTATGGTCGAAGGGAAAAACCTGATGGAGATTCCGGCCGAGGACCCTTGCTTCTTATAGCAGCCAATCAAATCCGGGTTGGGCACTACATCAATTTGTGTTGGAGAAGGACACGGCCGGCCTCCAATTTTCCATCCAAATCACGATAGGAGCAACGGAGGTTGAGAAGGATACCACGGAGGAGGCCAGAGAGGACTGGCAACCGGCGCCGGCGGCCGGCGTACCATCCTCCATGAACGCCCACGACGTCCGCCTTCTCCTCCGCCTCGTCTGTAGTCGCACCCATGGCGTCCGCCTTCTCCTCCGCCACGGCTAGCCGTCCGACGAAGGCGCCGCCCCTCACCTGCTCGTGCTCCGCCGTCGCTGCCGTCGCTGGAAAGGGAGGAAGGCGCCGCCCCTCATGTGCTCGTGCTCCGCCGTCGCTGCCGTCGCTGGAAAGGGAGGAGTTTTGGATAAGATGAATCAGGGACCGCAGACTGAATATTGAACAAACGTAGGGTCTTTTTTGTAAAACCGAAGGGTTTTCCCAGATTCACTAATGAAAGGACTGCGGGTTCTATTTTCGAAAAGCAAAGGGACTTTTTTTATAAAAACGCCGCAACGGTGAACCCGGAGACCCAATCCGTGCTTTATTATTAGGGAGAGATAGGGAGAGATACCTTTGATAATGACATGCCTTCCTGTTTTTGATACATACTACATACGTCTAATAACCATGTTCATACATCAAACTAATGCTCTTTCGTATCCCTTGTCAATCACTTATGATGAGACAGTCACCCCAGTGGGTTACTATGAGACGCCATACTCGTTTAAAGAGTGCAATGTCATCCTCCCCACATGATTCTCAAGAAACAGCAAGGCTAAATGAAGATAGCCAACATAGCTCTCTAGTTGATGACCGCAATTCCCCCACACCACCATCACAGGTGCTTGCTCTAACTTCGCAGTGTGATATGTGGTTGCATGTTGCATACAGTGTCTAGCTTGTAATGCTTCTAATTAGGGTAAATTGCATATGCTTAGTTTACACATTATGCCTGTGAAATATGACATGCCTTCCTATTTTTGGTACACACTACATCTATGTGTTAACCTTGTTATTACATGAAACTACCTCTCTTCTGTATCCTGTATCAATCACTTACAATGAGTCACCTTTATTCGTTGCATATTGCATATTATTTCTAGCCTATTGCCATACATTGCTTCTAATTTGGTCAAATACATTTGTTAGGGCACCCTTTTAATTTGGCAGAGTGATATTGGTTTCATCTCTCATATGGTTTCTAGCTTGCATTGATTCTAACAAGTTCAAGCACCTTGTGCTTAGTTTACACTTTATACATCATACATGTCAATATGTCATGCCGTCCTGTTTTTCATACATATTCTGTCCTCCTATCATGCGGCTGCCTTACATGAAAGTAGTGTTCGTCAGTATCATGCATCAATGAGTTCTGAAGAGCAAATTTTATTCCTTTTTCTTGTGGGTTTGACTTGACAAGGCAAAATCAAGAAAGAGGAAGAAAAAGAGTAAGGAAGGCGATGATGGTGGTCCTCTGCAGCAACGTAAACGGAGCATCTGTACCGATTCTCCTTGTACTGATAGTGCATTACAAGGTCCAAGTCTCCGCTCCCCTACTCCACCATCCAAGGTGCTTGCTCTAACTTGGCAGTGTGATATCTGGTTACATGTTGCATATGGTGTCTAGCTTGTATTGCTCCTAATTAGTGTAAACTGCATCTGCTTAGCTTACACATGATACATGTGAATATGACACGCTTTCCTGTTTTTGGTACATACTATATCTGTCTACCCCACCATGTTCTTACATGAAACTACTCTTCTTGTGTATCCTGCATCAGTCACTTATGATGAGACACCTTTAAGTTGGCAGTGTGATATTGGTTTGCGTCTTGAATATGATTTCTATCATGTATTGCTTCTAGTTTGATGAACGCCACCTATGACGAGACAGTTTGAACTTGGCAGAGTGATATTGATTGCACCTTTCATATGGTGTCTAGTTTGCAGTGCTTCTAATTTGTTGAAGTGCCTTCTGCTTAGTTACCACATCATATGTGTGAATATGTCAAGCCATCCATTTTTTCGTACATATTTCATCCTCGTATCATGACTTTGACTTTCATCAGAGTAGTGTTCATCAGTATCATGCATGAATGAGTTTTGGAGAGCGAATTATATTCCTTTTTCTTGTCGGTTTGACCTCATAATGCAAAGTCAATAAAGCTGAAGGAAATTGGCAAGGCATTGGATGATGGTGGTCCTTCCGAGCAACTGAAATGGAGGTTCTATACAGATTCTACTCCGCCATCCTCCCAACAAGATTCGCAAGACGACGCAAGGCTAGATAGTCAACATAGCTGTGTAGATGATGAGCACATCTCCCCTACTCCACCATCACAGGTGCTTGCTCTAACTTGGCACTATTATATGTGGTTGCATGTTGTGTATGATGTCTAGCTTGTACTATTGCTTCTAACTTTGTTGAATTGCATCTGCTTACTTTACACATAATGCCTATGAATATGACATATGTTCCTGTTTCTAGAACATACTATATCTGATCACACGATGTTCTTACATCAGACTACTGTTCTTGCATATCCCACATCAGTCACTTATGATAAGGCACCTTTAAGTTGCCACTGTGATATTGGTTGTGTCTTGCATATGATTTCTAGCGTGTACTGCTTCTAATTTGTTGAAATGCCATACAGTTTGAACTTGGCAGAGTGATATTGGTTGCATATTTCATATAGTGTCTAGCTTGTAGTGCTTCTAATTTGTTGAAATGCCTTCTGCTTAGTTACCACATCATAGGTGTGAATATGTCATGCCATCCTATTTTTCATACATATTCCATCCTCGCATCATGTGTTTGCCTTTCATCCGAGTAGTGTTCGTCAGTATCATGCATGAATGAGTTCTGAAGAGTGAATTTTTATTCCTTTTTCTTATCGGTTTGACTTCACAATGCAAAACCATTACAGCTGAAGGAAATTAGTCCGTCAGTGGATGATGGTGGTCCTTCGGAGCAACTCAAATAGGGGGTCTCTACAGATTCTACTCCACCATCCTCCCATCAAGATTCACAAGACAACACAAGGCTGGACAGTCAACGTAGCTGTGTAGATGATGAGCACATCTCCCCTACTCCACCATCACAGGTGCTTGCTCTAACTTGGCACTATTATATGTGGTTGCATGTTGCGTATGATGTCTAGCTTGAATTGCTTCTAACTTTGTTGAATTGCATCTGCTTACTTTACACATAATGCCTGTGAATATGACATGTGTTCCTGTTTCTAGAACATACGTGTACATGATGACCACATCTCGCCTACTCCACCATCACAGGTGCTTGCTCTAACATGGAACTGTTATATGTGGTTGCATTTTTCGTATGATGTCTAGTTTGTATTGCTTCTGATTATGTTGAATGGCATCTACATAGCTTACAACTTATACCTACAATGATCACTTACCCATAAGACACATTTAACTTGGGACTGTGATGTAGGTTGCATCTTGCATTGTCTTCTAGCTTGTACTGTTTCTAATTTCTTGAAATGGCACTTACGACGAGACACTTTTTACCTGATAGAGTGATATTGGTTGCTGATAACCCACAAGTATAGGGGATCGCAACAGTTTTCGAGGGTAGAGTATTCAACCCAAATTTATTGATTCGACACAAGGGGAGCCAAAGAATATTCTCAAGTATTAGCAGCTGAGTTGTCAATTCAACCACACCTAGAAACTTAATATCTGCAGCAAAGTGTTTAGCAGCAAAGTAATATGATAGTAGTGGTAACGGTAACAAAAAGTAACAATAGTAAAAGTAATGTTTTTGGTATTTTGCAGTGATGATAGCAATAGCAACGGAAAAGTAAATAAGCGAAAAACAATATATGAAAAGCTCGTAGGCAATGGAGCTGTGATGGAGAATTATGCCGGATGCGGTTCATCATGTAATAGTCATAACCTAGGGTGACACAGAACTAGCTCCAATTCGTTGATGTAATGTAGGCATGTATTCCGAATATAGTCATACGTGCTTATGGAAAAGAACTTGCATGACATCTTTTGTCCTACCCTCCAGTGGCAGTGGGGTCCTTACGGAAACTAAGGGATATTAAGGCCTCCTTTTAATAGAGAACTGGAACAAAGCATTAACACATAGTGAATAAATGAACTCCTCAAACTATGGTCATCACCGGTAAGTATCCCGATTATTGTCACTTCGGGGTTAACGGATCATAACACATAATAGGTGACTATAGACTTGCAAGATAGGATCAATAGCACTCATATATTGATGAAAACATAATAGGTTCAGATCTGAAATCATGGCACTCAGGCCCTAGTGACAAGCATTAAGCATAGCAAAGTCATAGGAACATCAATCTCAGAACATAGTGGACACTAGGGATCGAACCCTAACAAAACTAACTCGATTACATGATAGATCCCATCCAACCCACCACCGTCCAGCAAGCCTACGATGGAATTACTCACGCACGGCGGTGAGCATCATGAAATTGGTAATGGAGGATGGTTGATGATGACGGTGGCGATGGATTCCCCTCTCCAGAGCCCCGAACGGACTCCAGATCAGCCCTCCCGAGAGGTTTTAGGGCTTGGCGGCGGCTCCGTATCGTAAAGCGCGATGATTTCTTCTCTCTGATTTTTTCTCCTCGAAACTCAATATATGGAGGTGGAGTTGGAGTCGGAGAGGCAACAGGGGGCCCACGAGGTAGGGGTGCGCGCCCCCCCACCCTCGTGGAGAGACGGTGGGCCCCCTAGCCTTCATCTTTGGCAGGTATTTTTCTTATTTTCTGAAAAGTGGCTCCGTGAAGTTTCAGGTCATTCCAAGAACGTTTGCTCCTACACATAAATAACACCATGGTAATTCTGCTGAAAACAGCGTCAGTCCGGGTTAGTTCCATTCAAATCATGCAAGTTAGAGTCCAAAACAAGGGCAAAAGTGTTTGGAAAAGTAGATACGTCGGAGATGTATCAACTCCCCAAGCTTAAACCTTTGCTTGTCCTCAAGCAATTCAGTTGACAAACTGAAAGTGATAAAGAAAAACTTTTACAAACTCTGTTTGCTCTTGTTGTTGTAAATATGTAAAGCCAGCATTCAAGTTTTCAGCAAAGATTATAACTAACCACATTCGCAATAACGCATAGGTCTCAAGTTTACTCATATCAATAGCATAATCAACTAGCGAGCCATAATAATAAATCTCGGATGACAACACTTTCTCAAAACAATCATAATATGATATAACAAGATGGTATCTCGCTAGCCCTTTCTGAGACCGCAAAACATAAATGCAGAGTACCTTTAAAGACCAAGGACTGACTAGACATTGTAATTCATGGTAAAAGAGATCCAGTCAAGTCATACTCAATGTAAACTAACAGTAATGAATGCAAATGACAGCGGTGCTCTCCAAATGGTGCTTTTTAATAAGAGGATGATGACTCAATATAAAAGTAAATAGATAGGCCCTTCGTAGAGGGAAGCAGGGATTTGTAGAGGTGCCAGAGCTCAGTTTTGAAACAGATGTGAATAATATTTTGAGCGGTATACTTTCATTGTCAACATAACAACCAAGAGATGGCGATATCTTCTATGCTACACACATTATAGGCGGTTCCCAAACAGAATGGTAAAGTTTATACTCCCCCTTCCACCAACAAGCATCAATCCATGGCTTGCTCGAAACAACGAGTGCCTCCAACTAACAAGAGTCCCAGGGGGAGTTTTGTTTGCAATTATTTTGATTTAGTTTGCATAAAGCATGGGACTGGGCATCCCGGTGACCAGCCATTTATCTCGTGAGTGAGGAGCGGAGTCCACTCCTCTTGAGAATAACCCTCCTAACATGGAAGATACATACGTCCCTAGTTGATACATGAGCTATTCGAGCATACAAAACAGGATATTTATTTGAAGGTTTAGAGTTTGGCACATACAAATTTACTTGGAACGGCAGGTAGATACTGTATATAGGTAGGTATAGTGGACTCATGTGGAATAACTTTGGGGTTTAGGGAGTTTGGATGCACAAGCAGTATTCCCGCATAGTACAGGTGAAGTCTAGCAAAAGACTGGGAAGCGACTAGCTAGAGAGCGACAACAGTCATGAACATGCATTAAAATTAATCAACACCGAATGCAAGCATGGGTAGGATATAATCCACCATGAACATAAATATCGTGAAGGCTATGTTGATTTTGTTTCAACTACATGCATGAACATGTGCCAAGTCATGTCACTTAAATCATTCAGAGGAGGATACCATCATATCATACCACATCATAACCATTTTAATAGCATGTTGGCATGCAAGGTAAACCATTATAACTCATAGCTAATCAAGCATGGCACAAGAAACTATGATCTCTAGTTGTCATTGCAAACATGTTTATTCATAATAGGCCAAATCAGGAACGATGAACTAATCATATTTACAAAAACAAAAGAGGTCAAGTTCATACCAGCTTTTCTCATCTCAGCCAGTCCATCATATGTCATCATAATTGCCTTTCACTTGCACGACCGAACGATGTGAATAATTATAATAGTGCACGTGCATTGGACTAAGCTGGAATCTGCAGGCATTCAATAAACAAGAGAAGACAAGGCAATATGGGCTCTTTTGTCAGATAAGCAATAATGCATATAAGAGCCACTTCAACAATTTAATTATGGTCTTCTCCTACCGACCCCCAAAGAAAAGAAATAAAACTATTTACACGGGAAAACTCCCAACAACCAAAAGAAGAACAGGAAATAGTTTTGGGTTTTCTTTTTAATTACTACTACAAGCATGGAAATTAAACAAACTAAAAGTTACAACTATTTTTTTTGGTTTTTCATAAGGTTTATTAAACACACAAGAAGAAAGCATAAAAAGGAAAATAAACTAGCATGGATGATACAATGAAAAAGTATGAGCACCGACATCTAGCAATGAGTGTGTGAGCATAAATGTAATGTCGGTGGGAAATACGTACTCCCCCTAGCTTAGGGTTTTGGCCTAAGTCAGTCTATGGCCATGGCTGGCCTGGCGGATATCCATAATAGTAGCTGGGGTCGTACTGAGAAGAAGAAGAAGAAGACTCCGATTGCCACTGGCTGACAATCATCTCCGGATCCCACTGGTAACTAGACTGTCGTGAAGGATCAACCTGTGGTTCCGGCTCTGGCTCCATGGCTGGTGCAGGGTTCCGGTAGGCGTGAATAGCCTTCAACAGAACAAGGTATTGGCCTACAGATAAATCAAACAAAGAAGGAGCAGGCAGGGTAATAGTCTCAGGATGATGTTTATTAAAGAACAATTGATATTTAAGCTCTCCTTCCCTATTCTTAACAATAAAAGCATGTGCCACCATACTTTTATAATCTAGATAAACACGAGGCAGCACTTTTTATTCCTTCTCATAATGCCTAATAGGTATGTTAAAATATGCAGCTAGGCATGAGGCATAGATGCCTCCAAAGATGGGGCCCTTGGTACGGTTCAGATTTAACCGTTTGGCAATAATGCCACCCATACTAAAAGTGTTATCACCGTATATACCTTGGAGCAAAATAATAATATCAGGGATACTAAGGTTCCACAGTTTCCGCGACCAATTAAGCAACGACTAGCAAATAATGCAAAGTAACGTAAAACATGAAAATGTATGCTAGTGATTCATGCATCGGAAACCTTCCTTGTTTCCCCTACAGTGATAGTATCAATAAACCCCTCCACATCATCACGATGTGGTTCTTCTGTCTTGCCCTCAAAAGGGACTAAACAAATCTGACAAAAATCATAAAGTGACATCTCCTTATGCTCATCATACAAATGAAACTCCACCGTAGGTGGTGAGTTCCTAGAATGTAAATGAAAGTTTTGCACAAAGGTATTTGTGAGTAAGAGATACCGATCGCATTGGTCATGGAGGAAAGCGGCGAGGCCTGCATTATGAGCCAATTCATGAAAATCTTCATAAATCCTAGCTGCTCTCAAGAAGTCCTCGGAAGGCCATTCACACGCCCGAACCTCCGTGGTGCGAGGCAGATTATACTTAGGCTTTGGTGCCTTTTCCTTCGAGCTTTGGATCGATGAGCCCCTCAAAAGTCTCCTCATCATTTTCTGAAAAATTCTGAAATTTTTACTAACTTCAAAATAAAAGTAAACCAAACTCAATTATATTGATAGCAACTCCTCCTACAAGTGCCTAGGGCCTATATCATGCATCAAAACTAGTTTTGACCATATAAATTTGACATGCAAGCTCAAGAACAGGGTCACCTAAGAAACACAAATTTGCAATGAATAAAGCACTAGAACAAAAACCAATTGGACCAATGGAGGAGTCACATACCAAGGAACAATCTCCCCAAGCAGTTTCATGAGAGGTGCTTTGAGCAAGGAGATCGAAAATGGCAGCAAAACGAGCTTGGACTCGGGTTTGAGCTGGTTATTTGTGTTTGTGGGAGGAAGATGAAGTGTGTGGGTGCAGGAATAAGTGGAGGAGGGCCACCGTGGGCCCACGAGGTAGGGGGCGCGCCCTAGAGGGGTGGGCGCGCCCTCCACCCTCGTGGGTAGGTGGTTGACCCCCCTGGTGTGTTCTCAGTTCCATAAATCCTCAAATATTCTAGAAAAAAATCATATTTAAATTTTAGGGCATTTGGAGAACTTTTATTTTCGAGGTATTTTCATATTGCACGGATAATCAGATAACAGACAGAAAAATATTTATTTTTATTTTATTTAATATAAATAACATAAAGTAAAAGTGGGGTACAGAAGGTTGTGCCTTCTAGTTTCATCCATCTCATGATCATCAAAAGGAATCCACTAACAAGGTTGATCAAGTCTTGTTAACGAACTCATTCCGAATAGCATGGAACCGGAGAAATTTCGAATAACACTATCTTACCTCAATGGGGATATGCACATCCCCAATAATAAGAATATCATATTTCTTCTTGACAGTAGGAAGAGGAAATTCAAAACCTCCAAATATAATCGATGGCATTTTCCCAATAGAGTTGAAACTATGAACTTGAGGTTGTTTCCTCGGAAAGTGTACCGTATGCTCATTACCATTAACATGAAAAGTGACATTTCCTTTAGTGCAATCAATAACAACCCCTACAGTATTAAAAAAGGGTCTTCCAGGAATAATAGACATACTATCGTCCTCGGGAATATCAAGAATAACAAAGTCTGTTAAAATAGTAGCGTTTGCAACTACAATAGGCACATCCTCACAAATACCGACAGGTATAGCAGTTGATTTTTCGGCCATTTGCAAAGATATTTCAGTAGGTGTCAACTTATTCAAATCAAGTCTACGATGTAAAGAGAGAGGCATAACACTAACACCGGCTCCAAGATCACATAAAGCATTTTTAACATAGTTTCTTTTAATGGAGCATGGTATAGTGGGTACTCCTGGATCTCCAAGTTTCTTTGGTATTCCACCCTTAAAAGTATAATTAGAAAGCATGGTGGAAATTTCATCTCCCGGTATCTTTATTTTATTTGTAATAATATCTTTCATGTACTTAGCATAAGGATTGGTTTTAAGCAAATCAGTTAATCACATACGCAAAAAAGATAGGTCTAATCATTTCAACAAAGCGCTCAAAATCCTCATCATCCTTTTTCTTGGATGGTTTGGGAGGAAAAGGCATGGGTTTCTGAACCCAAGGCTCTCTTTCTTTACCATGTTTCCTAGCAGCAAAATATTTCTTATCATAACGTTGATTCTTTGATTGTGGGTTATCAAGATCAATAACAGGTTCAATTTCTATGTCATTATCATTACTAGGTTGAGCATCATCATGAACATTATTATTAGCATTATCACTAGTTTCAGGTTCATTACCAGATTGTGTTTCAGCATCAGAAATAGAAATATTATTTGGATTCTCAGGTGTTTCAACAATAGGATCACTAGAAGCATGCAAAGTCCTATCATTTTTCTTTTTCTTCTTTTTAGAAGAACTAGGTGCGTCTATATTATTTCTCCGAGAATCTGCTCAATTCTCTTAGGATGGCCTTCAGGATACAAAGGTTCCTGAGTCATTCTACCACCTCTAGTCATAACTCCAACAACATTATCATTATTCTTATTATTCAATTCATTGAGCAAATCATTTTGAGCTTTAAGTACTTGTTCTACTTGAGTGGTAACCATAGAAGCATGTTTACTAATAAGTTTAAGTTCACCATTAACATTAGCCATATAATCACCCAAGTGTTCAAGCATATTTGAATTGTTTTTCAATTGTCTACCAAAATAAGCATTACAATCTTCTTGCTTAGCCATAAATTTATCAAACTCATCTAAGCATGGGTTAGCAAATTTAGTGAACGGGATTACAGCTTTATCATATCTATAGAGAGAATTTACCTGTACTACCTGTGTCGGGTTATCAAGACCATGAGTTTATTCAATAGGTAAATGATTAATATTATATGTTTCTTCAATAGGCGTTAAATTAAGACCATGTATTTCTTCAATAGGAGGTAAATTCTTAACATCTTCAGCTTTAGTACCTTTTTCTTTCATAGATTTCTTTGCCTCTTGCATATCTTCAGGACTGAGAAATAGAATACCCCTCTTCTTCGGAGTTGGTTTAGGAATAGGCTCAGGAATTGGCTCCGGAGGTGTCCAATTATTTTCATTTGTCAACATATTATTCAATAGAATTTCAGCTTCATCCGGTGTTCTTTCCCTGAAAACAAAACAAGCACAACTATCCAGGTAATCTCTGGAGGCATCGGTTAGTACATTATAAAAGATATCAAGTATTTCATTTTTCTTAAGAGCATGATAAGGCAAAGCATTAAGTAATTGGAGAAGCCTCCCCCAAGCTTGTGGGAGACTCTCTTCTTCAATTTGCACAAAATTATATATATATCTCTTAAAGCAGCTTGTTTCTTATGAGCAGGGAAATATTTAGCGGAGAAGTAATAAATCATATCCTGGGGACTACGCACACAACCAGGATCAAGAGAATTAAACCATATCTTAGCATCACCCTTTAATGAGAACGGAAATATTTTAAGGATGTAAAAGTAACGACTTCTCTCATCTTTAGTGAACAAGGTGGCTATATCATTCAATTTAGTAAGATGTGCCACAACAGTTTCAGATTCATAACCATGAAAATGATCAGATTCAACCAAAGTAATTATACCAGGATCAACAGAGAATTCATAATCCTTATCAGTAACAAAGATGGGTGAAGTAGCAAAAGCAGGGTCAGGTTTCATTCTAGCATTTAGAGATTGCTTACTCCATTTAGCTAATAATATTTTGAGTTCATTTCTATTTTGTCAAGCTAAAAATAGCTAAAGAAGCTTCTTGATCAAAGACATAACCCTTAGGAATAACAAGTGATTCTTCATCATCACTTTCATCAGTATCATCAGATTCAATATTTTCAATTTCTCTAGCCCTAGCAAGTTGTTCATCAAGAAAATCACTAAGTGGCACAGTAGTATCAGGCATAGAGGTACTTTCATCATAAGTATCATGCATAGCAGAAGTGGCATCATCAATAACATGCGATATATTAGAACGAATAGCAGAAGCAGGTGTAGGTGTCGCAAACTTACTCATAACAGAAGGTGAATCAAGTGCAGAGCCAGATGGCAGTTCCTTACCTCCCCTCGTAGTTGAGGGATAGATCTTGGTTTTTGGATCTCTCAAGTTCTTCATAATGATAAGCAGATATATATCCCAAGACTCAAAGAATAGAGCTATGCTCCCCGGCAACGGCGCCAGAAAATAGTCTTGATAACCCACAAGTATAGGGGATCGCAACAGTTTTCGAGGTAGAGTATTCAACCCAATTTTATTGATTTGACACAAGGGGAGCCAAAGAATATTCTCAAGTATTAGCAGCTGAGTTGTCAATTCAGCCACACCTGGAAACTTAATATCTACATCAAAGTGTTTAGTAGCAAAGTAATATGATAGTAGTGGTAACGGTAACAAAAGGTAACAATAGTAAAAGTGATGTTTTTGGTATTTTGTAGTGATGATAGCAATAGCAACAGAAAAGTAAATAAGCGAAGAACAATATATGAAAAGCTCGTAGGCAATGGATCAGTGGCGGAGAATTATGCCGGATGCGGTTCATCATGTAACAGTCATAACCTAGGGTGACACAGAACTAGCTCCAATTCGTTGATATAATGTAGGCATGTATTCCAAATATAGTCATACGTGCTTATGGAAAAGAACTTGCATGACATCTTTTTTCCTACCCTCCCGTGGCAGTGGGGTCCTTACAGAAACTAAAGGATATTAAGGCCCCCATTTAATAGAGAACCGGAACAAAGCATTAACACATAGTGAATACATGAACTCCTCAAACTACAGTCATCATCGGTAAGTATCCTGATTATTGTCACTTCGGGGTTAACGGATCATAACACATAATAGGTGACTATAGACTTGCAAGATAGGATCAAGAACACTCGTATGTTGATGAAAACATAATAGGTTCAGATCTGAAATCATGGCACTCGGGCCCTAGAGACAAGCATTAAGCATAGCAAAGTCATATCAACATCAATCTCAGAACATAGTGGACACTAGGGATCAAACCCTAACAAAACTAACTCGATTACATCATAGACCCCATCCAACCCACCATCATCCAGCAAGCCTACAATGGAATTACTCACGCACGACGGTGAGCATCATGAAATTGGTGATGGAGGATGGTTAATGATGATGATGGTGACGGATTCCCCTCTCCGGAGCCCCGAACGGACTCCAGATCAGCCCTCCCGAGAGGCTTTAGGGCTTGGCGGCGGCTCCGTATCGTAAAACGCGATGATTTCTTGTCTCTGATTTTTTTCTCCCCGAAACTCAATGAGTTGGAGCCGGAGAGGCAACAGGGGGCCCACGAGGTAGTGGGGGCGCGCCCTAGGGGGGCAGGCGCGCCCCCACCCTCGTGGAGAGATGGTGGGCCCCCTGGCCTTCATCTTTGGCAGGTATTTTTCTTTTTTTCTGAAAAGTGGCTTCGTGAAGTTTCAAGTCATTCCGAGAACGTTTGCTCCTGCACATAAATAACACCATGGTAATTCTGCCGAAAATAGCGTCAGTCCGGGTTAGTTCCATTCAAATCATGCAAGTTAGAGTCCAAAACAAGGGCAAAAGTGTTTGGAAAAGTAGATACGTCGGATACGTATCAGTTGCATGTTCATATGGTGCCTAGCGTTCATTTCTTCTAATTTTGTTGAAATGCCTTTCGCTTACTGTTTTTTCATACATATTCCATCCTCCTATCGTACATGTGAATATGAAATGCTGTCTTTTTTGTATATATTCCATCCTCCTATCCCGCGCTTGCCTTACATCAAAGTAGTGTTCGTCTATATCATGCATCAACCAGTTATGCAGAGCTAATTTTATTCATCTTCTTGTGGTTTTGACTTCATAAGGAAATATCAGAAAATAGGAAGGAAAAGAGTAAGTCAGGGGATGTCGGTGGTCCTTCGCACCGACGCAAACAGAGACTCTCTAGATTTGCCACTGCTACTGCTAATGAAGTTGAAGTCCCAAGTCTACATGATGAGTTCATCTCCCATACTCCACCATTGCAGGTGCTTGCTCTAAGTTAACAGTGTGATAATTAGTTTCATGTTGCATATGTTGTCTAGCCTGTATTTCTTCTATTTTGATTAAATTGCACCTGCTGAGTTTATACGTTATACATGTGCATATGACATGGCGTTCTGTGTCTAGAATACACTGCATCTATCTATCATACCATGTTCTTCCATCAAAGTACTGTTGTTGTGTATCCCGCATCAGTCACTCATGATTGGACGCTTTTAACATGACAGTTTGATAGTGGTTGCATCTTGCATTGATTTCTACATTGTACCACTTCTAATTTTTCGTATTGCCACTTATGACAAGACACTTTTAACTTGGCAGATTAATATTGGTTGCATCTTTCATATGGTGTCTAGCTTGCATTACTTCTATTTTCTTGAAAATCCTTCTGCTTAGTTTACACATTGTAGTTGTGAATATGTCATGTCATCCTGTTTTTCTTACATATTCCATCCTCATACGGTTGTCTTACATCAAAGTATTGCTTGTCTGTATCATGCATCAATGAGTTCTGAAGAGTGATTTTATTCTTTTGTGTTGTGGGTACGGCTTGACATGGCAAAGTCAAAAAAGAGCAAGGAAAATAATATAGTAGGGAGTGGTGTTACTCGTCGGGAGAAACGAAAAAGGATCTGTCGTCCAGATTCTGCTGGTACTTATAGTGCAGTAGAAGGTCCAAGTCCACCGGCTAAATCTACAAACATAGTATCACCTGCTCCACCAGCTGCAGCATCCGCTTCAACTGTACTAGCATGTCAATGAGTTACTCGTTCATTTGCTCCGGAACTGGCCAGTTCCCAAGCTGCCTTCACACCAAACACTACTTCCTAAGCACTGCTGACACAACAGGACTTGGCAAGATAAGATGAACCTCATGAGCATCAACACCAATATGGTACCTGACCGAGTCAAGTTGAAGTTGTATGCTCCTTTATATGTACTCTCACAGTTTGATGTACACTAACACTTTCCATATTCGTTGTTGAACTAGCACCACAGCACAAGCGGAAATAGACATCAGGGATAATGCTTGACAGATTAACAAAATCTTAAAGGAGGAAGAATGGAGATCCATTTTGAGGCAGGGTTAAAAAGGCCACGTGATGCTACAGAGTCAGCCAAGTTAGTATCAGAGGCAGCCGTTGCCGTTAGGTGTCATGCACGTATCCTCCCAACGTGGATCCAGTACAGGAATGAGAAAGACAATACCCAGTTTAACACCTTCCTTGACCATTTATCCGTAAGTAATGTTATTCATCGCAATTAGTAATATTGTCTTGCTCTGTCCCATACTTTCTAGCTTCCTCCTAATAAGACTCACATTCTTTTTTCAATAGATGAGGTTCAAGTTGGATCCGAAAGATGATGCAACTAAACAAGCATGCACTCATGTTTTTCAGTCTGCTCTACGACAGTATCAGTACCACCTTAGAAAATCTCACATTGAAGGCAGGGCTAACAATGAAATCGCCCAAACATCTCCAGTTGAATATATTACAGATGAGGACTGGACAACCCTCGTTAAACACTGGTCTGATCCAAAGTATCAGGTAGGCTATATGTATTTGATCAGACCACATATTGAACTTGTATTTATGTATGTGCCTTACAAGTGTATCTTCTTCTAGTCTAACTGTTTGAAGAACAAGGCCAGCTTTTCTAAAGTGAAATTCCAACAGACAACAGGATCTCGTAGCTATATTGCACACTGCGAGGCTCTTGTCAATAGCTGCTGTTTCCTTCTTTTTTCTGTGCCATATATCGTATCTATATTGACTTGTTCCAAATACAGAGGAAAGCCTGTGTGGACCAAAATGAACTTGAAACCGAATGTAGTGCAAATCTTCAAGGATTGCCACACCAGCAAGATGAAGGGCACAAGAAGACCAGTTCAAGCCGTTGTTGTAAGTCCTTACTCCTCCTGCCTTGAACTGATTGGTAGTGTGATGTGTTCATTTAACTACTTGGTTTGCAAGCAATGTCAGTTACTCTATTCACTTTTAGACACAGTTGTCTTAACGTATCATTTCACCTTACATGGTTTAAAAGAGATGAAGGATATTCTTTTGGTCTTGATCTGTAATCTAGTTGTTATGTTCATGTGCGCACACAATGATAAAATAGCCTATTTGTTTTATATCTGTTTGCCCATGATATGAATGATGGCATACTATGTTCATCCTACTTTAAACCATGTCTCTTTATCCTTAGATGTCAACGAATGTGAGGAAATAGACAATACAGTAGTCATGCTACATGGACATATGTTCCGAAAGTGATTTTATTATGTAGTTGGCACTACAATACATGCCAATGTATTACAGTAGTTCACCAAAATAAGTTATGTATAAATGTGTAACCTACTTTGTTTGTTTTTGTCTTATTAGTAACTTATCTGGTACACTAATCTATAAGTTCAAACTTTTAGGAAGCTATGGAACAAATGATTGAATAGCCACAACAACCTAAAGGTGACGAGGCTACCACAGGCACAATGTCACCTCTTGCTGCAGTGCGTCAGTATCTCTCCACTAACAGTACAAAAAGCACCTTCCTACGTAATTCTGGGTTGGTTGTCAAGGTAACCTCATCCAAATCGCCTACTGAACAAAATCTTCCAGCTAGACAGAGTGATATATCTGTGCTCCAAACACAAGTCCAATCCCTAATGGACGTTGTTTTGGAAACAAGAATAGTGGTTGACAAATGTCATCAAGATATGAATGGTTTTGAAACCATACTATCAGACATTCGCTTCGTTGTTCAAGAGCAATGGCGGAAAAAGGTGAAGATCGTGCTGCTCCATCAGATTCTACAGCCTAAAACATTAGCACTCAGGTCAAATGATTTGTGCTTCTATACATCTGATGGTGCTTTTATTTGCAAGGACTGTAAACTTTATGCCAACGGGCCTTTTGTTGTATGGTTGGAATTTATTTTGTTGTGATACAACATTTATGATGCTGCCAAAGGCTGCAGTAATTACGACACTATTTTTGTATAGTGTAGGTTTATCTTAGTAATGTATTCGGCCGAAAGCTTCGTAGGAGCCCAACATGCCAACATTTGTCGGGCCCATTCCAATTGGGCTAAAAACGATTATGGACCAAAATTTGCATGTAGCCCACTAAAAATATCTGGGCCTAAATCAGCATAAGCTTTCATATTTTTCTGGTAGGACTGTGCCCATAGTGGGCCTTTAACAGGCCTAAACATAATTTGGGCCCTCTTTAACAATAGGCCATTTACAAGTGTAAATATCTCAAGCCCATAAATACATGGGACTTTAATAAACCGAAAGTGAGATTGGGCCCTGATTGTGCCAAATAACCCATTGGTCTTAGCAGGCCGAAATGGTGGCCCATTTATGATGCGGATCTTTCACAGGCCGAAATTCAGATGGGTCGTAAATGCGTCGACCTAATACACGGGCCTTTAACAGGCCAGAAGTTCGGTCGGGCTAGATTATCGTCATTTTTATATGGTCCGTTAATGAGACTGATGTGACATTGGGCCACATATGGCCCATAGATTTCGTCCGACGTTAACAGGCCGAAAATCACATCAGGCCGAAAGTGGCCCAAATCTATAGTGGGCCTCTAATAGGCTGAATGTCAGACATGGCCGAATATGACCCAAATCATTCACGGTCATATATTGGCCGAAAGTTTCAATGGTCTCTAAATGGACCCAAATGAAGCAGGACCATTAACAGGCTGGAAATACACCGGGCTGTAATTCGGCCCATATACTTAGCGGGCTGTTAACGGGCCAGAAGTGACCATGGTCACGATGATGGCAAGTTTAGGACAGGCCGTTGACGGGCCGATTTGACACTAGCCGTGCGGGCCTTAACTGAGAATGTTGGGCCTTTAGCTGGGCCAGCCCATTATGGTTTGCTAAATCTTATGGGCCTTTAGCTGGGCTGGCCCATTGTGGTCTGCTAAATCTTGTGGGCCTTTAGCTGGGCCGGCCCATTATGGTCTGCAAAAGCTTGTGGGCCTTTAGCTGGGCCGGCCCATTATGGTTCACTAAATCTTGTGGGCCTTTAGTTGGGCCGGCCCATTTAAACTTTAGGGTCCACTTTTGGGCCAATCCACGTGTCAACATATCATAGGCCCATCTCGACCGTTGGATGAGTGACACCTGTGCCAACGCGGAGCTGACGTGTGGTTCCGTCGACCAATGAGAATTTTACACGTAGAAAATCGGCATTGGTCATGGCTGTTAGCGGGTTATCGGATCCAAAACCGGACCCGTAGCTTAACGGCGTCTTGTTACGGTAGATGCCACGTGTCGGTCACCCTTGACGAAAGCAGTTCTATGACGCACGATTTATCGTCATGGAAGTGGACACTTCCGTGATGATAATTTTGGTAATGTCATGGAACACTTCTACGACAACACAAGTATGACTATCTTCATTCTGTCATAAATTTGTCATGGATGTACATGCATGACAGAAAATGTGACCTACTGTGACAAACACGTATCATCATAGAAGTGTATTTTTTTGTAGTGGTGCTTGGCATCCATCAGTCGCTTCATCAGTAGGCTGGGAGAGAAGGCTCTTCCCCTGTACCAGTTAATGAAGAAAACCACTCACTTCGAGTGGAATGACATGGCGGGCGAAGCCTTTCTCCAGCTGAAGAAGATGCTGACTACGCCGCCTGTTCTGGCGGCTCCGGCTGCTAAGGAGCCGATGCTCCTCTACATCGCCGCCACCAGCTGGGTGGTCAACACTGTCATTGTGGTAGAGCGCCCAGAAGACGGAAGAGCACAGTTGGTTCAGAGGCCTGTGTACTATTTTAGTGAGGTGATGTCGGCCTCGAAGCAGAACTACCCCCACTACCAGAAGATGTGCTACGCCGTGCACTTTGCCGCCAAGAAGCTTAAGCCATACTTTCAAGAGCACCCCATCACGGTCGTCTGCACCGCCCCGCTTGCTGAGATCATAGGCAGTAGAGATGCATCAGGCCGGGTGGCCAAATGGGCCATCGAGCTGGCCCCCTACACCATCTTCTACAAGCCGCGCACCGCCATCAAGTCCCAAGCACTGGCCGACTTCCTCGTTTACTGGGCCAAAGCCTAGCACCTGCCGCCAGCTATGGACTCCACTCATTGGCGGATGCACTTTGATGGCTCGAAGATGCGCACCGGCTTGGGAGCCGGCATCGTCCTCACCTCTCCCAAAGGCGTCAAGCTCAGATACACATTGCAAATCCACTTTGCCGCCTCCAAAAATATGGCCGAATACGAGGCGCTAGTACATGGACGCCGGCTGGCCAAAGAGATCGTCATCCGCCGGATCATGCACTATGGTGACTCGGACTTGGTGGTCCAATAGTCGTCTAGGGACTGGGACGCCAAGGATGCAAACATGGCGAGCTACCGCTTCCTCGTCCAGCAAATCAGCAGATATTTTGACGGGTGCATGTTCCTTCATGTGCCACGAGCCGACTACGAGCAAGCAGATGCCTTGGCACGGATTGGCTCCACCCGGCGTCTCCCTTCAGCGCCTCCTCAAGCCGTCTATCAAGCCTTCACTGGAATCAGAGTCTATCTTCATGCCGGCCGCCCCCGGAGCAGTCGGATCGAACTCAGGGGCTGCATCAGTTGGCCCGGGGACTTCGGCAGGCGGCTCGGGGGCAGCAGCAGTCGCACCTGGCCCGGGGACTTCAGAGCCCGGCCCGGGGGCTACGACAGTTAGCCCGGGGACTTCAACAATGCAGCAAGTGGCGGCCGACTCCACCCCGCCGCCTCCCAACCCAAGCGCCCTAGTTTCAGTGGCCGTGATGACAGTGAATGAAGTCGAAGCACCATCATGGGCGCATCCCATCCTCAACCTTCTGGTGAGCGGCGAGCTACCAACCGATGAGATTTCGGCCCGGCAGGTGCAACACCGGGCGGGAGCATACACGATAGTAAACAGAGAACTTGTCAGGCGCATCGTCACTGGTGTGTTCCAGCGCTGCGTGGAGTCAGGGAAGGGCAAAGCAATCCTCAGAGACATCCACCAAGGCGAGTGTGGCCACCACGCGGCCTCCAGATCCCTTGTCGCCAAAGCCTTCCGCCACGGTTTCTTCTGGCCGACTGCTCTAGAAGACGCCAAAGATTTGGTCAAGAAATGCAAGGGGTGCCAGAAATTCAGCTCCAAGCAACATCTGTCGGCTTCTGCACTCAAGACCACCCCCCTCACTTGGCCCTTTGCTGTGTGGGGGCTAGACATGGTGGACCCATTCAAGACAGCACGTGGCGGCATGACTCATCTGCTTGTCGCTGTGGACAAATTCACCAAGTGGATTGAAGCAAAGCCCATCAACAAGTTGAACGGTCTGACCGCTGTGACCTTCATCGCAGATATCACCGTCCAGTATAGTGTACCGCACAGCATCATCACCGACAATGGCACAAACTTTGCCAAAGGCACCTTGGCTCGTTTTTGCGTGACGTAGAGCATCCGACTGGACTTAGCATTTGTTTCTCATCCGCAGTCAAACGGCCAAGTCGAACGAGTGAACGGCATCATCCTCTCCGGCATCAAGCCCTGACTGGTCGAGCCGCTGGAACACTCAACTGGCTGCTGGATCGATGAGCTGCCAGCCGTCCTCTGGAGTCTATGCACCACCCCAAACAAATGAACCAGCTTCACTCCTTTCTTCCTCGTGTACGGGGCCGAGGACGTCATCCCAACTGACATTGAGTTCGACTCACCTCGCGTCACCATGTACACGAAGGCGGAGGCGAACGAAGCACGAGAAGACGGTGTCGATCTGCTGGAAGAGGGCCGGCTGTTGGCACTCAGTCGGTCTGCCATCTACCAGCAGAGCCTGCGCAGCTACCACAGTCAGAAGGTCAAGCCAAGGTCCTTCCGAGAGGGGGACCTTGTACTCCGGTGGATCCAGCGAACAGGCAGCCAGCACAAGCTCTCGGCCCCTTGGGAAGGCCCTTTCATCACCAGCAAAGCCTTGGGCGACGACTCCCACTACTTGATCGATGCATAGAAGCCCAGGGCACGCAAGAGGGACGATCCCGGCAAAGAAACAGAGCGCCCATGTAACGCGAATCTCCTTCGAAGATTTTACAGTTAAATGCAGTATGTACCATGCTACCTTTTGTATTAAGCGCAAAGACATCGAGACCCTTGAGGAGCACTCAGGGGCTCCCCTTTTTATCTATATGATAATTTTTATGCCTGTGAATGTGTTATTTCATTCCTTCGCCTGGCACCGGGTTCGACCAGTTGGCCTGGGGGCTTGCCGCCTTGTACTATGTTGATGCTACATGCAGTCGGACGAGCAGTATGCCGGCATCTAAGCCCTCTCTTGCCGCAAGCCGCAGCTCGCAGAGCGACTGTCCGGCTGGCAAGAGCTAAAGGCGAGAAATGGTGTCCACATGAAAAATGGCTAAGGAAAAAGCATCTACATAGGCCAAGCCGGCTCCACGCATCACCATCCGGCTGCTGGTCAGCCGGTCGACCGGCTTTTTTACTTTACTTGCTACGTTCTAAACGGCCAAAGTACTTGTCTTCCCGAAATGGCCAAGTACTTGACCCAGCCACAGACCATAGAGTGGTTGCCTGGCTAGCAAGGCGGCATCCAAGGGAAGACGGCAAAGGAAAAAGCCAAAATAGTAGAAAAGAAAGACAAGTCAGAACCCGACAAAGCACAGCTTGTGCAAATTAAGTTAATTTACATAGCAAGGCTCATAGCCAGAATTCAACAAGTTTGAATACACCCCCAGCGGGTGGAACTGCGCAAATTTAATGAGCTTGTTTGAAAGGTTACAAAGTAGGAAAGGATAAGATAAAACTGGCCGCCTAGGCAAGAGGAGCAGCAGGCGGGTCCGACAGGTTGGTGGAGTCGGCAGCGCTGGCTGGTGAAGTGGTCGTCTGGCGAGTCTCAGCCTGGTCAGCATTAGTAGTGGTCAGCACGCTCGCACATGGCTCGTTGCTTGAGGCTCGATCGAGCTGGGGCTGGCCATCCACTTTGCCTTCTGGTGCGTCGACCTCTTCATCCTCGCCTTCTTCGTCCTCGCCCTCGTCGCTGGAGGCGATATCCTCCGCCGAGTCCTCGCCATACTCCGGGTTCAGCCCAAACTAGTTGGGTGACACCATGGCGCCATCCTTGTTCAGCTTAGGGACGAACTCGATGGTGTCGGCATAGTAGGCGATCGCCGCCGCGCGTTGGGTAAGGTCGCGGCTTGCCGCCGCCAGCTCCGGTGCGGCCTCCTGCCGGAAGGTGGCCAGTTGGGCCAAGTCCAGGCCTTGATGAACTCCAGGGCCTTCCGAGTGCCGGAACGAGCCGCAGAGCCCTTCCAAGCCTCAAAGCGGCCGACTGCTACCTCTAGCCACTCGGCAGTCTGACTGGGGGTGCGTGGAATCTAAGCATCCGACCAGAGGGCAGTCAACACCTGGGCCCCAACGTGCTGTAGGCGGCGGAGCATCCGATGAGCCAGCTGGAGGCGAGCTCAGATGACAAGAAGCTGCTCACCGAGGGTTCGGGGCGCGTAGGGTGCGATTTCTGCACCAGCCCGTCTTCACTCGTCGTGGCGAGCCTCGATGGCCTGGCTGGCGGCAACAACATGACCAGGAAAGAATTCTGCGCAAGAAAGAAAAAGAAGTCCGAGGCCAGAAGGAGGCTCAAATAACAAGTCGGTGGCTGAAAGAAAGAAAGGATAACTCACCATCGATCATATCTTCGATCTCGCCGTAGCCGTCGCTCAGAGCCTTCTCCTTCTTGGCCCAGGCCGAGCGTTCAGTTTCGAACTCGGCCTGGAGGTTGGCCCCGTTGTCCTTTACCTTCTAGAGGTCCACCTTGTGTCGATCCGCCTGGTCCGCCAACTCCTTGACTAGGCGGTCGTGCTCCTGGGCCGCCTTGCGGCACTCCTCCTCCTTAGCGCGCAGCTCGGTCTCGACCTCGCCCAGGCGCTGCTGCAGTGCGGCAGCCGCTCCTGCAGAAGATAAGAAAGAGAAGACAACCAGCAATTAAGAAAAAAGAAATGTGGTTGCCAGAAGATCCGGCCCGACTACTCAGCAGTCGGCCTGAATCTCGGGGGCTACACCCAGCAGGTGCGCTGACGTGCCCCCGCAAGAGAGAAGGTGGAGTGCTTACTTCGGCTTTCGGCCAAATCCGTGGTCCGCTTGGCCAGCTCCTGGACCTGGGAGATGAAGGCGGCCACACGGATGTTGTGGTAATCCTGCAACGAAGACAACAGAAGAAAAAAAGTTAGCTCTTGGAACTTACCTTAAGTTCCGAGCCACCTGCTCAGCAGCCGGCCCGGAACTTGGGGGATACACCCAGTGGGTGCGCTAGCGCGCCCCCACGGAAGATTACAAGAATCGAAAGAGAGAGGCAAAAAACTTACCCGAACGGCCGATCGCGTCACCAAGAACTCATGCGTATACTGCTGGAGAGAGGCGCCTTGGGCATTAAACCGAGCATGGACCTCTTGCACGGCCGCGTTCAACACACCCGTGGTGCCTCCAAACGTCCAACCTAGAGGGGCGGCACTGGTGGCCTCAGCATCGGGGGCCGATGAGCTCGCGACCCCGATCTCAATCGGCTGTGGCGCTGAGGCCGCCCTCTCTTAATGCCGGCGCACCAGAGTACGGGCCGCGGGAGTTGGCCCCATCACTAGCTTGCCTCGCCAACTCTTCGCGCATGTTGCGGTTGCGCACATTCTGATGGAATGCGCTGATGACAGCGGAGGGACGAAGGTCTGGGATGTTGTACTGCACCCGGCTGAACCTCTGTATGTACTTGCGCAGGTTTTCACCTTCTTTCTGGGGGATGATATGCAAATCACTTGCCTGGTCATGAGCTTGGTGGCCTCCAGTGAAGGCGCCAACAAACTCATGACACAAATCCGACTAAGAAGAAATGGAATCCACTGGCAAGTGCATCAACCACGACATGACATTGGGTTTGAGTGCCAACGGGAAGTAATTGGCAAGCACCTTGTCATCGCGAGCTCCGGCAGCTTGCATCGCGATGGTGTAGATGCTGAGGAACTCTGACGGGTGGGTCTTGCCATTGTAATTCTTGCCAACATCGGGCTTGAACATGCGGTGGGAGGGCCACTGGAACTGCCGTAGCTGTCGGGTAAAGACTGGACAACCCACCTCGTAAGGCAGGTCGCCGGGGCCCCTCGACGCTGGGTGGTCCATAGTAGGCTCCGCACGCTGATCTGACTGATGGCGCGTCTCCCGTCATTGTTTGATGGTAGTTCGAGCATCATCCTGGGCCCGTTCCCAAAGGACTTGACGTTAGTAGCAGCGGGTTCGCGGGTTCGCGGGTCGGACGACGCGGTGGAAACATTGTCACCGATGTCGGCCCGACAGGCCGGTGGCTGC
>NC_041392.1:255960478-256062729 GCF_002162155.2 Triticum dicoccoides | reverse complement strand
AGGGCCCTGTTGGGAGTGGCTCGTCTTTGTTGGCGAAGCTGACAAGGCTTCAGATGGTGGCCCTCCACTCGTCGGGCTTCTCTACAGCAGGGGGGAAGTCGAGGAGTAGTTGCATGCGCACCAGCGCTTCTGTCGGCGTAGGCGGTGGCGAGAGCTCCGTAGACCATGACGCGCTCCGACTTTTAACCGGGTTAGAAGGGGCTCTGTCACGGTCTCGCGGTCGCACGCCGCCTGCACCGGCGTCCGAGCGTGCACAAGGCCTATTTCGTCCTGCGAGTGGCGCACAGGGCTCTTTCCACGGTGGTTCCTGGGGGCTCCGGCATTGCGGCGTTGCTCATCGCGCGTGGCCTGGGAAGGGCACGACACGGGTGCCCGCTGGGGTGCCGTTGAGGCTTCCGCGCCGCCCGTGGGTAGCACGGCCCTGCCCCCGGACCCAGCGGCATGTGGCTCATCATCTCGGATTCGGACGACGCTGCTCGCCTGGCTCCGATCGCCAGAATGTCGTGGATGCTCATGGGCCGCGTCTCCGGCTCCATCTGTGGCCACCTGGCTGCCTGCTCGCGCTGGCGCGGACGGGCCGGCCCCGGAAGAGCCGATCAGTGTGATCCCCTTTCTTTTGGGGGCCATGGTGATGATGAAGTCGATGTGCTAACCTTCAAACCGGATTTTCACAGCTTGCGCCCCCTACCTGGCGCGCCAAAGATGTCGGGGGAAACGAGACCTACAGGATCATGAAGAATCCCTTTTGCTATGGTTGGCTGGTGCGGGGCTGTGGAAAGAGCGGGTTTGAGGGATCAACACGGGGGGATTATCCAGGTTTGGGCCGCAAGTGATGCGTAATACCCTACTCCTGGTGGTTTATGTTTATCTGGTGTTCTTGGACTAGCTACAAAGCGTGTAGGGTCCAAAAAGTCTGAATCCTCTCCCAGTACGCCACGGGCCACCTTTTATAGATAAAGGGGCTGCCATAGTGGCACACAAGAGGTGGAAAGTTGTACAGTAGTCGAGTCTATCTCCTGGCACCGTAGGACAAACGCATTTAATGCGCTGCCGACGTGCCCTTCTTGCTTTACCGCGGACGGCAAGGAAGCTCATCCCAGCTGTCGCCGCCTCGCCTAGCCTTGACGCGCATCCGAGCTGACGAGGCGTGTAGTGCCACGCTGGCTGGCTGGCTACAGAGTTGGTGCAGTGGCAAAGTCTTCACGAAGATCTGCATGCCACCACATAGGTGCTTGTTAACTTGGCCTAGAGGCCGCACGTCGACACACATGTGCTCGCCTAGTTGATGGGCTGGCAGCTATGTGGGAACAGCGGTGGAGTCTTGGAAGGTGTGGGCTTGGCTGCGGCCCCGCGGATGTCTTCGCCAAGGGTCTTGCCGGGGCCCCGGCAAGGGTCTTGCCGAGGCGTCGTGGGCGTCCCTGGCAAGGGTCTTGCTGGGGGATCTCATGGGTATCCTCGGCAAGGATCTTGTCGAGGATCTTCGTCTTCTGATTCTCATCTAGTCTTGTATGTTCTTGGTTTTCACAAAGATCTGCATACCACCACGGAGGCGCTTGAGGGAGTCCTGGATTAGGGGGTCCCTGGACAGCCGGACTATATACTTTGGCCAGACTGTTGGATTATGAAGATACAAGATTGAAGACTTCGTCCTGTGTCCGGGTGGGACTCTCCTTTGCGTGGAAGGCAAGCTTGACAATTCAGATATGTAGATCTCCTCCCTTGTAACTGACTCCGTGTAACCCTAGCCCCTTCCGGTGTCTATATAAACCGGAGGGTTTAGTCCGTAGGACAACGACGATCATACCATAGGCTAGCTTCTAGGGTTTAGCCTCTCCGATTTCATGGTAGATCAACTCTTGTAATACTTATATCATCAAGATCAATCAAGTAGGAAGTAGGGTATTACCTCCATCGAGAGGGCCCGAACCTGGGTAAACATTGTGTCCCCCGCCTCCTCTTACCATCCGCCTTAGACTCACAGTTCGGGACCCCCTACCCGAGATCCACCGGTTTTGACACCGACATTGGTGCTTTTATTGAGAGTTCCACTATGCTGTCACAATCAAGGCTTGATGGCTCATTCGATCATCGGTAACGATGCGATCTAGGGTGAGGTTTTCCTCCTCGGATAGATCTTCGTATTTTGTCGCTTCGTACTGCGGGCCAACTCGCTTGGCCATCTGGAGCAGATCGAGAGCTACGCCCCTGGCCATCAAGTCAGGTTTGGAAGCTTGAACTATACCGCCGACATCCGTGGAGACTTGATCTTCGAAGGATTCGAGCCCACGTCAGGTGCGCCGCACAGTCACGATGGACACGATTTAGCTCTGCTGATGGACAGTGTTCGGGAGATCACACCTGTAACTACTCTGGCCCTCAATCCGGGACAGATCGCGCCATCCGAGGATGGGTGGATGGACCCCGCCACGGAGGCCGCACACTCAGCATCGATAGAGTCGAATGCTGACTTCACCTCCTATGAGATCTGTGTTGCCAGACACTCGGATTTGTCCCTGGCCACAGACTTCGAACCGCTCGAGTCCGTGCCCATCCAATCTGATTGGGCACCGATCATGGAGTTCACCTTCGCAGATATCTTTCAGCACTCACCCCTAGGTGACGTGCTAAACTCATTACGGTCTCTCTCCTTGTCAGGAGACCCTTGGCCGAACTATGTCTGGCTCGAGTGGGAAGCGGACGGCAAGAAATTCGTTCCCCACCCACCACCCACTTAGTAGCCACTGTCGACGACTTAACCGACATGCTGGATTTCGGCTCCGAAGACATCGACGATATGGACGACGATGCGGGAGATGAACAGGAACCACTGCCCCCAGGGCGCTGGACTGCCACCTCATCATATGATATATACATGGTGGACACCCCAAAGAATGCGATGGCAATAAGCCAACGGAGGATAATCCCCTCGAGAAGCAATCCAAGAACATGCGTCATCGGCGCTACTCTAAGCCCCGCCATAGCAAAAATAGCGATACCGGCACAGGAGACAATAACGCTGCAAATAGTGCCGAAGACGAAGACAATCCCCTCCAGACAGGCTTTGAGCAGGAGGATGGGCAAGCCAGCCCTAAGGAATAGGCAGAAGACGGAGAATTAGAGGATGACAATTACATGACTCTCTCCAAAGACGAGGTGAACCTCGGCGACGAAGGATTTATCGGGCCTGAGGATCCTGTCGAACAGGAGCGCTTCAAGCGCCGGCTTATTGCCACAGCAAAAAGCCTGAAGAAAAAGCAACAACAGCTTCAAGCTGAGCAAGATCTGCTAGCGGATAGATGGACTGAGGTCCTGGCAGCCGAGGAATACGAACTCGAGCGCCCAATCAAAAGTTTCCCAAAGTGCAGGTTGCTACCCCAACTTGAAGAGGAAGCATTAAAGCCCGAGCTTCCAGCGTATGATGCGGCAGACTGGCCACCTCGTGGCCGGGACAAAGTGGCATATCTGCCCGAAGTCCAGCTCGCACCCCGTTGTCAGTCAAACAAAAATAGCAAGGCCCGAGGCAACACGCAGGACCTGCGAGACGTATTGTAAAACAAAGCAGGACACAAAAGATCGATCTTCGGATCACGATGGCGCGCCCCAACATATGACGACGACCGTCATGCCGGATATACCAAAAGCAAATCCGACCGGGCCAAACACAGCAGACAAGACTCGTACGAATTGCATCGTGACATAGGCCGGCATAGAGGCGCCGCACACCCCCTATGCTTCACTGATGAAGTAATGGATCATCAATTCCCAGAAGGGTTTAAACCCGTGAACATTGAATCATACGATGGTACTACTGACCCCGCGGTATGGATAGAGGATTTCTTCCTCCACATTCACATGGACCGCGGGGATGATCTCCACGCCATCAAGTACCTCCCATTAAAACTCAAAGGACCAACTCGGCATTGGCTAAATAGCTTGCCAGAAAACTCCATCAGAAGTTGGGAAAACCTGGCAAACGCATTCCTGGACAACTTCCAGGGCACTTATGTGCGACCACGGGATGCTGATGATTTAAGTCACATAACACAACAACCCGGAGAGTCAGCCAAGAAATTTTGGACTCGGTTCCTAACCAAAAAAACAAATTGCGGACTGTCCGGATGCCGAAGCCCTAGAGGCCTTTAAGCATAACATCTGTGATGAGTGGCTCGCCAGACATCTCGGCCAAGAGAAGCCAAAGTCCGTGGCAGCCCTCACAACACTCATGACCTGCTTATGCGCGGGCGAGGATAGCTGGTTGGCCCGTAGCAACAACACAACAAGAAACCCTGGCACATCGGAGGCCAGAGACAGCAACGGCAAGCCACGTCGCAACAGATACAAGCGCCGCAACAACGGCGATAACGCCGAAGACACGGCAGTCAATGCCGGATTCAGTGGCTCTAAATCCGGTCAGTGGAAAAAGCCGTTCAAAAGAAACAATCCGGGCCTGTCCTGTTTGGACCGCATACTCGACCGCTCGTGTCAAATTCATGGCACCCCCGATAAGCAAGCCAACCACACCAACAGAGAATGTTGGGTGTTCAAACAGGCCGGCAAGTTGAATGCCGAAAGCAATGAAAAGAGGTTGCATAGCGACGACGAGGAGGAGCCCCGACCGCCGAACATAGGAGGATAGAAGAAATTTCCTCCCCAAGTGAAAACGGTGAACATGATATACGCAAACCATATCCCCAAGCGGGAACGGAAGCGTGCACTCAGGGACGTCTACGCCATGGAGCTAGTTGCCCCAAAATTCAACCCATGGTCTTCTTGTCCGATCACTTTCGATCGCAGGGACCACCCCACTAGTATCCGTCATGGCGGTTCTGCCGCATTGGTCCTTGATCCTATCATTGACGGATTCCACCTCACTCGAGTCCTTATGGACGGTGGTAGCATCCTGAACCTGCTTTATCAGGATACGGTGCGCAAAATGGGTATAGACCCCTCGAGGATCAAACCCACAAAAACCACCTTCAAAGGTGTCATACCAGGTGTAGAGGCCTGTTGCATGGGCTCTATCACACTGGAAGTGGTCTTCGGGTCTCCGGATAATTTCCTAAGCGAAGAGTTAATCTTCGATATCGTCCCCTTCCGCAGTGGCTATCACGCACTACTCGGACGAACCGCATTTGCTAGATTCAATGCGGTACCGCATTATGCATACCTCAAGCTCTAAATGCCAGGACCTCGCGGGGTTATAACAGTTAATGGAAACACAGAACGCTCGCTCTGCATGGAGGAGCACACTGCGGCCCTTGCAGCAGAAGTGCGAAGCAGCCTTTTGAGGCAAACCGCCAATTCGGCGACAAGGCCCACAGAGACATTCAAGCGAGTCCGGAATAACCTGCAGCAGAATCACCAGGCGTGTTCTGAGCTCGCCTAGCAATTCGGCCTCCGTCCTAGTCCCAGTCAAGCGACGAAATTTGCACCGCGCATACATAACTACGCACTATACCATGGGTATAGGCGGAGGCACGGCTATGGCACGTCCCACAATGTGGTTCAACCGCCTCAGGACCAATATATCTTTATCATTTTCTTCCTTTCAGGACCCTATTCTCTGGAGGCCCTCTCCGATAGCTAGATCATCGGACCCATCATGGGGGGGAAGCACCAAGGGAGCAAGAAGCTTTGACGTACAAGGGAATCCCTAGGTGGTCTCTCGAAACGATCATTATACCTGTTTTACATACCCGCACGCAGCTCGCCCTTGGATCGGACATGTCAGATAGTCCCATTTTTTCTTATTGTACTACTTATACACATACGCTTTGACGTATCCTCCAAATAACAATGCACATTGTCAGCTTATTATTGTATTCCTTCATCTTCTCCTTTTTTCTCCTTGTTTGTTTACTCACGACAAGTTGCTCCCGTACATTCTGGTACATTCAGTACGCCAGGGCTTCAGTGTACCCCATAACACGGCAAGAAAAGTCCGAACACTTTCGACAGTGCGGCACCCCGAACTTATAGCATTATATGCATCAGCTCCGAATCATGTCTTGGGTCAATAGTTGGGTTTGCCCGGCTCCCACGTTTTGGTGCCTTATGTTCCACTATATCAACTAAGGTAGCACTGGGAGAGCTACTGCGATTGTGTCCCGGTTCTTCCGGACGAGCACCTCAATAGAGAAAGCCGAAAACTGACTATCATGATGCGGCGAGAGCTGGTCGTTGTTCGAGAGGTCCCAAATCCCTATAGATTTTTTCCGCTTCAGGCGAGGAGTCGGCCTTGTCTGATTTAGGCGTTCATAGGGCCCCAACTTCGGCCTTCCGAATACTAGGGGCTTCGCCAAAATTTAAAATTATAGACGTCTATGGCTAAGTGAGAGTGATAAAGCTTTATAGTCCGATTGCCTGGTTCGTTGTGCTGAACACCTCGTTCGAAGGACCCAAAACTGGGATAAAGAGTGATCAGATTTATCCCGAACACCTCAGTACTAGCTACATGGGGGCAGAAGCTGACGACTAGCCAACTCTCAGATTTTATAAATGGCCGCATAGAAGGTAATATTTTAAATCAACAAGCGTTATATAGCGCACATGAACTCGTTTTCATATTACAGGATCACATGAGTACATTCATTCAAATATTACATCCTTAGAACATTCCTCCGCCACAAGGCGGGCACCCTTCAGGATGCTGTCATAATACTTTTTGGGGCGGCGGTGCTCCTTGCCCTCCGGCGGCCCCTCCTTCACCAGCTTCTTGGCGTCCACCTTCGCCTAGTGCACTTTCGCTCGGGCAAAAGCCCTGCACGCACCCTCAGTGCAGACGGACCGCTTTATGAATTGCAGCCGTGGGCAGGCACTCACAAGCTGCCTCACCAGGCCGAAGTAGCTGCCAGGCAGGGGCTCGCCAGGCCACATCCGGACTATGAGGCCCTTCATGGCCTGTTCGGCCGCCTTGTGAAGCTCGGCCAGTTGCTTCAACTGGTCGCTCAAGGGCATCGGATGTTCGGTCCCAGTATATTGAGACCAGAACAACTTCTCCGTCGAGCTCCCTTGCTCAGCCCGGTAAAATTCCGCGGCATCGGACACACTGCGGGGAAGATCTGCAAATGCTCGTGGAGAGCTCCGAACTCGGGTAATTAAAAGGAAAGTTTCCTTCACATGCTTGCTTTGCATAATGAATTCCTTACCCGCTACTATCTTCTGGACCGCCTGGAGCTCCTGGAGGGCCTTGTGGGCTTCGGCCTTGGCATTTTTTGCGTTCTCAAGGGCCTTCGCAAGCTCAGACCCTTGCGTCTTAGAGTCACGCTCCAAGGACTCGTATTTTTTGATGAAATCCTGGAGCTCTTGCTGCACCTCGCCGACTTGAGCCTCTTGCTTCTCGCGCTCGGTGCACTCCTTGGCCACTTTGTCGTCGGCCTTGGACAGCGCCTCCTTCAGGGCCGCCACTTCAGTCGTGGCCCCTGGCAAAATTCCTGATGATCCTGTGACTTAACAACTGCATTCTTTTTTATTCCTTATCAATATACGGACGGGTATTACTTACCTTTGTTCTCTTCGAGCTGCCTCTTGGTAAGGCCGAGCTCTTTTTCGGACCGCTCAAGGTCCCGCTTCAGTGCGGAGACCTCCGCAGTGCGAGCGGCAACGGCCAGCAGCGAAGCCTGCTTATTCACATACGGCATATTCTGATTAGACTCCTGTGATTATTATTTGATCCTCTGTTCGGCCTTTCTTTATGAATGCCAAATAGAGCATCAGGGGCTACTGTCTATGCCATAACATTTTCTTATAAATTGATTACTTACCTCAAAGCCTGTTAGGAGGCTCGCACACGCTTCAGTCAGCAAGTTGTCCCTAGAAGCAAGTTGTACCTCAAAACCTTCTCTACCACCGCACTCATGACAGTGCGGTGCTCTTCATCAATGGAAGCACCGTGAAGCGCTTCCAGCAAGTTGTCCGGTGCCTCTGGATGGACAGAGGCCATCGGCACAGACGGCTCGCCCCCCTTAGTGAGGGGTCGCCCGACAGACTCCGGAACCACTGGAGGTTCCGGCGCAGTATTCGTCCGGGGGCCGGACTTGCTGCCCCCGTCATTAAAGCCCATGGGAGCCTTGCCTCCCATGCTCCTGGCGTCTGGGAGGTCGCCTCGGGGCGCCCCCAGAACTACCTTCCCTTGGCTTGGTGCCCTTCGGGACATCACCTCGGCGTCGTCCGTTGGGCGGGGGGAGGAGGCGGTCGAGAGCGAATCACTGTTCATCTCCGACAGGCCCAGAGACCCATCCGAAGAGGATACGTCGAGACGGTCCTTGGGTGGGTTGCATGATCATGTTCTGCATGATAAAACAATAAAACGAAATATACCCGAACTGTTATGGTATGCGAATACTTACGACTTCACCAGGGGCTTGTCCCTGGGCAACCACTCCTCTTTGTTGAACGCGACCGTGGTGGAGCGGTCCGGAAGGAGGGCTCTTCCCTTGTCTGACCCTTCGGCCTCCCCGGATGGGGCAGCCTTCCTTTTCTTATCTCCCCCGACTGGAGGGGGAGAAGTTTCCTCTTCCTCCTCCTCGTCTTCATGGAGGAGGGCGTCTCGGTGTTATTGGACGACGAGTCCGATACAACCTTACGCCGGAGACCTTTCCTGGTCCCCGCGGCCTTCTTCTTGGCCTTCTTCTCCGGCGCCTCATATGGCGCCGGAACCAGCATTTCCGTTAGGAGAGTACTTGCTGGATCTTCGGGCAGTGGGGCCGGACAGTCGATCCGCTCCGCTGTCGCGACCCATTCCTGTCAAATAATGTGGAGGCTCGGATCCCTCACATAATTATACTAGGGAAAGAAACGCCTTATGAGATGTAAGGAGCTTACCGGATTAGCAGGGCGCTTTGCGCTGAGTCTGCGGTCCTTGGTAAGGGTAGGAGGTACCTCGGCAGACTTGAACAGCACCCTCCAGATGTCTTGGTACGTTGTGTCGAAGAGCTCTCGCAGCGTCTGGTGCCTTGCCGAGTCGAACTCCCACATATTGAATGCCCGTCTTTGACACGGGAGGATCCGGCGGAAGAGCATGACCTGGACCACGTGGACAAGCTTGATTTTCTTACTTATCATGTTTTTAACACAGTTCTGGAGTCCGGTCAGCTCCATTGATGAACCCCAAGGTAAGCCCTTCTCTTTCCAGGAGGTTAGCCGCATGGGGATGCCGGATTGGAATTCGGGGGCCGCCACCCAGTTTGTATCGTGCGGCTCGGTGATGTAGAACCACCCCGATTGCCACCCCTTCACGGTCTCCACATAGGAGCCTTCGAGCTAGGTGACGTTGGGCATTTTTCCCACCATGGCGCCTCCGCACTCCACTTGCTGGCCGACCACCACCTTCGGTTTAACATTGAAGGTCTTCAGCCACAGGCCGAAGTGGGGCTTGATGCGAAGGAAAGCCTCGCACACTATGATAAACACCAAGATGTTGAGGATGAAATTGGGGGCTAGATCATGGAAGTCCAGCCCGTAGTAGAACATGAGCCCGTGAACAAATGGGTGGAGGGGAAATCCCAGCCCGCGGACGAAATGGGTAAGGAATACAACCCTTTCATGGGGCTCGGGGGTAGGAACAATCTGCCCCGCGCCTGGGAGCCGGTGCGCGATATCTGCGGCCAGGTATCCGGCTTCCCGGAGCTTCGTGATGTTCTCCTCCGTAACGGAGCAAGCCATCCACTTGCCTCCCACTCCGGACATGTTCGGAGTGTTTTTGCGGAGAAGATGCGAACTTGGGCACTGGAGCTCAAGTGTGCGAGAATGGATGGGCAGGGAAGAAGAAGGCGCGGGTAAAAAAGAGGAGTCCTTATCCCTTTATAAGGACGGTAGAAACTGCGTGCCTCCCCACTTACCTGGTAAAACTCGCTTATTCCCCAAGCGTCGTGATTGATGGCACGGTTGGGTTACCCACATCCGTATTGATGAGAATCCCGTGATAAGGGGACACGGTCTCTGCTTTGACAAGACGTGCCAAGAAAACCGCCTCGCAATATGTGCAGTAGATGGTTGAGAAAAAACGGTTCGAATAATGACCGGGGCCATGGCGTGATGTCACGTTACGAAAAGTTGTCAGTAGATTAGATTTGTGGAAATATTATACTCTCTACGGTGGTATGTGGAATTTGTTTTGTAGAGCCAGACACTATCCTTGTGTTCAAAATCTTCTATGGAGTATTCGGAGGAGGAACCCGCCTTGCAATGCCGAAGACAATCTGTGTGCTGGACTCATCGTCATTGAAGCCTGGTTCAGGGGCTACTGGGGGAGTCCTGGATTAGGTGGTCCTTGGACAACCGGACTATATACTTTGGCCGTACTGTTGGATTATGAAGATACAAGATTGAAGACTTCGTCCCGTGTCCGGTTGGGACTCTCCTTTGCGTGGAAGGCAAGCTTGACAATTCGGATATGTAGATCTCCTCCATTGTAACTGACTCTTTGTAACCCTAGCCCCTTCTGGTGTCTATATAAACCAGAGGGTTTAGTCCGTAGGACAACAACGATCATACCATAGGCTAGCTTCTAGGGTTTAGCCTCTCCGATCTCATGGTAGATCAACTCTTGTAATACTCATATCATCAAGATCAATCAAGCAGTACGTAGGGTATTACCTCCATCGAGAGGGCCCGAACCTGGGTAAACATTGTGTCCCCCGCCTCCTGTTACCATCTGCCTTAGACTCACAGTTCGGGACCCCCTACCCGAGATTTGCCGGTTTTGACATCGACAGCGCCTCCCGAGCTTTGGTTCCAATGTGGTTGAGGGCGTCGGAACTCTTAGGCTCAAGGGTGGCAGCCTTGCTAGCGTTGGGCAAGTTGCCCCGGCAAGGTTCTTGCTAGGGCCGTGAAGGCCACCCCGGCAAGGACCTTGTCGGGGGAGTTTCACCTCGCCCTTCAGCTCTTCATGCTTCTGGTCTTGAGCACGACTCTGGTAATCTTTGCTTCTTCTGCCCCACCCAGCGTGGCCACGGGTGTGGGGCTGTGACTACCCGCGCACAAGTAAAGGGGTACAAAAAGGGACCCCTACTTTTGTACACCGACACTATGTATCCACACATGTACTAAGTTTCCGGTTAATACAATTCTAGCATGAATAATAAACATTTATCATGATATAAGGAAATATAAATAACAACTTTATTATTGCCTCTAGGGCATATTTCCTTCACCTTGAAATTTAGTGAGGGATCATCTTATAATGTTACCGCTGTACTAAGCAAAATAAGATGCATAAAGGATAAACATCACATGCAATCAAAATATGTGACATGATATGGTCATCATCATCTTGTGCCTTTGATCTCCATATCCAAATCACTGTCATGATCTCCATCATCAGCGGCTTGACACCTTGATCTCCATCGTAGCATCATTGTCATCTCGCCAACTATTGCTTCCACGACTATCGCTACCTGATAAAGTAAAGCAATTACATGGAGTTTGCATGTCATACAATAAAGCGACAACCACAAGGCTCCTGCCAGTTGCCGATAACTTCTACAAAACATGATCATCTCATACAACAATTTATATCTCATCACGTCTTGACCATATCACATCACAACATCCCCTGCAAAAACAAGTTAGACGTCCTCTACTTTGTTGTTGCAAGTTTTACGTGGCTGCTATGGTCTTCTAGCAAGAACCGTTCTTACCTATGCATCAAAACCACAACGATTTTTCGTCAAGTGTGTTGTTTTAACCTTCAACAAGGATCGGCCGTAGTCAAACTCGATTCAACTAAAGTTGGAGAAACAGACACCCGCTAACCACCTATGTGCGAAGCACGTCGGTAGAACCAGTCTCATGAACGCGGTCATGTAATGTCGGTCTAGGCCACTTCATCCAACAATATCGCCGAATCAAAGTAAGACGTTGGTGGTAAGCAGTATGACTATTATCGCCCACAACTCTTTGTGTTCTAGTCGTGCATATAACATCTACGCATATACCTCGCTCGGATGCCACTGTTGGGGAACGCAGTATTTCAAAAAAAAAATCCTATGAAGACGCAAGATCTATCTAGGAGATGCATAGCAACGAGAGAGGATAGTGTGTCCATGTACCCTCGTAGACCGAAAGAGGAAGTTTTTAGTAACGTGGTTGATGTAGTCGAGTGTCTTCACGATCCAACCGATCCAAGCACCGAACGTACGGCACCTCCGTGTTCTGCACATGTTCAGCACGATGACGTCCCTCAAGCTCTTGATCCAGTTGAGGACGAGGGAGAGCATCAGCACGATGGCGTGGCGATGGTGATGATGAATTTACCGGTGCAGGGCTTCACCTAAGCACTATGACGATATGACTGAGGTGGTAAACTGTGGAGGGGGCACCGCACACGGCTAAGAGATGTTTGTTGTTACTTTGGGGTGGCCCCCGCCTACGTATATAAAGGGGGAGGAGGTGGCCGGCCTAAGGGGGCGCGCCATAATGGGGGAGTCCTACTTGGACTCCTAGTCCAAGTAGGATTCGCCCCCACCCATCCTTCCTTCCAACGGAGAGGGAAAAGGGGAAGGGAGAGAGAGGGAGAAGGAAAGAGGGGGGACGACCCCCTCCCCTAGTCCAATTCGGTTTGGGCAAGGGGGGCACCCCTCTCACATGGACTTTCTCCTCTCCTCCAATAAGGCCCAATAGGCCCAATACTTCTCTCGGGGGGTTCCGGTAACGTCCCGGTACTCCGGAAAAATGAGTGAACCACTCGGAACCATCCCGATGTCCGAATGCAACCTTCCAATATATGAATTTTTACCTCTCGACCATTTCGAGACTCCTCGTCATGTATGTGATCTCATCCGGGACTCCAAACAAACTTCGGTCATCAAATCACATAACTCATAATACAAATCGTCATCGAACGTTAAGCATGTGGACCCTATGGGTTCGAGAACTATGTAGACATGACCGATACACATCTCCGATCAATAACCAATAGTGGAATCTAGATGCGCATATTGGCTCCTACATATTCTACGAAGATCTTTATCGGTCAAACCGCATAACAACATACGTCATTCCCTTTGTCATCGGTATGTTACTTGCCCGAGATTCGATCGTCGGTATCATCATACCTAGTTCAATCTCATTACCGGCAAGTCTCTTTACTCATTCCGTAATGCATCATCCCGTAACTAACTCATTAGTCACATTGCTTGCAAGGCTCATAGTGATGTGCATTACCGAGAGGGCCCAGAGATACCTCTCTGATACATGGAGTGACAAATCCTAATTTTGAACTATGCCAACTCAACAAACACCATCGAAGACACCTGTAGAGCATCTTTATAATCACCCAGTTACGTTGTGACGTTTGATAGCACACAAGGTGTTCCTCCGGTATTTGGGAGTTGCATAATCTCATAGTCATAGGAACATGTATAAGTCATGAAGAAAGCAATAGCAATAAAACTAAACGATCATTATGCTAAGCTAACAGATGGGTCTTGTCCATCACATCATTCTCTAATGATGTGATCCCGTTCATCAAATGACAACACATGTCTATGGTCAAGAAACTTAACCATCTTTGATTAACGAGCTAGTCAAGTAGAGGCATACTAGGGACACTCTGTTTGTCTATGTATTCACACATGTACTAAGTTTCTGTTTAATACAATTCTAGCATGAACAATAAACATTTATCATGATATAAGGAAATATAAATGACAACTTTATTATTGCCTCTAGGGCATATTTCCTTCAGGCTAGCCCCTCTCGCCTTTCCCTCTCATGGGAGAAAGGAAACGGGGGCGCCACCCTCCCCTGCTTTTCCCCGCACTCCAAATAAGGAAAGGGAGGGGCCCGGCTTGGGAGGGACCCCAAGTAGGATTCCTCCTACTTGGGTGCCTCCTTTGGCTGCTCCTCCCTCCCTCCCACCTATATATATATATATGTAGGAGGGGGCACCTAGCACACAACAGACAATTGCCTAGCTATGTGCGGCGCCCCCCTCCATCGTTTGGACCCTCAGTCATTTTTTCATAGTGCTTAGGCGAAGCCCTATGAAGATCACTTCACCATCACCGTCACCATGCCATCGTGCTGACAGAACTCATCCACCATTTCGACGTCTTGCTAGATCAAGAAGGCGAGGGACGTCACCGAGCCGAACGTGTGCGGAATGCCGAGGTTCCGTGCATTCGGTACTTTATCGGTGAAGCGTGAAGAAGTTCGACTACATCAACCGCGTTGTTTAACGCTTCCGCTTACGGTCTATGAGGGTACGTAGACACACTCTCCCCCTCGTCGCTATGCATCTCCATGGATAGATCATTGCGTGTGCGTAGATTATTTTTCCATGCAACGTTTCCCAATAGTGGTATCAGAGCCAGGTTTATGCATAGATGATATGCACGAGTAGAACATAAAGAGCTGTGGGCGGTGATCATTATACTGCTTACCACCAACATCTTATTTTGATTCGGCGGCATTGTGGGATGAAGCGGCCTGGACCAACCTTACATGTCCACGTACATGAGACCGATTCCACCGACAGGCATGCAACTAGTTTTGCATAAAGTTGGTTGGCGGGTGTTTGTTTCTCCTACTTTAGTTGAATCGAATTTGACTGCGGTCGGTCCTTGTTGAAGGTTAAAACAGCAAACTTGATAAATCACTGTTGTGGTTTTGTGCTGTAGGTAAGAACGGTTCTTGCTAGAAGCCCGTAGCAGCCACGTAAAAGTTGCAACAACGAAGTAGAGGACGTCTAACTTGTTTTTGCAGGGTATGTTGTGATGTGATATGGTCAAGACTTGATGTGATATATGTTATTGTATGAGATGATCATGTTTTGTAATTTATCAGCAATCGGCAGGAGCCTTATGGTTGTCCCTTTATTGTATGAAATGCAAATGCCATGTAATTGCTTTATTTTATCACTATGTGTCAGCGATAGTTGTAGAAGAAATATTTGGCGAGACGACCACGACACAATGATGGGGATCAAGGTGTCGAGCCGGTGACGATGGAGATTATGACGATGCTTTGGAGATGGAGATCAAAAGCAATAGATGATGATGGCCATATCATGTCATATATTATGATTGCGTGTGATGTTTATCCTTTATGCATCTTATGTTGCTTAGATCAACGGTAGCATTATAAGATGATCCCTTCTTTTAGTTTCAAGATAAAAGTGTTCTCGCTGAGTATGCACCGTTGTGAAAGTTCGTTATTTCGAGACACCACGTGATGATCGGGTGTGATAGACTCTACGTTCTTCACATACAATGGGTGTAAGACAGTTTTACACATGCGGAATACTTGGGTTAAACTTGACTAGCCTAGCATGTATAGACATGGCCTCAAAATACTAAGGCAATGATCATGAATATAGGCATCACGTCCATGTCAAGTAGACCGAAACGATTCTGCATCTACTACTATTACTCCACACATCGACCGCTATCCAGCATGCATCTAGAGTATTAAGTTCATAAGAATAGAGTAACGCATTAGGAAAGATGACATGATGTAGAGGAATTAACTCAAGCAATATGATGAAAACCCCATCTTTTTATCCTCGATGGCAACAATAGAATACGTGTCGGTTCCCCTTATGTCACTAGGATCGAGCACCACAAGATTGAACCCAAAGCTAAGCACTTCTCCCATTGCAAGAAAAACCAATCTAGTTGGCCAAACCAAATCGATAGTTCGAAGAGACATGCAAATATATCAAATCATGCATATAAGAATTCAGAGAAGATTCAAATAATATTCATAGATAAGCTGATCATAAATCCACAATTCATCATATCTCGCCAAACACACCACAAAAGTGTATTACATCAAATAGATCTGCAAGAACATCGAGAAGAACTTTGCATTGAGAATCAAAGAGAGAGAAGAAGCCATCTAGCTACTAGCTATGGACCCCTAAGTCTGTGGTAAACTACTCATGCTTCATCAGAGAGGCAATGGTGTTGATGTAGAAGCCCTCCGTGATCGAATCCCCCTCCGGCAGGATGCCGGAAAAGGCTCCTAGATGGGATCTCACGGGTACAGAAGGTTGCGGCGGTGGAAAAGTGGTTTCGTGGCTCCCCTGGAAGTTTTTCGGATATTTGAGAATATATAGGAGGAAGATCTAGGTTAGGGGGTCCCCGACGAGCCCACAAGGTCGGGGATGCGCCCTCCACCCTTGTGGCCGCCTCGTGGCTCTTCTGACTTGCACTCCAAGTCTCCTGGGTGCCTTCTGGTCTAAGAAAAATCATTGCGAAACTGTCATTCCGTTTGGACTCCTTTGGTATTCCTTTTCTACGAAACTCTAAAACAAGGAAAAAAAAACAAAAACTGGCACTGGGTTCTAGGTTAATAGGTTAGTCCCAAAAATGATATAAAATAGCATATTAATGCATATAAAACATCCAAAACAGATAATATAATAGCATGGAACAATCAAAAATTATAGATACATTGGATACGTATCAGGCATCCCCAAGCTTAGTTCTTGCTCGTCCTCGAGTAGGTAAATGATAAAAACAGAATTTTTGATGTGGAATGCTACCTAACATATTTATCCATGCAATTCTCTTTATTGTGGCATGAATGTTCAGATTCAAAACAAAAGTTTAATATTGACATAAAAACAATAATACTTCAAGCATAACAAAATAATTATGTCTTCTCAAAATAACATGGCCAAAGAAAGCTTATCCCTACAAAATCATATAGTCTGGCTATGCTCCATATTCATCACACAAAATATTCAAATCATGCACAACCCTGATGACAAGCCAAGCAACTGTTTCATACTTTTGACATTCTCAAACTTTTTCAACTTTCATGCAATACATGAGCGTGAGCCATGGACATAGCACTATAGGTGGAATAGACGGTGGTTGTGGAGAAGACAAAAAGAAGGAGATAGTCTCGCATCAACTAGGCATATCAACAGGCTATGGAGATGCCCATTAATAGATATCAATGTGAGTGAGTAGGGATTGCCATGCAACAGATGCACTAGAGCTATAATTTTATGAAAGTTCAAAAATAAAACTAAGTGGGTGTGCATCCAACTTGCTTTCTCATGAAGACCTAGGGCATTTTGAGGAATTCCATCATTGGAATATACAAGCCAAGTTCTATAATGAAAAATTCCCACTAGTATATGAAAATGACAATATAGGAGACTCTCTATCACGAAGATCATGGTGCTATTTTGAAGCACAAGTGTGGCAAAAGGGTAGTAACATTGCCCCTTCTCTCTTTTTCTCTCTTTTTTTCTTTTTTTCCTTTTTTCTTTTCTCTTTTTTTGGGCCTTCTCTTTTTTTGGTCTTTCTCTCTTTTTATTTCCTCACATGGGACAATGCTCTAATATTGAAGATCATCACAGTTCTATTTACTTACAACTCAAAAATTACAACTCGATACTAGAACAAAAATATGACTCTATGTGAATGCCTCCGGTGGTGTACCAAGATGTGCAATGAATCAAGAGCGACATGTATAAAAAATGTGTTGGGAAACGTAGTAATTTCAAAAAAAATTCCTACGCACACGCAAGATCATGGTGATGCATAGCAACGAGAGGGGAGAGTGTTGTCCACGTACCCTCGTAGACCGAAAGCGGAAGCGTTAGCACAACGCGGTTGATGTAGTCGTACGTCTTCACGGCTCGACCGATCAAGCACTAAAACTACGGCACCTCTGAGTTCTAGCACACGTTCAGCTCGATGACGATCCCCGGACTCCGATCCAGCAGAATGTCGGGGAAGAGTTCCGTCAGCACGACGGCGTGGTGATGATCTTGATGTTCTACCGTCGTAGGGCTTCGCCTAAGCACTGCTACAATATTATCGAGGATTATGGTGGAGGGGGGCACCGCACACGGCTAAGAGATCAATGATCAATTGTTGTGTCTTTGGGGTGCCCCCCTGCACCCTATATAAAGGAGCAAGGGAGGAGGAGGCCGGCCCTAGGAGGGGGCGTGCCAAGTGTGGAGTCCTACTAGGACTCCCTAGTCCTAGTAGGATTCCACCTCCCATATGGAATAGGAAAAGAGGAAGGGAAAAGGAGAAGGATGGAAGGGGCGCCCCCCTTCCCCAGTCTAATTCAGACCAGACCAAGGGGAGGGGTGTGGCCACCCTTGAGGCCCTTTTCCTTGTTTCCCGTATGGCCCAATAAGGCCCAATACGTATTCCCGTAACTCTCCGGTACTCCGAAAAATACCCGAATCACTCGGAAACTTTCCGATGTCAGAATATAGTCGTCCAATATATCGATCTTTACATCTCGACCATTTCGAGACTCCTCGTCATGTCCCCGATCTCATCCGGGACTCCGAACTCCTTCGGTACATCAAAACTCATAAACTCATAATATAACTGTCATCGAAACCTTAAGCGTGCGGACCCTACGGGTTCAAGAACAATGTAGACATGACCGAGACACATCTCCGGTCAATAACCAATAGCGGAACCTGGATGCTCATATTGGCTCCCACATATTCTACGAAGATCTTTATCGGTCAGACCGCATAACAACATACGTTGTTCCCTTTGTCATCGGTATGTTACTTGCCCGAGATTCGATTGTCGGTATCTCAATACCTAGTTCAATCTCGTTACCGGCAAGTCTCTTTACTCGTTCCGTAATACATCATCCTGCAACTAACTCATTAGTTGCACTGCTTGCAAGGCTTAAGTGATGTGCATTACCGAGAGGGCCCAGAGATACCTCTCCGACAATCGGAGTGACAAATCCTAATCTCGAAATACGCCAACCCAACAAGTACCTTCGGAGACACCTGTAGAGCACCTTTATAATCACCCAGTTACGTTGTGACGTTTGGTGGCACACAAAGTGTTCCTCCGGTAAACGGGAGTTGCATAATCTCACAGTCATAGGAACATGTATAAGTCATGAAGAAAGCAATAGCAACAAACTAAACAATCAAGTGCTATGCTAACGGAATGGGTCAAGTCAATCACATCATTCTCCTAATGATGTGATCCCGTTAATCAAATGACAACTCATGTCTATAGTTAGGAAACATAACCATCTTTGATCAACGAGCTAGTCAAGTAGAGGCATACTAGTGACACTCTGTTTTTCTATGTATTCACACATGTATTATGTTTCCGGTTAATACAATTCTAGCATGAATAATAAACATTTATCATGATATAAGGAAATAAATAATAACTTTATTATTGCCTCTAGGGCATATTTCCTTCAAAATGATGAATGGTGGCTTTGCCACAAATACGATGTCAACTACATGATCATGCATAACAATATGACAATGATGGAGTGTGTCATAATAAACAGAACGGTGGAAAGTTGCATGGCAATATATCTCAAAATGGCTATGGAAATGCCATAGTAGGTAGGTAGGGTGGCTGTTTTGAGGAAGGTATATGGTGGGTTTATGGCACCAGGGAAATTTGTGCGGTACTAGAGAGGCTAGCAATGGCGGAAAGGTGAGAGTGTGTATAATCCATGGACTCAACATTAGTCATAAAGAACTCACATACTTATTGCAAAAATCTATTAGTCATCAAAACAAAGTACTATGCGCATGCTCCTAGGGGGATAGATTGCTAGGAAAAGACCATCACTCATCCCCGACCGCCACTCATAAGGAAGACAATCAAAAAATATCTCATGCTCCAACTTCGTTACATAACGGTTCACCATACGTGCATGCTATGGGACTCACAAACCTTAACACAAGTGTTTCTTAAATTCACAACTACTCACTAGCATGACTCTAATATCACCACCTTCATATCTCAAAACAATCATAAGGAATCAAACTTCTCATAGTATTCAATGCACTTTATATGAAAGTTTTTAATATATCCCTCTTGGATGTCTATCATATTAGGACTAATTTTATAACCAAAGCAAATTACCATGATGTTTTTAAATACTCTCAAAATAATATAAGTGAAGTACGAGAGTTCAACAATTTCTATAAAATAAAACCACCATAGTGCTCTAAAAAATATAAGTGAAGCACTAGAGCAAAATTGCCTAGCTCAAAATATATAAGTGAAGCGCATAGGGTATTCTAATAAATCACGATTCATGCATGTCTCTCCCAAAAGGTGTGTAGCGACCAGACCTCAAACAGTCTGATCTCTGTGCTCCGGTGTCATCCCTGGATCAGTAATGCTGACACCACACAGTACTCGGAGGATTTATAACAGAGTAGCAATCACACACTTATTACATCGAGTGTCTCCATAGAGAACTTATTACAATAAATATGGCTTAAGGCCATCTAATAACGATAACAACGGAAGGCTTGGAATATAAGTGAGTCTATCAACTCCAACGGCATCACTGAGTATAGAACCACGACCTAAAAACTCCTTAATCATCGTCTGAAAAGTCTGCAACATTAACGTTGCAGCCCGAAACGGGTCAGCACATGGAATATGCTGGCAAGGTAACACAAAGAGAATAATGGAATGAAACAGCTATACTATATGCATATTTGGCTGGTGGAAAGCTCTATGGTTACAGTTTTGCATAAAGCCAATTTTTCCCTACTTCAAAGGAATAAATTTAATTACTATCATGGTGGTTGTTAAACATTGAGAATGGTTGACAGCATTCTCAATCCCAATTAAGCATCATCATTAAACAAAACCCAACAAAATTAATTTAGAGTAACATGTTGAGATTCACATGATAATCCAGGTACTAGATACTCAAGATGTCCATAATCAGGGACACGGCTAACCATGATTAGTTTAATACACTCTGCAGAGGTTTGCGCACTTTTCCCCACAAGACTCGATCGCCTCCATTTGGTTTCTCGCACTACATGGTGTTTGAGAAGACGGATGACCGAGACATAGTCTTTCAGAAGCGCTAGCACCTTACGATCGGGTAGACCGTACCACCTACATCCCATACATCTGCTAGTCTACCACTGTAAGAGTTCGCACGACTTATTCAACTATGCTAGAGCCCATAATAGCTTGTGGCTGCACATGGAAGTTTCTAGTATGAATAGTCTCATGATCCCTTTGAGCCTGGGTGGCGGTCCAAAAGAAAACAGGCAAGTCCTGGAATACCCAGGTGCCTCAATCCACCCAGATGTGTGTTTAAGTTGCCACCTTAGATAAACCATTAATTAACAAACTCACATCTGTCATGGATATCACTCACCCAATCCACGTCTACTAGCATAGCATGGCATAATAAGCAAATGTAGAAGTAACTCCCAAAGGTTTGATAATAAACAGGTAATAGGTACTATCTCAACTATTTCCCATCCCACAATTTAATTAGATCCTAATCATGCAATGTGTGAGGATTGATCTAATGCAGTAAAACTGGGTAGTAGGAAAGGTATGATCAAAGTGTTACTTGCCTTGCCGATGATCCGGGAAACCTAGCGATTCGAAGTAACAAGCGGCGCACTCCGGGTACTCTATCGCAAACAAACAAACAAGCATACAATAAGTACTCATCTAATTCACAGGTAAAACTCAAATAAGAGATCTAACCAGAAGGTTCAACTTAAGAACTCCGGTTTGCAAAAAGAATCAAATCGAACGAAGCAACGAAAGTCAAACGCCGAAAGAAAACAACTTTGTTCTACTAATCTGAATCTAGGGCAATTTTTTTACAGTAGCAAAAACTTGTTTAAGTTGGTTAAACGGATAGAGGGTTTTGAGACGAAACTCTAGGCGCTTGAATCGCCTGATTCCGATAAACGAGCGAAAAGTTATACTAAAAAGAAAATCGGATCAGGAATCGCGATCAGAAAAATCGCGGATTAAATCTGAGAAAAAGAAAAACGACGAACATTCGCTAGAACGAACGAGTGGACGAACACTCGCTATTTAAATAAACCGGAAAAACCGATCTATTTAAAAACAAACCGAAACTAAAAAACCGACAAAAAACCGAACGGTTTTCGAGAAAAAAAAACGGCGCGGAAAACGAGGCAGCGAACCTCGGGCGGCGTGCGGCGGCCGGCGGCGACGGGCGCTGGGGCTGGGGCTGGGGCTGGGGCGGCTTAGGGTTTTGGCTGGGCCTCTCCCCCGGCTTATATAGCCTAGCGGGCCGGGAGTCCTAGTCGGACACGGCCCTAGGTCGGTTCGTTTTTTTTAAATAATTATGCCCAGAAGAAAAAGTTAAAAAGAAATACTAAACGGATTCCAAAAATCCCAAAATAAATTTTCCCGGGCTTCTAAAATCAAGCCACACAAGGTGAACATTTATTTGGGGCCTAAATGCAATTTTGAAAAACGCACATTTTTCCTAAATTCAAATAAAATAACGAAAAACTCCGAATTAAAATCTTATTTGATTTTATTATTAAATCCTCAATATTTCTTTATTTTGGGAAAGTCATTTTATTCCCTCTCTCATATTTTTGTAATAGAAATAATTGACGATAAAATAATAAAATCAAATGATCCTATTCTCAAAATTTGAGAAAACTCAAATATGAAAATAACGAAATCCCCAACTCTCTCTGTGGGTCCTTGAGTTGCGTAGAAATTTCTAGGATCAACCAAAAGCAAAATAAAATATGATATGCAATCATGATCTAATGTATAACATTCCAAATTGAAAATTTGGGATGTTACAAACCTACCTCCCTTAAGAGGAATCTCGCCCTCGAGATTCGGGTTGGCTAGAAAATAGGTGAGGGTGGTCCTTGAGCAAATCTTCCTCTCGCTCCCAGGTGGCTTCATCCACTGTGTGGTGGCTCCACTGAATTTTGCAAAACTTGATAACCTTGCTGCGGGTGACTCAGCTGGCAACCTCGAGAATCTTAATTGGTTTCTCTTCGTAGGTCAAATCGTTATCCAACTGAATTGTTTCCAATGGCACTGTATCTCTTAAGGGTATGTCAGCCATCTCCGCGTGACACTTCTTCAACTGGGAAACGTGGAACACATCATGAACTCCTGACAATCCTTCAGGCAATTCCAACTTGTAGGCCACTTCTCCCATACGCTCCAAAACTCGATATGGTCCTACAAATCGTGGCGCTAACTTTCCCTTAACTCCAAAACGCTTTGTTCCCCGAAGTGGAGATACTCGAAGATAAGCTCTATCTCCAACTTCGTAAACTGTCTCCTTGCGTTTAGAATCTGCATAACTCTTCTGTCTGGACAGAGCTACCTTGAGCCTATCACGAATCAACTTCACCTTCTGTTTAGACTCTTTAATCAAGTTAGGTCCAAACAACTGGCGGTCTCCAACTTCGTCCCACGACAACGGTGTCCTGCATCTCCTTCCATACAAAGCTTCGAAAGGGGCCATCTTTAAACTGGTTTGGTAACTGTTGTTGTAAGAGAACTCTGCATATGGCAAATTGTCATCCCAACTAGATCCATAATCTAGCGCACAAGCTCTCAGCATATCCTCCAAAATCTGATTGACTCTCTCGGTCTGTCCATCTGTCTGTGGATGAAAAGTTGTACTGAATTCTAGTCTGGTACCCCAAGTTTCATGCAACTGCTTCCAGAACTTTGAGGTAAATTGGGTTCCTCTATCTGATATGATACTCCTCGGAACTCCATGCAAACATACGATCCTGGTCATGTATATCTTTGCCAACTTAGCACTGGTGTAAGTGGTCTTTACTGGGATGAAATGAGCTACTTTCGTCAATCGATCAACTACAACGCAAATCGAGTCATAGCCTGAACGAGTCCTGGGTAATCCCGTGATAAAATCCATGCCTAACTTATCCCACTTCCACTCGGGTATCGGCAATGGTTGTAACAATCCTGCTGGCTTCTGATGCTCTGCCTTTACTCTCTGACAGACATCACAAACTGCTACGTACTCTGCAATATCCTTCTTCATTCTGGTCCACCAGAAAATATCTTTCAAATCCAAATACATCTTGGTATTTCCTGGGTGAATCGAATATGGTGAATCGTGTGCCTCTTGCAGAATTAGCTTCCTAATCTCCGGGTCATTGGGCACATAAACACGGTCTTCAAACCATAGGGTGTTGTGTTCATCCTCACGAAATCCTTTAGCCTTTCCTTTGCTAAGTTTCTCCCTAATAGAAGCAATCTCCTTGTCAGTCTTCTGAGCTTCTCTGATTCTATCCATCAAAGTTGACTGAATCTCCAATGCTGCTACATAGCCTCTCGGAACTATTTCCAAACATAGTTCACAAAGATTTTCCGCTAACTCCCTTGGTATTTCTCCCGTCATTATTGTATTGACATGGCTCTTACGGCTTAATGCGTCGGCTACTACATTAGCCTTTCCGGGATGATAATGCAATCTCATATCATAATCTTTGATGAGCTCCAACCATCTCCTTTGTCTGAGGTTTAACTCCTTCTGCGTGAAAATGTATTTCAAACTCTTATGATCCATGTACACCTCACAATGATTTCCAATGAGGAAATGTCTCCATGTTTTCAATGCATGCACTATGGCTGCTAACTCCAAATCATGTGTAGCATAATTCAACTCATGAGGTTTCAGTTGTCTTGAGGCATATGAAACAACTCTCCCTTCCTGCATAAGCACTGCTCCAAGTCCTCGACGTGAAGCGTCGCAATACACCTCATAGTCCTTGGTTTGATCTGGCAGAATCAACACTAGTGATGTAACCAAACGTTGCTTCAACTCCTGGAAACTAGCCTCACATTCCTCGGTCCACTTGAACGTGGTATCCTTCTTCAAAAACTCAGTCATAGGCTTCGCAATCTTTGAGAAATTCTCAATAAATCTCCGGTAGTATCCTGCGAGTCCCAGAAAACTCCGTATCTCTCCCACCGTGGTCGGTGCTTCCCATTTGGTCACGGTATCAACTTTAGTGGGATCCACTGCTATTCCTTCTCCAGATATAACATGTCCGAGGAATCCTACTTCCTTCCACCAAAACTCACATTTGCTGAACTTGGCATACAACTGATGTTCTCTGAGCTTCTCAAGTACCAATCGCAAATGTTCCTTATGCTCTTCTTCATTCTTCGAGTAAACCAGGATATCATCAATGAACACTACGACGAACTTATCCAAGAACTCCATAAACACTTTGTTCATCATGTTCATAAAATAAGCAGGTGCGTTAGTCAGACCAAATGACATAACGGTATACTCGTACAGCCCATACCTGGTGGTAAAAGCTGTCTTAGGAATATCCTGTTCTCGAATCTTCAATTGGTGGTACCCTGATCGCAAGTCGATCTTGGAAAATACCTTAGCTCCTTGCAATCGATCAAACAGATCATTGATCATTGGTAGTGGGTACTTGTTCTTGATCGTTACTTCATTCAATCCTCGATAATCAACAACCATCCTTGACGATCCATCCTTCTTCTCCACTAGAAGTACTGGCGATCCCCAAGGCGAAGAACTTGGGCGAATATATCCTTTATCCAGTAACTCCTTAATCTGCTTCTTAATTTCCACCAAATCCTTTGCTGGCATCCTATATGGTCTCTTTGATGTTGGCCCGGTGCCTGGCAATAGCTCAATCAAAAACTCAATATCTCTATCCTGGCAACTCTTCTGGAAATACTTCAGGGAAATCCCTTACCACTGGTACTTCCTCCTGCACAACTCCTGTTAAGCAATTTACTTGAGTCCTCTTTGGCGCATGTCGGGATACATACTTGATCCTTCTCCCTTCTGGGGTGGTAAGCAAAATTGACTTACTAGCACATTCAATATTCCCTTCATACTTTGATAACCAATCCATGCCTAATATCACATCCAATCCTTGGGATTCCAATACTATTAGGTCTGAGGGAAAAACATAGTTACCAATCCTTAATGGTAACCGATCACACCATCGACTAGACATATACTCTGCTCCAGGCGAGGTTACTAACATGGGTGACCTAAGGGCTTGGGTTGAAAGGTTATACTTATCCACAAATCCCCTTGAGATGTATGAATGCGATGCGCCAGTATCAAAAAGAATGAGTGCAGTAAATGACTTAACCAAAAACTTACCTATTACTGCATCAGGCTGAGCTTCAACCTCCTCCACGTTAACGTGGTTCACCTGTCCCCTGTTGAAAGGGTTCGGCTTCTTCCCAGAGCTTCCATTGCCATTTCCATTTTGTAATTCAGGACATTCATTGGCATAATGTCTGGTCTTTGAACACTTAAAACAAGTGACTTGGCTCAGGTCCTTCTTGGCTGGGGTTGATGGGTTGATGCGATTCTGGCCGTTGCTTCCTCCATTCCCATTACCATTTCTGGTGCCATTGTGATTGTGCGAGCTACCTCCTCCATGGGTATGCTGAAAATGTCCTCCCGGTCTAGGGGTAAAACGTGGCTTCTGCTGAGCTCCTGAATTGTACTTCCCTTGTTCATACTTCCTCTTGCAGTTCTCAATTTGCTGCTGCTTGCCTTCAATCATAAGAGCACGGTCTACCAACTCCTGGTAGTTGTTGAAGGTTGCTACCATCAACTGCATGCTCAACTCATCATTCAGTCCTTCCAGAAACTTCTCCTGCTTAGCTGCATCCGTAGCAACGTCATCTGGGGCATAACGTGCTAATTTACTAAAGTCCTCCACATACTGGCCAATTGTCCGTCCTCCTTGGCGCAAGTTGCGAAACTCACATTTCTTCATGGCCATAGCTCCTGCTGAAACATGGGCAGTACGAAAGGCCTGCTGAAACTGGTCCCATGTGACAGTGTCGACAGGGAAAGTGGCTATGAAATTCTCCCACCATGATGCTGCGGGTCCTTCAAGTTGATGTGCGGCAAACTTCACCTTCTCCGCATATGTGCATCCTGTGGTGGTCAACTCTCTAGTTGTCTTGCGGAGCCAATCATCTGCTACTATCGGCTCGGTGCTACTGGAAAACACCGGCGGATTCAGCCTAAGAAAATGGGCTAAGTGATCAACAGGTGGTGGTGGTGGTGGGTTGTTGTTGTTGTTCCCCTGATTCTGATTCTGGACTAGCAACTGCATCAATGTGTTCTGCTGCTGGATCAACTGGGTGAGCTCCGGTGGGAAGGTAAATCCGGGGTCACATCTCGGAGGCATCTGAGGGTTTAGAAAAGATGAGGTGTAAGAATAGAGGAGGTCTAAAGAGAAAACACTACCCATATGCACATGAGGCAAAAGCAAACAATTCACTTCATTCAATCAAACAAGGGCATACAATCGATCTAACTATCGCAAAAGTGCTCGGACTACTATATTTACATGGTGGACTACTACTACTTATGAGGTGGTCTACTAGAAATATTCTTCGGTTGCAGACTCCATGATATCTGCTCCAGCTTCATCAACATAATCATCATCGCTATCATCTGGATCCGAATCGGTGTCGTCGATGATGATGTAGTCTTCCGGGCGAATCTCCTTGGGTTCTTCATCTTCATCTACTGGTGTAGGGCCTCCCATAAATATCCCGATCTTCATTGTTAAGTCGGCATTCTTGTCCACCAATACTTCAATTTCCTCTTCATAATCTTCACGTGTAGCCTTGAGTTCTTCCTCCAGTTCCTTGATTCTTGTCTTAGCCTTCTTCAGATCTATCATGTCGGCACACATCTGGTTCTCCTGTCGTCGAATGTGCTGATTTAACTCCTGGATAAAAGCTGCAATTGATCTATCCTTTCGGGTGCTGATCATCTCCCGGTGCTCATCTCGGTGCCCACAAATCTGGTAGATAGTATCCTTGAGATCATTGCGGTAGACTTCTCCAATGCGTCCCATGGCGATGTGTGCTGCCATGCTCTTTCCTAGACTCCAAGTTGGTGCATCAAAAGAAAACTCTATGGGCTCAGTGACTGGCATGAACGTTCTTCCTGGAACTTGAACTTGAATCATCCAACGCTCTTCTTCAGGTAAAGTGGCGTTGTAGGTTCCGGTGAAGCTTGGTACTCCTATGTTCAGGTATCTAGTGACTTCCTTTAGGTGACGACCAAAGGGTGTATCTTCATCTGGTTGCGTGAACTTGTTCCTTGCATCCGCCATCCTAAAGAGTAGAAAAGTTGAGAGGTCAGAAGAGAAGAGAGTGAATAGTGATCTAGGTCTTTAGCTTAGTGGTCGTGTCCTACAGTCAGCGTGTGCTCTGATACCATCTCTGTAGCGACCAGACCTCAAACAGTCTGATCTCTGTGCTCCGGTGTCATCCCTGGATCAGTAATGCTGACACCACACAGTACTCGGAGGATTTATAACAAAGTAGCAATCACACACTTATTACATCGAGTGTCTCCATAGAGAACTTATTACAATAAATATGGCTTAAGGCCATCTAATAACGATAACAGCGAAAGGCTTGGAAGATAAGTGAGTCCATCAACTCCAACGGCATCACTGAGTATAGAACCACGACCTAAAAACTCCTTAATCGTTGTCTGAAAAGTCTGCAACATTAACATTGCAGCCCGAAACGGGTCAGCACATGGAATATGCTGGCAAGGTAACACATAGAGAATAATGGAATGAAACATCTATACTATATGCATATTTGGCTGGTGGAAAGCTCTATGGTTACAGTTTTGCGTAAAGCCAATTTTTCCCTACTTTGAAGGAATAAATTTAATTACTATCATGGTGGTCGTTAAACATTGAGAATGGTTGACAGCATTCTCAATCCCAATTAAGCATCATCATTAAACAAAACCCAACAAAATTAATTTAGAGTAACATGTTGAGATTCACATGATAATCCAGGTACTGATACTCAAGATGTCCATAACCGGGGAGACGGCTAACCATGATTAGTTCAATACACTCTGCAGAGGTTTGCGCACTTTTCCCCACAAAACTCGATCGCCTCCGTTTGGTTTCTCGCACTACATGGTGTTTAAGAAGACGGATGACCGAGACATAGTCTTTCAGAAGCGCTAGCACCTTACGATCGGGTAGACTGTACCACCTACATCCCCTACATCTGCTAGTCTACCACTGTAAGAGTTCGCACGACTTAGTCAACTATGCTCGAGCCCATAATAGCTTGTGGCTGCACACGGAAGTTTCTAGTATGAATAGTCTCATGATCCCTTTGAGCCTGGGTGGCGGTCCAAAAGAAAACAGGCAAGTCTTGGAATACCCAGGTGCCTCAATCCACCCAGATGTGTGTTTAAGTTGCCACCTTAGATAAACCATTAATTAACAAACTCACATCTGTCATGGATATCACTCACCCAATCCACGTCTACTAGCATAGCATGGCATAAAAAGCAAACGTAGAAGTAACTCTCAAAGGTTTGATAATAAACAAGTAATAGGTACTACCTCAACTACTTCCCATCCCACAATTTAATTAGATCCTAATCATGCAATGTGTGAGGATTGATCTAATGCAGTAAAACTGGGTAGTAGGAAAGGTATGATCAAAGTGTTACTTGCCTTGCTGATGATCCGGGAAACCTAGCGATTCGAAGTAACAAGCGGCGCACTCCGGGTACTCTATCGCAAACAAACAAACAAGCATACAACAAGTACTCATCTAATGCACAGGTAAAACTCAAATAAGAGATCTAACCAGAAGGTTCAACTTAAGAACTCCGGTTTGCAAAAAGAATCAAATCGAACGAAGCAACGAAAGTCAAACGGCGAAAGAAAACAACTTCGTTCTACTAATCTGAATCTAGGGCAATTTTTTTACAGTAGAAAAAACTTGTTTAAGTTGGTTAAACAGATAGAGGGTTTCGAGACGAAACTCTAGGCGCTTGAATCGCCTGATTCCTATAAACGAGCGAAAAGTTATACTAAAAAGAAAATCGGATCAGGAATCACGATTAGAAAAATCGCGGATTAAATCCGAGAAAAAGAAAAACGACGAACGTTCGCTAGAACGAACGAACGGACGAACGCTCGCTATTTAAATAAACCGGAAAAACCGATCTATTTAAAAACAAACCAAAACAAAAAAATCGACGAAAAACCGACGGAAAAACCAAACGGTTTTTCGAAGAAAAATAATAATAATAAACCGACACGGAAAATGAGGCGGCGAACCTCGGGCGGCGTGCGGCGGCGGCGATGTCAGGCGGAGGCGGCACGGCGCGGCGGGCGGCGGCGGGCGCTGGGGCTGGGGCTGGGGCGGCTTAGGGTTTCGGCTGGGCCTCTCCCCGGCTTATATAGCCTAGCGGGCCGGGAGTCCTAGTCGGACACGGCCCTAGGTCGGTTCATTTTTTTAAATAATTACACGCAGAAGAAGAAAATAAAAAGAAATACTAAACAGACTCCAAAAATCCCGAAATAAATTTTCCCGGGCTTCTAAAATCAAGCCACACAAGGTGAACATTCATTTGGGGCCTAAATGCAATTTTGAAAAACGCACATTTTTCCTAAATTCAAATAAAATAACGAAAAACTCCAAATTAAAATCTTATTTGATTTTATTATTAAATCCTGAATATTTCTTTATTTTGGGAAAGTTATTTTATTCCCTCTCTCATATTTTTGTAATAGAAATAATTGACGATAAAATAACAAAATCAAATGATCATATTCTCAAAATTTGAGAAAACTCAAATATGAAAATAACGAAATCTCCAACTCTCTCCGTGGGTCCTTGAGTTGCGTAGAAATTTCTAGAATCAACCAAAAGCAAAATAAAATATGATATGCAATGATGATCTAATGTATAACATTCCAAATGGAAAATTTGGGATGTTACAAGGTGTGTACAGCAAGGATGATTGTGGCAAACTAAAAAGCAAAGACTCAAATCATATAGGATGCTCCAAGCAAAACACATATCATGTGGTGAATAAAAATATAGCCTCAAGTAAAGTTACCGATAGACGAAGACGAAGGAGGGGATGCCTTCCCGGGGCATCCCCAAGCTTAGGCTCTTGGTCGTCCTTGAATATTACCTTGGGGTGCCTTGGGAATCCCCAAGCTTAGGATCTTTCCACTCTTTATTCCATAGTCCATCAAATCCTTACCCAAAACATGAAAACTTCACAACACAAAATTTCAACAGAAAATCTCGTAAGCTTCGTTAGTATAAGAAAATAAATCACCACTTTTAGTACTATTGTGAACTCATTCTTTATTTATATTTGTGTAATATCTACTGTGTTCCAACTTTTCCATGGTTCATACCCCTCGATACTAGCCATAGATTCAACAAAATAAGCAAACAACATGCGAAAAAATAGAATCTGTCAAAAACAGAATAGTTTGTAGCAATCTAGATATTTCGAATACTTCTTTAACTCTAAAAATCCTAAGAAATCAGGAAGTCCTAGGCAATTTTTCTATTAATCTTCTGCAAAAAGAAACAGTATTTTATCACGCTTCTGCTAAAAATGAGAATTTTTTTATGAGTGCAAAAGTTTCTATTTTTCAGCAAGATCAAATCAACTATCACCGTAAGCTATCCCAAAGGTCTTACTTGGCACAAACACTAATTAAAACACAAAACCACATCTAACCAGAGGCTAGATGAAATATTTATTTCAAAATAGGACCTAAAAAGCAAAAACAAAAATAAAGTTGGGTTGCCTCCCAACAAGCACTATTGTTTAACGCACTTAGCTAGGCATAAAACACGAATAGATCTAAGTGTTATCATCATTGACATGCAATCCATAAGTTGCTCTCATAATAGATTCATAAGGAAGTTTAATTTTCTTTCTAGGGAAGTGTTCCATGCCTTTCCTTAACGGAAATTGAAATCTAATGTTTCCTTCTTTCATATCAATAATTGCACCAGTCGTTCTAAGGAAAGGTCTACCAAGAATAATAGGACATGTAGGATTGCAATCTATATCAAGAACAATGAAATCTATGGGCACATAATTCCTATTTTCAACAATAAGAACATCATTTATCCTTCCCATAGGTTTCTTAATAGTGGAATCCGCAATATGCAAATTTAAGGAACAATCATCAAATTGACGGAAACCTAACGCATCACATAAAGTTTTTGGAATCGTGGAAACACTAGCACCCAAATCACACAAAGCACAACATTCATAATCTTTAATCTTAATCTTTATAGTAGGTTCCCACTCATCATAAAGTTTTCTAGGGATAGAAACTTCAAATTCAAGCTTTTCTTCAAAAGATTGCATCATAGCGTCAATGATATGCTTACTAAAAGCTTTGTTTTGATTATAAGCATGCGGAGAATTCAACATGGATTGCAACAAGGAAATACAATCTATTAAAGAACAATTATCATAATTAAATTACTTAAAAGTCCAAACGAACCCCGAAAAATCACAAAAAAGACAACACTCCAGTTGTTCTATGTTGACACGAGAAAAAAATTGAAAGCATTTAGAGGCAATGAATATCGTTTCACCCCCAAAGTTGGGGCATTCCCTACTGAAATCATCATGCTTGTTGTGAGAAGCTCTGGTTTGTGAGAAGTATATACCCAAACCTTCCCCAAATGGGACAAAAAGTTTAGCACGACATGTTGATGCCGCCCCATGATAGGATGCCAAGTTTCATGAATTTCAGACGAGTTTTGGATTTATGAGAATTTAAAAACGAGGTATCTCAATGTTTGCAGCCAAGTGACGGTGGCGTGGTGCTTGACAGTCATTCACATTTCTTGCATGGGACCTAAGCATGCACCCAAGGACCAAAGATTTGATTTTTCAACCAAATTATATGCACCCGAGCATGAGCATGTAGTTCAAATTTAAATTATGCACATAAATGCATTGATGCATAAAAATGTCCAAACAAACCCCGAAAAATCACAAAAAATAACACAACATTCCTGTTGTTCTATGTTGACACGAGAAAATTTTTGAAAGCAATTAGAGGCAATGGATATCGTTTCACCCCCAAAGTTGAGGCGTTCCCTATCGAAATCATCATGCTTGTTGTGAGAAGCTCTGGTTTGTGAGAAGCATATACCCAAACCTGCCCCAAATGGGACAACAACTTTACCACGGCATGTTGATGCCGCTCCATGATAGCATGCCAAGTTTCATGAATTTCAGACGAGTTTTGGATTTACTAGAATTTAAAAACCAGGTATCTCAATGTTTGCGGTCGAGTGACGGTGGCACGGTGCTTGACATTCATTCCCATTTCTTGCATGGGACCTAAGCATGCACCCAAGGACAAAGATTTGATTTTTCAACCAATTTATATGCACCGGAGCATGTGCATGTACTTAAAATTTGAATTATGCACATAAATGCATGGAAAATTCACTTAATGCATAAAAATGTCCAAACGAACCCCGAAAAATCACAAAAAATAACACAACACTCCTGTTGTTCTATGTTGACATGAGAAAAATTTGAAAGCAATTAGAGTCAATGGATATCATTTCGCCCCCACAGTTGGGGCGTTCCCTACCGAAACCATCATGCTTGTTGTGAGAAGCTCTAGTTTGTGAGAAACATATACCCAAACCTACCCCAATTGGGACAAAAACTTTACCACGGCATATTGCTGCCGCTCCATGATAACATGCCAAGTTTCATGAATTTCAGACGAGTTTTGGATTTACTAGAATTTAAAAACCGGGTATCTCAACGTTTGTGGCGGAGTGACGGTGGTGCGGTGCTTGACAATCATTCCCAATTCTTACATGGGACCTAAGCATGCACCCAAGGACCACAGATTTGATTTTCAACCAATTTATATGCACCGGGGCATGTGCATGTAGTTCAAATTTGAATTATGCACATAAATGCATTGAAAACTCACTTAATGCATAAAAATGTCCAAACGAACCCCGAAAAATCACAAATAACACAACACTCCTGTTGTTCTATGTTGACATGAGAAAAAATTGGAAAGCAATTAGAGGCAATGGGTATTGTTTCGCCCCGAAAGTTGGGGCGTTCCCTACCAAAACCATCATGCTTGTTGTGAGAAGCTCTGATTTCTGAGATACATATACCCAAACCTGCCCCAAAAGGGACAAAAACTTTACCACGGCATGTTGATGCCGCTCTATGAAAGCATGAGAAGTGTCATGAATTTCAGACGAGTTTTGGATTTACTAGAATTTAAAAACTAGGTATCTCAATGTTTGCGACCGACTGATGGTGGCACGGTGCTTAACATTCATTCCCATTTCTTGCATGGGACCTAAGCATGCACCCAAGGACCAAAGATTTGATTTTTCAACCAATTTATATTCACCGGGGCATGTGCATGTAGTTCAAACTTGAATTATGCACATAAATGCATTGAAATCTCACTTAATGCATAAAAATGTCCAAACGAACCCCGAAAAATCACAAAAAATAACACAACACTCCCGTTGTTCTATGTTGACATGAGAAAAAAATTGAATGCAATTAGAGGCAATGGATATCGTTTTGCCCCCAAAGTTGGGGCGTTCCCTACCGAAACCATAATGCTTGTTGTGAGAAGCTCTGGTTTGTGAGATACATATACCCAAACCTGCCCCAAATGGGACAAAAACTTTACCACGGCATGTTGATGCCGCTTTATGATAGCATGCCAAGTTTCATGAATTTCAGACGAGTTTTGGATTTACTAGAATATAAAAACCAGGTATCTCAATGTTTGCGGCCGAGTGACGGAGGCATGGTGCTTGACATTCATTCCCATTTCTTGCATGGGACCAAAGCGTGCACCCAAGTACCAAAGATTTGATTTTTCAACCAATTTATATGCATCGGGGCATGTGCATGTAGTTCAAATTTGAATTATGCACATAAATGCATTAAAAACTCACTTAATGCAAAAAATGTCCAAATGAACCTCGAAAACTCACAAAAAATAACACAGCACTCCTGTTGTTCTATGTTGACATGAGAAAAAAATTGAAAGCAATTAGAGGCAATGGATATCGTTTCGCCCCCAAAGTTGGGGCGTTCCCTACCGAAACCATCATGCTTGTTGTGAGAAGCTCTGGTTTGTGAGATAAATATACCCAAACCTGCCCCAAATGGGACAAAATTTTTACCACAACATGTTGATGCCGCTCCATGATAGCATGCCAAGATTCATGAATTTCAGACGAGATTTGGATTTACTAGAATTTAAAAACCAGTTATCTCAATGTTTACGACCGAGTGACGGTGGCACGGTGCTTGACATTCATTCCCATTTCTTGCATGGGACCTAAGCATGCACCCAAGGACCAAAGATTTGATTTTTCAACCTATTTATATGCACCGGAGCATGTGCATGTAGTTGAAATTTGAATTATGCACATAAATGCATTAAAAACTCACTTAATGCAAAAAATGTCCAAATGAACCTCGAAAACTCACAAAAAATAACACAACACTCCTGTTGTTCTATGTTGACATGAGAAAAAATTTGAGAGCAATTAGAGGCAATGGATATTGTTTCGCCCCCAAAGTTGGGGCGTTCCCTACCGAAACCATCATGCTTGTTGTGAGAAGCTCTGGTTTGTGAGATACATATACCCAAACCTACCCCAAATGGGACAAAATTTTTACCACGGCATGTTGATGCCGCTCCATGATAGCATGCCAAGTTTCATGAATTTCAGACGAGATTTGGATTTACTAGAATTAAAAAACAAGTTATCTCAATGTTTATGACTGAGTGACGGTGGCACGGTGCTTGACATTCATTCCCATTTCTTGCATGGGACCTAAGCATGCACCCAAGGACCAAAGATTTGATTTTTCAACCTATTTATATGCACCGGAGCATGTGCATGTAGTTCAAATTTGAATTATGCACATAAATGCGTTGAAAACTCACTTAATGCATAAAAATTTCCAAACCAACCCAGAAAAATCACAAAAAATAACACAACACTCCGGTTTTTCTATGTTTACACGAGAAAATATTTAAAAACAATTAGAGGCAATGGATATCGTTTCACCCCCAAAGTTGGGGCGTTCCCTACTGAAACCATCATGCTTGTTGTGAGAAGCTCTGGTTTGTGAGATACATATACCCAAACCTGCCCCAAATGAGACAAAAACTTTACCACGACATGTTGATGCCGCTCCATGATAGCATGCCAAGTTCCATGAATTTCAGACGAGTTTTGGATTTACTAGAATATAAAAACCAGGTATCTCAATGTTTGCGGCCGAGTGACGGTGGCATGGTGCTTGACATTCATTCCCATTTCTTGCATGGGACCAAAGCGTGCACCCAAGTACCAAAGATTTGATTTTTCAACCAATTTATATGCATCGGGGCATGTGCATGTAGTTCAAATTTGAATTATGCACATAAATGCATTAAAAACTCACTTAATGCAAAAAATGTCCAAATGAACCTCGAAAACTCACAAAAAATAACACAACACTCCTGTTATTCTATGTTGACATGAGAAAAAATTTGAAAGCAATTAGAGGCAATGGATATCGTTTCGCCCCCAAAGTTGGGGCGTTCCCTACCGAAACCATCATGCTTGTTGTGAGAAGCCCTGGTTTGTGAGATACATATACCCAAACCTGCCCCAAATGGGACAAAATTTTTACCACGGCATGTTGATGCCGCTCCATGATAGCATGCCAAGATTCATGAATTTCAGACGAGATTTGGATTTACTAGAATTTAAAAACCAGTTATCTCAATGTTTACGACCGAGTGACGGTGGCACGGTTCTTGGCATTCATTCCCATTTCTTGCATGGGACCTAAGCATGCACCCAACGACCAAAGATTTCATTTTTCAACCTATTTATATGCACCGGAGCATGTGCATGTAGTTGAAATTTCAATTATGCACATAAATGCATTAAAAACTCACTTAATGCAAAAAATGTCCAAATGAACCTCGAAAACTCACAAAAAATAACACAACACTCCTGTTGTTCTATGTTGACATGAGAAAAAATTGAGAGCAATTAGAGGCAATGGATATTGTTTCGCCCCTAAAGTTGGGGCGTTCCCTACCGAAACCATCATGCTTGTTGTGAGAAGCTCTGGTTTGTGAGATACATATACCCAAACCTGCCCCAAATGGGACAAAAATTTTACAACGGCATGTTGATGCCGCTCCATGATAGCATGCCAAGTTTCATGAATTTCAGATGAGATTTGGATTTACTAGAATTTAAAAACCAGTTATCTCAATGTTTATGACCGAGTGACGGTGGCACGGTGCTTGACATTCATTCCCATTTCTTGCATGGGACCTAAGCATGCACCCAAGGACCAAAGATTTGATTTTTCAACCTATTTATATGCACCGGAGCATGTGCATGTAGTTCAAATTTGAATTATGCACATAAATGCGTTGAAAACTCACTTAATGCATAAAAATTTCCAAACCAACCCAGAAAAATCACAAAAAATAACACAACACTCCGGTTTTTCTATGTTTACACGAGAAAATATTTAAAAACAATTAGAGGCAATGGATATCGTTTCACCCCCAAAGTTGGGGCGTTCCCTACTGAAACCATCATGCTTGTTGTGAGAAGCTCTGGTTTGTGAGATACATATACCCAAACCTGCCCCAAATGGGACAAAAACTTTACCACGGCATGTTGATGCCGCTCCATGATAGCATGCCAAGTTTCATGAATTTCAGACGAGTTTTGGATTTACTAGAATATAAAAACCAGGTATCTCAATGTTTGCGGCCGAGTGACGGTGGCATGGTTCTTGACATTCATTCCCATTTCTTGCATGGGACCAAAGCGTGCATCCAAGTACCAAAGATTTGATTTTTCAACCAATTTATACGCATCGGGGCATGTGCATGTAGTTCAAATTTGAATTATGCACATAAATGCATTAAAAACTCACTTAATGCAAAAAATGTCCAAATGAACCTCGAAAACTCACAAAAAATAACACAACACTCCTGTTGTTCTATGTTGACAAGAGAAAAAATTTGAAAGCAATTAGAGGCAATGGATATCGTTTCGCCCCCAAAGTTGGGGCGTTCCCTACCGAAACCATCATGCTTGTTGTGAGAAGCTCTGGTTTGTGAGATACATATACCCAAACTTGACCCAAATGGGACAAAAATTTTACCATGGCATGTTGATGCCGCTCCATGATAGCATGCCAAGATTCATGAATTTCAGACGAGATTTGGATTTACTAGAATTTAAAAACCAGTTATCTCAATGTTTACGACCGAGTGACGGTGGCACGGTTCTTGACATTCATTCCCATTTCTTGCATGGGACCTAAGCATGCACCCAAGGACCAAAGATTTGATTTTTCAACCTATTTATATGCACCGGAGCATGTGCATGTAGTTGAAATTTGAATTATGCACATAAATGCATTAAAAACTCACTTAATGCAAAAAATGTCCAAATGAACCTCGAAAACTCAAAAAAATAACACAACACTCCTGTTGTTCTATGTTGACATGAGAAAAAATTTGAAAGCAATTAGAGGCAATGGATATTGTTTCGCCCCCAAAGTTGGGGCGTTCCCTACCGAAACCATCATGCTTGTTGTGAGAAGCTCTGGTTTGTGAGATACATATACCCAAACCTGCCCCAAATGGGACAAAAATTTTACCACGGCATGTTGATGCCGCTCCATGATAGCATGCCAAGTTTCATGAATTTCAGACGAGATTTGGATTTACTAGAATTTCAAAACTAGTTATCTCAATGTTTATGACCGAGTGACGGTGGCACGGTGCTTGACATTCATTCCCATTTCTTGCATGGGACCTAAGCATGCACCCAAGGACCAAAGATTTGATTTTTCAACCTATTTATATGCACCGGAGCATGTGCATGTAGTTCAAATTTGAATTATGCACATAAATGCGTTGAAAACTCACTTAATGCATAAAAATTTCCAAACGAACCCAGAACAATCACAAAAAATAACACAACACTCCAGTTTTTCTATGTTTACACGAGAAAATATTTAAAAACAATTAGAGGCAATGGATATCGTTTCACCCCCAAAGTTGGGGCGTTCCCTACTGAAACCATCATGCTTGTTGTGAGAAGCTCTGGTTTGTGAGATACATATACCCAAACCTGCCCCAAATGGGACAAAAACTTTACCACGGCATGTTGATGCCGCTCCATGATAGCATGCCAAGTTTCATGAATTTCAGACGAGTTCTGGGTTTACTAGAATTTAAAAACCAGGTATCTCAATGTTTGTATCCGAGTGACGGTGGCACGGTCCTTGACATTCATTCCCGTTGCTAGCATGGGACCTAACCATGCACCCAAGGACTAAAGATTTGATTTTTCTACCAATTTATATTCACCGAGGCATGTGCATGTAGTTCAAACTTGAATTATGCACATAAGTGCATTGAAATCTCACTTAATGCATAAAAGTGTCCAAACGAACCCCGAAAAATCACAAAAAATAACACAACACTACAATTGCTCTATGTGGACATGAGAAAAAATTTGAAAGCAATTAGAGGCAATGGATATCGTTTCGCCACCAAAGTTGGGGCGTTCCCTACCGAAACCATCATGCTTCATGTGAGAAGCTCTGGTTTGTGAGATACATATACCCAAACCTGCCCCAAATGGGACAAAAACTTTACCACAACATGTTTATGCCGCTCCATGATAGCATGCCAAGTTTCACGAATTTCAGACGAGTTTTGGATTTACTACAATTTAAAAACTAGGTATCTCAATGTTTGCGGCCAAGTGACGGTGGCATGATGCTTGACATTCATTCCTATTTCTTGCATGGGACCTAAGCGTGCACCCAAGGACCAAAGATTTGATTTTTTTCAACCAATTTATACGCATCAGGGCATGTGCATGTAGTTCAAATTTGAATTATGCGCATATATGCATTGAAAACTCACTTAATGAAAAAAATGTCCAAACGAACCTCGAAAAATCACAAAAAATAACACAACACTCCTGTTGTTCTATGTTGACATGAGAAAAAATTTGAAAGCAATTAGAGGCAATGGATATCGTTTCGCCCCCAAAGTTGGGGCGTTCCATACCGAAACCATCATGCTTGTTTTGAGAAGCTCTGGTTTGTGAGATACATATACCCAATCCTGCCCCAAATGGGACAAAAACTTTACCATGGCATGTTGATGCCGCTCCATGATAGCATGCCAAGTTTCATGAATTTCAGATGAGTTTTGGATTTACTAGAATTTAAAAAACCAGTTATCTCAATGTTTATGACCGAGTGACGGTGGCACGGTGCTTGACATTTATTCCCATTTCTTGCATGGGACCTAAGCATGTACCCAAGGACCAAAGATTTGATTTTTCAACCAATTTATATGCACCGGAGCATGTGCATGTAGTTCAAATTTGAATTTTGCACATAAATGCATTGAAACCTCACTTAATGCATAAAAATTTCCAAACAACCCCAGAAAAATCACAAAAAAACACAAGACGCGGGTTTTTCTATGTTTACACGAGAAAAAAATTTGAAAGCAATTAGAGGCAATGGATATCATTTCGCCCCCAAAGTTGGGGTGTTCCCTACTGAAACCATCATGCTTGTTGTGAGAAGCATTGGTTTGTGAGATACATATACCCAAACCTGCCCCAAATGGGACAAAAACTTTACCACGACATGTTGATGCCGCTCCATGATAGCATGCCAAGTTTCATGAATTTCAGATAAGTTTTTGATTTACTAGAATTCAAAAACCAGGTATCTCAATGTTTGCGACCGAGTGATGGTGGCACGGTGCTTGACATTCATTCCCATTTCTTGCATGGGACCTAAGCATGCACCCAAGAAGCAAAGATTTGATTTTTAACCAATTATATGCACCGGAGCATGTGCATGTAGTTCAAATTTGAATTATGCACATAAATGCATTGAAAACTCACTTAATACAAAAAATGTCCAAACGAACCTCGAAAAATCACAAAAAATAACACAACACTCATGTTGTTCTATGTTGACATGAGAAATAATTTGAAAGCAATTAGAGGCAATGGATATCGTTTCGCCCCCAAAGTTGGGGCGTTCCATACCGAAACAATCATGCTTGTTTTGAGAAGCTCTGGTTTGTGAGATACATATATCCAAAGCTTCCCCAAATGGGACAAAATTTTTACCACGACATGTTCATGCCGCTCCATGATAGCATGCCAAGTTTCATGAATTTCAGACAAGTTTTGGATTTACTAGAATTTAAAAACCAGGTATCTCAATGTTTACGACCGAGTGACGGTGGCACGGTGCTTGACATTCATTCCCATTTCTTGCATGGGACCTAAGCATGTACCCAAGGACCAAAGATTTGATTTTTCAACCAATTTATATGCACCGGAGCATGTGCATGTAGTTCAAATTTGAATTATGCACATAAATGCATTGAAACCTCACTTAATGCATAAAAATTTCTAAACAACCCCAAAAAAATCACAAAACAACACAAGACGCGGGTTTTTCTATGTTTACACGAGAAAAAAATTTGAAAGCAATTAGAGGCAATGGATATCGTTTCGCCCCCAAAGTTGGGGCGTTCCCTACTGAAACCATCATGCTTGTTGTGAGAAGCATTGGTTTGTGAGATACATATACCCAAACCTGCCCCAAATGGGACAAAAACTTTACCACGGCATGTTGATGCCGCTCCATGATAGCATGCCAAGTTTCATGAATTTCAGACGAGTTTTGGATTTACTAGAATTTAAGAACCAGGTATCTCAATGTTTGCGACCGAGTGATGGTGGCACGGTGCTTGACATTCATTCCCATTTCTTGCATGGGACCTAAGCATGCACCCAAGGACCAACAATTTGATTTTTAACCAATTTATATGCACCGGAGAATGTGCATGTAATTCAAATTTGAATTATGCACATTAATGCATTGAAAACTCACTTAATGCATAACAATTTCCAAACAAACCCAGAAAAATCACAAAAAATTACACAACACTCCTGTTATTCTATGTTGACATGAGAAAAAAATTGAAAGCAATTAGAGGCAATGGATATCGTTTCACCCCCAAAGTTGGAGCGTTCCCTACTGAAACCATCATGCTTGTTGTGAGAAGCTCTGGTTTGTGAGATACATATACCCAAACCTGCCCCAAATGGGACAAAAACTTTACCACGACATGTTAATGCCGCTCCATGATAGCGTGCCAAGTTTCATGAATTTCAGACGAGTTTTGGATCTACTAGAATTTAAAAACCAGGTATCTCAATGTTTGCGACCGAGTGACGGTGGCACGGTGCTTGACATTCATTCCCATTTCTTGCATGGGACCAAAGCATGCACCCAAGGACCAAAGGTTTGATTTTTTAACCAATTTATATGAACCGGAGCATGTGCATGTAGTTCAAATTTGAATTATGCACATAAATGCATTGAAAACTCACTTAATGCATAAAAATTTCCAAACGAACCCAGAAAAATCACAAAAAATAACACAACACTCCGTTTTTTCTATGTTTACATGAGAAAAAAAATTGAAACCAATTAGAGGCAATGGATATCGTTTCGCCCCCAAAGTTGGGGCGTTCCCTACTGAAACCATCATGCTTATTGTGAGAAACTCTGTTTTGTGAGATACATATACCCAAACCTGCCCCAAATGGGACAAAAACTTTACCACGACATGTTGATGCCGCTCCATGATAGCATGCAAAGTTTCATGAATTTCAAACGAGTTTTGGATTTACTAGAATTTAAAAACCAGGTATCTCAATGTTTGCGACCGAGTGACGGTGGCACAGTGTTTGACATTCATTCCCATTTCTTGCATGGGACCTAAGCATGCACCCAAGGACCAAAGATTTGATTTCTCAACCAATTTATATTCACCGGGGCATGTGCATGTAGTTCAAACTGGAATTATGCACATAAATGCATTGAAATCCCACTTAATGCATAAAAATGTCCAAACGAACCCCGAAAAATCACAAAAAATAACACAACATTCCAGTTGTTCTATGTTGACATGAGAAATTTTTTTGAAGCAATTAGAGGCAATGGATATCGTTTTGCCCCCAAAGTTGGGGAGTTCCCTACCGAAACCATCGTGCTTGTTGTGAGAAGTTCTGGTTTGTGAGATACATATACCCAAACCTGCCCAAATGGGACGAAAACTTTACCACGACATGTTGATGCCTCTCCATGATAGAATGCCAAGTTTCACGAATTTCAGACGAGTTTTGGATTTACAAGAATTTAAAAACAAGGTATCTCAATGTTTGCGGCCGAGTGACGGTGGCATGGTGCTTGACATTCATTTCCATTTCTTGCATGGGACCTAAGCGTGCACCCAAGGACCCAAGATTTGATATTTCAACCAATTTATATTCATCGGAGCATGTACATGTAGTTCAACTTTGAATTATGCACATAAATGCATTTAAAACTCACTTAATGCAAAAAAATGTCCAAACGAACATCAAAAAATCACATAAAATAACACAACACTCCTGTTGTTCTACGTTGACATGAGAAAAAAATTGAAAGCAATTGGAGGCAATGGATATCGTTTCACCCCCAAAGTTGTGGCGTTCCCTACTGAAACCATCATGCTTGTTGTGAGAAGCTCTGGTTTGTGAGATACATATACCCAAACCTGCCCCAAATGGGACAAAAACATTACCACGACACGTTGATGCCCCTCCATGATAGCATGCCAAGTTTCATGAATTTCAGACGAGTTCTGGATTTACTAGAATTTAAAAACTAGGTATCTCAATGTTTGCGACCGAGTGACGGTGGTACGGTGCTTGACATTCATTCTCGTTTCTTGCATGGGACCTAAGCATGCACCCAAGGACCAAAGATTTGATTTTTCAACCGATTTATATGCACCGGAGCATGTGCATGTAGTTGAAATTTGAATTATGCACATAAATGCATTGAAAACTCACTTAATGCATAAAAATTTCCAAACGAACCCAGAAAAATCACAAAAAATAACACAACACTCCGGGTTTTCTATGTTTACATGAGAAAAAATTTTAAAGCAATTAGACGCAATGGATATCGTTTCACCCCCAAAGTTGGGGCGTTCCCTACTAAAACCATCATGCTTGTTTTGAGAAGCTCTGTTTTGTGAGATACATATACCCAAACCTGCCCCAAATGGGACAAAAACTTTACCACAGCATGTTGATGCCGCTCCATGATAGCATGCCAAGTTTCATGAATTCCAGACGAGTTTTGGATTTACTAGAATTTAAAAACCAGGTATCTCATTGTTTGCGACCGAGTGACGGTGGCATGGTGTTTGACATTCATTCCCATTTCTTGCATGGGACCTAAGCATGCACCCAAGGACCAAAGATTTGATTTTTCAACCAATTTATATTCACCGGGGCATGTGCATGTAGTTCAAACTTGAATTATGCACATAAATGTATTGAGATCTCACTTAAAGCATAAAAATGTCCAAACGAACCCCGAAAAATCACAAAAAATAACACAACACTCCAGTTGTTCTATGTTGACATGAGAAATTTTTTGAAAGCAATTACAGGCAAGGGATATCGTTTCGCCCCCAATGTTGGGGCATTCCCTACCGAAACCATCATGCTTGTTGTGAGAAGCTCTGGTTTGTGAGATACATATACCCAAACCTGCCCCAAATGGGACAAAAACTTTACCACGACATGTTGATGCCGCTCCATGATAGCATGCCAACTTTCATGAATTTCAGACGAGTTTTGGATTTACTAGAATTTAAAAACCAGGTATCTCAATGTTTGCGGCCGAGTGACGGTGGCATGGTGCTTGACATTCATTCCCATTTCTTGCATGGGACCTAAGCATGCACCCAAGGACCAAAGATTTGATTTTTGGACCAATTTATATGCATCGGAGCATGTGCATGTAGTTCAAATTTGAATTATGCACATAAATGCATTGAAAACTCACTTAATGCAAAAAATGTCTAAACGAACCTCGAAAAATAACAAAAAATAACACAACACTCCTGTTGTTCTATGTTGACATGAGAAAAAATTTGAAAGCAATTAGAGGCAATGGATATCATTTCGCCCCCAAAGTTGGGGCGTTCCCTACCGAAATCATCATGCTTGTTGTGAGAAGCTCTGGTTTGTGAGATACATATACCCAAACCTGCCCCAAATGGGACAAAAACTTTACCACGGCATGTTGATGCCGCTCTAGGGTAGCATGCCAAGTTTCACGAATTTCAGACGAGTTTTGGATTTACTAGAATTTGAAAACCAGGTATCTCAATGTTTGCGACCGAGTGACGGTGGCACGGTGCTAGACATTCATTCTCGTTTCTTGCATGGGACCTAAGTATGCACCCAAGGACCAACAATTTGATTTTTCAACCAATTTATATGCATCGGGGCATGTGCATGTAGTTCAAAATTCAATTATGCACATAAATGCATTGAAAACTCACTTAAAGCAAAAAATGTCCAAACGAACCTCGAAAAATCACAAAAAATAACACAACACTCCTGTTGTTCTATGTTGACATGAGAAAAATTTTGAAAGCAATTAGAGGTAATGGATATCGTTTCGCCCCCAAAGTTGGGGCATTCCCTACCGAAACCATCATGCTTGTTGTGAGTAGCTCTGGTTTGTGAGATACATATACCCAAACCTGCCCCAAATGGGACAAAAACTTTACCACGGCATATTGATGCCCCTCCATGATAGTATGCCAAGTTTCACGAATTTTAGACGAGTTTTGGATTTACTCGAATTTAAAAACCAGGTATCTCAATGTTTGCGACCGAGTGACGGTGGCACGGTGCTTGCCATTTATTCCCATTTCTTGCATGGGACCTAAGCATGCACCCAAGGACCGAAGATTTAATTTTTCAACCAATCTATATGCACCGGAGCATGTGCATGTAGTTCAAATTTTAATTATGCACATAAATGCAATGAAAACTCACTTAAATTTCCAAACGAACCCAGAAAAATCACAAAAAATAACACAACACGAGAAATTTTTTGAAATCAATTAGAGGTAATGGATATCGTTTCGCCCCCAAAGTTGGGGCCTTCCCTACCGAAACCATCATGCTTGTTGTGAGAAGCTCTGGTTTTTGAGACACATACACCCAAACCTGCCCCAATGGGACAAAAACTTTACCACAGCATGTTGATGCCGCTCCATGATAGCATGCAAATTTTTACGAATTTCAGACGAGTTTTGGATTTACTAGAATTTAAAACCCAGGTATCTCAATGTTTGCGGCCGAGTGACGGTGGCATGGTGCTTGACATTCATTCCCATTTCTTGCATGGGACCTAAGCGTGCACCCAACGACCAAAGATTTGATTTTTCAACCAATTTATATGCATCGGGGCATGTGCATGTAGTTGAAATTTGAATTATGCACATAAATGCATTGAAAACTCACTTAATACAAAAAAATGTCCAAACGAACCTTGAAAAATCACAAATTATAACACAACACTCCTGTTGTTCTATGTTGACATGAGAAAAAATTTGAAAGCAATTAGAGGTAATGGATATCATTTCGCCCCCAAAGTTGGGGCGTTCCCTAACGAAACCATCATGCTTGTTGTGAGAAGCTCTGGTTTGTGAGATACATATACCCAAACCTGCCCCAAATGGGACAAAAACTTTACCACGGCATGTTGATGCTGCTCCACGATAGCATGCCAAGTTTCATGAATTTCAGACGAGTTTTGGATATACTAGAATTTAAATACCAGGTATCTCAATGTTTGCGACCGAGTGACGGTGGCACGGTGCTTGACATTCATTCCCATTTCTTGCATGGGACCTAAGCCTGCACCCAAGGACCAAAGATTTGATTTTTCAACCAATTTATATGCACCGGGGCATGTGCATGTAGTTCAAATTTGAATTTTGCACATAAATGCATTGAAAACTCACTTAGTGCATAAAAATGTCCAAACGAACCCCGAAAAATCACAAAAAATAACACAACACTCCAGTTTTTCTATGTTGACACGAGAAATTTTTTGAAAGAAATTAGAGGCAATGGATATCGTTTCGCCCCCAAAGTTGGGGTGTTCCCTACCGAAACCATCATGCTTGTTGTGAGAAGCTCTGGTTTGTGAGAAGCATATACCCAAACCTGCCCCAAATGGGACAAAAACTTTACCACGTCATGTTGATGCCGCTCCATGATAGCATGCCAAGTTTCATGAATTTCAGATGAGATTTGGATTTACTGGAATTTAAAACCAGGTATCTCAATGTTTGCGGCCGAGTGACGGTGGCACGGTGCTTGACATTCATTCCCATTTCTTGCATGGGACCTAAGCATGCAACGAAGTACAAAGATTTGATTTTTAAACCAATTTATATGCACCGGAGCATGTGCATGTACTTCAAATTTGAATTATGCACATAAATGCATTGAAAACTCACTTAATGCATAAAAATGTCCAAACGAACCCCGAAAAATCACAAAAAATAACACAACACTCCCGTTGTTCTATGTTGACACATAAAAAATTTGAAAGCAATTAGAGGCAAATGGATATCGTTTCGCCCCCAAAGTTGGGGCGTTCCCTACCGAAACCATCATGCTTGTTGTGAGAAGCTATGGTTTGTGAGAAGGATATACCCAAAACTTCCCCAAATGGGACAAAAACTTTACCATGGCATGTTGATGCCTCTCCATGATAGCATGCCAAGTTTCACGAATTTCAGACGAGTTTTGGATTTACTTGAATTTAAAAACCAGGTATCTCAATGTTTGCGGCCGAGTGACGGTGGCATGGTGCTTGACATTCATTCCCAATTCTTGCATGGGACCTAAGCGTGCACCCAAGGACCAAAGATTTGATTTTTCAACCAATTTATATGCATCCGGGCATGTGCATGTACTTCAAATTTGAACTATGCACATAAATGCATTGAAAACTCACTTAATGCATAAAATTGTCGAAACGAACCCTGAAAATCATAAAAAATAACGCGACACTCCTGTTGTTCTATGTTGACACGAGAAAAAAAATTGAAAGCAATTAGAGGCAATGGATATTGTTTCACCCCTAAAGTTGGGGCGTTCCCTACCTAAACCATCATGCTTGTTGTGAGAAGCTCTAGTTTGTGAGATACATATAACCAAACCTGACCCAAATGGGACAAAAACTTTACCACGACATGTTCATGCCACTCCATGATAGCATGCCAAGTTTCATGAATTTCAGACAAGTTTTGGATTTACTAGAATTTAAAAACCAGGTATCTCAATGTTTGCGGCCGAGTGACGGTCGCACGGTGCTTGACATTCATTCTCGTTTCTTGCATGGGACCTAAGCATGCAACTAGGGACAAAGATTTGATTTTTCAACCAATTTATATGCACCGGAGCATGTGCATGTACTTCAAATTTGAATTATGCACAAAAATGCATTGAAAACTAACTTAATGCATAAAAATGTCCAAACGAACCCCGAAAAATCACAAAAAATAACACAACACTCCTGTTGTTCTATGTTGACACGAGAAAAAAATTGAAAGCAATTTGAGGCAATGGTTATCGTTTCACCCCTAAAGTTGGGGCATTCCCTACCGAAACCATCATGCTTGTTGTGAGAAGGTCTGGTTTGTGAGATACATATACCCAAACCTGCCCCAAATGGGACAAAAACTTTACCACGGCATGTTGATGCTGCTCCATGATAGCATGCCAAGTTTCATGAATTTCAGACGAGTTTTGGATATACTAGAAATTAAAAACCAGGTATATCAATGTTTGCGACCAAGTGACGGTGGCACGGTGCTTGACATTCATTCCCATTTCTTGCATGGGACCTAATCATGCACCCAAGGACCAAAGATTTGATTTTTCAACCAATTTATATGCATCGGGGCATGTGCATGTTGTTCAAATTTCAATTATGCACATAAATGCATTGAAAATTCACTTAATGCATAAAAATGTCCAAACGAACCCCGAAAAATCACAAAAAATAACACAACACTCCTGTTGTTCTATGTTGACACGAGAAAAAATTTGAAAGCAATTAGAGGCAATGGATATTGTTTCGCCCCCAAAGTTGGGGCGTTCCCTACCGAAACCATCATGCTTGTTGTGAGAAGCTATGGTTTGTGAGAAGGATATACCCAAACCTGCCCGAAATGGGACAAAAACTTTACCATGGCATGTTGATGCCGCTCCATGATAGCATGCCAAGTTTCATGAATTTCAGACGAGTTTTGGATTTACTTGAATTTAAAAACCAGGTATCTCAATGTTTGCGGCCAAGTGACGGTGGCACGGTGCTTGACATTCATTCCCAATTCTTGCATGGGACCTAAGCATGCACCCAAGGACCAAAGTTTTGATTTTTCAACCAATTTATATGCATCCGGACATGTGCATGTAGTTCAAATTTGAACTATGCACATAAATGCATTGAAAACTCACTTAATGCATAAAATTGTCCAAACGAACCCCGAAAATCACAAAAAATAACGCGACACTCTTGCTGTTCTATGTTGACACGAGAAAAATATTGAAAGCAATTAGAGGCAATGGATATCGTTTCACCCCCTAAAGTTGGGGCGTTCCCTACCAAAACCATCATGCTTGTTGTGAGAAGCTCTGGCTTGTGAGATACATATACCCAAACCTGCCCCAAATGGGACAAAAACTTCACCACAGCATGTTCATGCCACTCCATGATAGCATGCCAAGTTTCATGAATTTCTGAGAAGTTTTGGATTTACTAGAATTTAAAAACCACGTATCTCAATATTTGCGGCCGAGTGACGGTGGTAGGGTGCTTGACGTTCATTCCCGTTTCTTGCATGGGACCTAAGCATGCAACCAAGGACAAAGATTTGATTTTTCAACCAATTTATATGCACCAGAGCATGTGCATGTAGTTCAAATTTGAATTATGCACATAAATGCATTGAAAACTCACTTAATGCATAAAATGTCCAAACGAAGCCCGAGAAATCACAAAAAATAACACAAAACTCCTGTTGTTCTATGTTGACACAAGAAAAAATTTGAAAGCAATTAGAGGCAATGGATATCGTTTCGCCCCCAAAGTTGGGGCGTTCCCTACCGAAACCATCATGCTTGTTGTGAGAAGCTCTGGTTTGTGAGAAGCATATACCCAAACCAGCCCCAAATGGGACAAAATATTTACCATGGCATCTTGATGCCGCTCCATGATAGCATGCCAAGTTTCACGAATTTCAGACGAGTTTTGGATTTACTAGAATTTATAAACCAGGTATATCAATGTTTGCGACCGAGTGACGGTGGCATGGTGCTTGACATTCATTCCCATTTCTTGCATGGGACCTAAGCGTGCACCCAAGGACGAAAGATTTTATATTTCAACCAATTTATATGCATCCGGGCATGTGCATGTAGTTCAAATTTGAACTATGCACAATAATGCATTGAAAACTCACTTAATGCATAAAATTGTCCAGACGAACCCCGAAAATCACAAAAAATAACGCAACACTCCTGTTGTTCTCTGTTGACACGAGAAAAAAATTGAAAGTAATTAGAGGCAATGGATATCGTTTCACCCCTAAAGTTGGGGTGTTCCCTATCGAAACCATCATGCTTGTTGTGAGAAGCTCTGGTTTGTGAGATACATATACCCAAACCTGCCCCAAATGGGACGAAAACTTTACCACGGCATGTTGATGCCGCTCCATGATAGCATGCCAAGTTTCATGAATTTCAGACAAGTTTTCGATTTACTAGAATTTAAAAACCAGGTATCTCAATGTTTGCGGCCGAGTGACGGTGGCACGGTGCTTACATTCATTCCCATTTCTTGCATGGGACCTAAGCATGCACCCAAGAACCAAAGATTTGATTTTTCAACCAATTTATATGCACTGGGGCATGTGCATGTAGTTCAAATTTGAATTATGCACATAAATGCATTGAAAACTCACTTAATGCATAAAAATGTCCAAACGAGCCCCGAAAAATCACAAAAAAATAACACAACACTCCTGTTGTTCTATGTTGACACGAGAAAAAATTTGAAAGCAACTAGAGGCTATGGATACCGTTTCGCCCCCAAAGTTGGGGCGTTCCCTACCGAAACCATCATGCTTGATGTGAGAAGCTCTGGTTTGTGAGAAGCATATACCCAAACCTGCCCAAATGGGACAAAAACTTTACCACGGCATGTTGATATCGCTCCATGATAGCATGCCAAGTTCCATGAATTTCAGACGAGTTTTGGATTTACTAGAGTTTAAAAACTAGGTCTCTCAATGTTTGCGGCCGAGTGACGGTGGCACGGTGCTTGACATTCATTCCCATTTTTTGCATGGGACCTAAGCATGCACCCAAGAACCAAAGATTTGAATTTTTAACCAATTTATATGCACCGGGGCATGTGCATGTAGTTCAAATTTGAATTATACACATAAATGCATTGAAAACTCACTTAATGCGCAAAAATGTCCAAACAAACCTCGAGAAATCACAAAAAATAACACACCACTTCTGTTGTTCTATTTTGACATGAGAAAAAAAATTGAAAGCAATTAGAGGCAATGGATATCGTTTCGCCCCCAAAGTTGGGGCATTCCCTACCGAAACCATCATGCTTGTTGTGAGAAGCTCTGGTTTGTGAGAAGCATATACCCAAACCTGCCCCAAATGGGACAAAAACTTTACCACGGCATGTTGATGTCGCTCCATGATAGCATGCTAAGTTTCATGAATTTCAGACGAGTTTTGGATTTACTAGAATTTAAAAACCAGGTATCTCAATGTTTGCGGCCGAGTGAGGGTGGCAATGTGCTTGACATTCATTCGCATTTCTTGCATGGGATCAAAGCATGCACCCAAGGACAAAGATTTGATATGTCAACCAATTTATATGCACCGGGGCATGTGCATGTAGTTCAAATTTGAGTTATGCACATAAATGCATTGAAAACTCACTTAATGCATAAAAATGTCCATACGAACCCTGAATAATTCCAATTCTTTTATGATCACTGCAGATAAAAGGTCTAGAAATTCAAACACCGTCCATGGCCGTTGTGACCCCATTATGCAATTCAAATCAAGACGAAAAATCAAGTAGATCCCACACAGTTTATTATAACCAACCGTGTGAGATGCGGCACAAAATATCTTCGGACCGTGTCTGAATAAGGGACCATGTCTGATGACACTTTGCGCGCCAGTTTTTTGGCTGAAGCGACTCCAAATTTTCGGCTTTCGCGGAAATATCTACCTCCCCGCCCCTCCCCCTTACCAAAAGCCACATTTCCCCCCTTTCCGGCTTCCTTTCCAAGTTCAAACCTTCACTCCTTCTTGCAGCACTGCCGCCTCCTCGCCGGTGACCCTCCTTCACGCTGCTCGGCCTCGTCTTTCCAGGTAGGTAATCCACACCCGACCCCCATCCTCCTCCTTCCACAACCCACATGCCCCGACCGCCGGTGCGAGCGCGACACCTTCCACCCAAATCACCGACCCCTCCACCAAATAAGGGCCGGCCTAAGCCATGGTGCACGCAGTATAGACAAGACCTCAAGGAGAATTTGGCAGCGAAGAAGCAAATCGCGGCCACACGCGTGGATGAGGTCGCCATGGCTGCCATTCGTGCCGACCCCCAGATCTTGGAGGAGCACCTCGCCGTCGAGGCCACCATTGACGCCTCGCGCGCCGATGCCGCGATGCGATTGGCTGCTTTAAACGATAGTTCATGGCGTTTTCTCGAGGCCACCGTCGGTGCCTTCGATGAAGACTATGAGGTGTTTTCTCAGCATGCACGTGCTTACCTCATCTCGAGAGCCAGCAGGTTGGTGCCCGGAGCAGCACAGACAACTCACCACTACAAAGAGGGAACCCACGATGCGTAGGCCTTGCCCTCTTCCATGTCCAAGGAGCCAATCACCATCGATATCTCCGTCAATGAGGAGTAGCTTGTCTTATTAGCTCACTATAAGGACCCATGCTCAGTTTTCTAGCTACTGCCTTTCCTTAACAAATTCTAGTGAATTGTGCTATCTACTTTCACTATGCAATCTTCTGCTATACTATATATGTTCTATATGTCTTGCAATGTTGTGTTCAATTAACTGCTTGGTTCAATTCTGCAAATGTGATGTTCAATTCTTCATGGTGCAATATTTCCAAGTTGTTAAGTATGCTTGGTTTGGTTAACTGTCCGATCTTCTATTAGGAGTATGTTATATTGTTCAATTGGTGTTTAGTTAACTGCTTGGTTCATCTGTTGTGGCTTGGTTCACTTGTTGTGGTGTTTAGTTAACTGCTTGGTTCAATTCTGCAATGCAATGTTCAATTGTTCTGGCTGCATTCTCTTATTGTATACCATGTGAGGAATAAATCGAATTTGGCTGTACTAAATACATGAGAAACAAATACAATTTCTATATTTCCAAGTTGTTAAGCATGCTTGGTTTGGTTAACTATCTGATCTTCTATTAGGAGTATGTTATATTGTGCAATGTGGTGCTCGGTTAACATTTGATTCATTTGTTGTGGTGTTTAGTTAACTGCTTGGTTCAATTCTGCAATGCGATGTTCAATTGTTGTGGCCGCATTCTCTTATTGTATACCATGTGAGGAATAAATCGAATTTCGTTGTACTAAATACATGAGAAACAAATACAATTGCTACATTTCCAAGTTGTTAAGCATGCTTGGTTTGATTAAATGTCTGATCTTCTATTAGGAGTATGTTATATTGTGCAATGTGGTGCTCAGTTAACGTTTGGTTCATTTGCTGCGGTGTTTAGTTAACTGCTTGGTTCAATTTTGCAATGCGATGTTCAATTGCTGTGGCTGCATTCTCTTATTGTATACCATGTGAGGAATAAATCGAATTTGGCTGCACTTAATACATGAGAAACATATACATGTGCTATATTTCCTAGTTCTTAATCAAGCTTGGTTTGGATAAATGGGTTTTCCATGTGGCTTGAATTAATCTGATGAATCTGCAATGTGCTTATTTTTCATCAGCATATTTTACTGATAGCATGCAAACCCTTGCTTAACCTGATGACTAACTACCTTATATGTGTTGCAAGGAAACAATGGTAAGCACTGAGGTTTACAAGATGGTACTAACTATTATACCTTGCCTTTTTTATTCCTTTGCCCCGTTTCCAATATAGAGAAGATATTTATGGACATCCTTGTTTTCAGGGTTCACTGGCGATTACCTCTCAAACCACCTGTGTGGTTAGGATGCGAGGAAAGATTTCATACAACACCCACAGTTCAATATTGAACTGCTCCTGAAGAGGTCGAAGGATGGACGGTCAATCATCCACAGGCACTGGCCTAAAGTTGCAAAGACCTTCAACATGAATGAAGGCTCAATATTCACCTTCCACTTCAGCAGTTTTCCAGATGAGATGCATCTCTCTATGTACCGTCTATGATGCTAATTTCAAAAGGTTCTAGATGTTGCATGTGAAACTTGCTGCTGGTGCAGTTGTGTAATGGGGTAGCTGAGTTCTGAAGCTATATCATGTTGTACTCCAATGTATTTCAATTATGAAATCCTGCTTCCTTAATATGGAAATGGAATATATTATGTGCTTAATATGAATGCCTATTAGATTAGTAAATGGATTATTAATAATAGGCCGATTAGCCCGCTAATTGGCCAATTAGCCTGCTAATTGGGTTTTCTTATTGCAAACGGTTAATGAGAAAACACCATGGGCGATGATCTAAGGCAACGCACACAGTTTCTAGGAATAAACCGTGTTGGATCAGTGAACAATCACACACGACATTCTCTTCAAAATTGTTTGCGTTACGCCACCTTGCGCAAACGTTTTCCTTGTAGTGACTGTGTGGGGTGTATATACAAACGGAAACATTTAGTGGTGACTGACTGTGTGGGATGTACTTACGTCCAGAAATGATTTTGCCTGTATAATTGCATTTTTAGCACTATCGTATGTATTTCTGTATTTGAGTTCTTGCCGGTCGCACACGACCTCATTTTGCCAAGCGTGTGTGCCAGGAGGGCATATCTCCAACGATTTCTGGGTCGTGTGGGAAGGATCCCCTATCGCCCACACTCACTTGGCGACGGTTCGAAATGCTGCCGCGGAATGGGGTAAAAACCATTTGTTTAGGACCGACGCGCACCAGTGTAATTTCATACTCTCCCAAGGTTGTGCAACATGTTCATGATCAAGTTGCTTAAAATTCATAATATCGTTCCTAAGGGAGATGATCTTAGCAGGAGGAAAATACTTGGAAATAAAAGCATCTTTACACTTATTCCATGAATCAATACTATTTTTAGGCAAAGATGAAAACCAAGTTTTAGCACGATCTCGAAGAGAGAACAGAAATAGCTTAAATTTAGCAATATCATTATCCACATATTTTTTTCTTGTGCATGTCACACAAATCAATGAAATTATTAAGATGGGATGCGACATCTTCATTAGGAAGGCCGGAAAATTGATCTTTCATAACAAGATTCAGCAAAGCAGTATTAATTTCACAAGATTCCGCATTAGTAGCGGAAGCAATCAGGGTACTAATAAATCATTGTTGTTGGTATTGAAAATTCACACAGTTTTGTATTATCTTGAGCCATCGTGACAAAGCAGGCAATCCAACACACGAGCACACAAAAAGCAAGCGAAGAAGACGAATGGAAGAGGGGCGAAGAAAAGGCGAATATTTTTTAAACTCATTTTAGAAGTGGGGTAGCGGAAACGAGAGGTGAATGGCGAATAATGTCATGTGACGGATGAGAGTTTATGATGGGAACTTGGTATGTCTTGGCTTGGTGTAGATCTCCCCGGCAATGGCGCCAAAAATTCTTCCTGCTACCTCTTGAGCTTGTGTTGGTTTTTCCCTTGAAGAGGAAAGGGTGATGCAGCAAAGTAGAGTAAGTATTTCCCTCAGCTTTTGAGAACCAAGGTATCAATCCAGTAGGAGACAACACAACAAGCCACCGAATACCTGCACAAACAAACACCAACTTGCACCCAATGTGATAAAGGGGTTATCAATCCCTTCACGGTTATTTACAAAGTGAGATCTAATATAGATGGATAAACGATAAAGTAATATTTTTGGTATTTTTGGTTTATGGAATGGAAAGTAAAAGATTGCAAATAAAGTAAATAGGAAACTAAGATTGTAGATTGAAAACTTATATGATAGAAAATAGACCCTGGGGCCATAGGTTTCACTAGAGGCTTCTCTCAAGATAGAAAATATTACGGTGGGTGAACAAATTACTACCGAGCAATTGATAGAAGAGCGCAAAGTTATGACGATATCTAAGGCAATGATCATGAATATAGGCAGCATATCCATGTCAAGTAGACCTAAACGATTCTACATCTACTACTATTACTCCACACATCGACCGCTATTCAGCATGCATCTAGAGTATTAAGTTCATAAAAACAGAGTAACGCATTAAGAAAGATGACATGATGTAGAGGAATTAACTCAAGCAATATGATGAAAACCCCATCTTTTTATCCTCGATGGCAACAATACAATACATCTCGGTTCCCCTTCTATCACTAGGATCGAGCACCACAAGATTGAACCCAAAGCTAAGCACCTCTCCCATTGCAAGAAAAACCAATCTAGTTGGCAAAACCAAATCGATAGTTCGAAGAGACTTGCAAAGATATCGAATCATGCACATAAGAATTCAGAGGAGATTAAAATAATATTCATAGATAAGCTGATCATAAATCCACAATTCATCGGGTCTCGGCAAACACACCACAAAAGAGTATTACATCGAATAGATCTCCACGAACATCGAGGAGAACTTTGTATTGAGAATCAAATAGAGAGAAGAAGCCATCTAGCTACTAGCTATGGACCCGTAGGTCTGTGGTAAACTACTCACGCTTCATCGGAGAGGCAATGGTGTTGATGTAGAAGCCCTTCGTGATCGAATCCCCCTCCAGCAAGATGCCGGAAAAGGCCCCTAGATGGGATCTCATGGGTACAGAAGGTTGCGGTGGTGGAAAAGTGGTTTCGTGGCTCCCTTGAAAGTTTTTGGGATATTTGAGAATATATAGGAGGAAAATCTAGGTTAGGGGGTCACCGAGGGGCCCACAAGGTCGGGGGGCACACCCTACCCCCTGGGCGCGCCCTCCACCCTTGTGGCCGCCTCGTGGCTCTTCTGACTTGCACTCCAAGTCTCCTGGGTGTCTTCTGGTCCAAGAAAAATCATCGCGAAAGTTTCATTCCGTTTGGTATTCCTTTTCTGCGAAACTCTAAAACAAGGAAAAAACAGAAACTGACACTGGGCTCTAGGTTAATAGGTTAGTCCCAAAAAACATATAAAATAGCATAATAATGCATATAAAACATCCAAAACAGATAATATGATAGCATGGAACAATCAAAAATTATAGATACGTTGGAGACGTATCACGGAGCATATGAGATGTTCCAAGAGCTGAAATTGGTATTTCAGACTCATGCCCGTGTCGGGAGGTATGAGACCTCCAACAAGTACTTTGCCTACAAGATGTAGGAGAATAGCTCAGCCAGTGAGCATGTGCTCAGAGTGTCTGGGTAGTATAATTGCTTGAATCAAATGGGAGTTAATCTTTTAGATAAGATAGTGATTGAAAAAGTTCTCTAGTCACTATCACCAAGCTAGTAGAACTTCGTGATAAACTATAATATGCAAGGGATGACGAAAATGATTCCCTAGCTCTTTGCGATGTTGAAATCGGCGAAGGTGGAGATCAAGTGTTGATGATTAAACAAGACCACTAGTTTCAAGAAAAGGGGCAAGGGAAAGAAAGGGAACTTGAAGAATAATGGCAAGCAAGTTGTCACTCCCAAGAAGAAGCCCAAAGCTAGACCCAAGCCTGAAATTGAGTGCTTCTACTGCAAAAGAAATGGTCACTGGAAGCGGAACTGCCCCAAATAATTGGCGGATAAGAATGATGGCAAAGTGAACAAAGGTATATTTGATATACATGTTATTGATGTGCACCTTACTAGTGCTCGTAGTAGCCTCTGGGTATTTGATACTTGTTCAGTTTCTAAGATTAGTAACTCGAAACAGGAGTTGCAGAATAAACGGAGACTAGTTGAGGGTGAGGTGGCGATTTGTGTTGGAAGTAGTTCCAAGATTGATATGATCATCATCACACACTCCCTATACTTTCGGGATTAGTGTTAAACCTAAATAAATGTTATTTGGTGTTTTCATTGAGCATGAACAAGATTGGATCGTGTTTATTGCAATACGGTTATTCATTTAAGTCAGGGAATAATTGTTATTCTATTTACGTGAATAAAACCTTCTATGGTCATACACCCAAGGTGAATGGTTTATTGAATCTCGATCGTAGTAATACACATATTCATAATATTGAAGCCAAAAGATGCAGAGCTGATAATGATAGTGCAACATACTTGTGGCACAACAGTTTAGGTCATATTGGTGTAAAGCGCATGAAGAAACTCCCTGCTAATGGACTTTTGGAATCACTTGATTATGAATCATTTGATGCTTGCGAACCATGCCTCATGGACAAGATGACTAAAACTTCGTTCTCCGGAACAATGGATCGAACTAATGACTTATTGGAAATAATACATACCGATGTATGCCGTTCGATGAGTTCTGAAGCAAGCGGCGGGTATCGTTATTTTCTCACCTTCATAGATGATTTGAGTAGGTATTGGTATATCTACTTAATGAAACACAAGTCTAAAATATTTGAAAAGTTCAAAGGATTTCATAGTGAAGTGGAGAATCATCGTAACAAGAAAATAGAGTTTCTACGATATCATCGCGCAGGTGGATATTTGAGTTACGAGTTTGGCCTTCATTTCAAACAATGTGGAATTGTTTCACAACACACGCCACCTGGAATACCACAGCGTAATGGTGTGTCCGAACGTCGTAGCCGTACTTCATTACATATGGTGCGATCTATGATGTCTCTTACCAATTTACCACTATCGTTTTGGGGTTATGCATTAGAGACAACCGCATTCACGTTAAATTGGGCATTGTCTAAATCTGTTGAGACGACACCGTATGAACTGTGGTTTGGCAAGAAACCTAAGTTATTGTTTGTTGCGACACTTATGTCAAAAGGCTTTAGCCTGATAAGCTCGAACCCAAATCAGAGAAGTGTGTCTTCATAGGATACCCTAAGGAAACAATTGGGTACACCTTCTACCACAGATCCGAAGGCAAGATCTTTGTTGCCAAGAATGGATCCTTTCTAGAGAAGGAGTTTCTCTCGAAAGAAGTGAGTGGGAGGAAAGTAGAACTTGATGAGGTAATTGTACCTTCTCTCAAATTGGAAAGTAGTACATCAGAGAAATCTGTTCCCGTGATGCCTACATCGACTACAGAGGAAGCTAGATGATGACCATGAAACTTCAGATCAAGTTACTACTGGACCTCGAAGGTCGAACAGAGCACGTTCCGCACCAGAGTGGTACGGTAGTCCTATCCTGGAAGTCATGTTACTAGACCATGGCGAAACTACAAACTATGAAGAAGCTATGATAAGCCCAGATTCCGACAGATGGCTTGAGGCCATGAAATCTGAGATAGGATCCATGTATGAGAACAAAGTGTGGACTTTGGTGGACTTGCTCGATGATCGGCAAGCCATGGAGAATAAATGGATTTTCAAGAAGAAGACTGACGTTGATGGTAATGTTACTGTCTATAAAGCACGACTTGTCACAAAAGGTTTTCGACAAGTTCAAGGGTTGACTACAATGAGACTTTCTCACCCAAATCATGTTAGCAATTGCCGCATTTTATAATTATGAAATTTGGCAAATGTATGTCAAAACTGCATTCCTTAATCGATTTCTTAAAGAAGAGCTGTATAATTTGCAACCAAAAGGTTTTGTCAATCCTAAAGGTGCAAACAAAGTGTACAAGCACCAGCGATCCATTTGTGGACTCGTGCAAGCATCTCGGAGTTGGAATATATGCTTTGATGAGGTGATCAAAGCATAAGGTTTTATACAGACTTATGATGAAGCATGTATTTACAAGAAAGTGAGTGGGATCTCTTTAGCATTTCTGATATTATATGTGGATGACATATTACTAATTGGAAATGATATAGAATTTCTGGATAGCATAAAAGGATACTTGAATAAGAACTTTTCACTGAAAGACCTCCCTGAAGCTGCTTACAAATCAGGCATCAAGATCTATAAAATTGATAAAGCCGCTTGATAAGATTTTCAATGAGTACATACCTTGACAAGATTTCGAAGGAGTACAAAATGGATCAATCAAAGAAGGAGTTCTAGCCTGTATTGTAAGGTGTAAAGTTGAGTAAGACTCAAAACCCGACCATGACAGAAGATAGAGAGAGAATAAAAGTCATTCCCTATGCCTCAGCCATAGGCTCTATAAAGTATGCCATGTTGGGTACCATGCCATTTCCTTATATCATGATAAATGTTTAGTATTCATGCTAAAATTGTATTAACTGGAAACTTGATACATGTGTGGATACACAGTGTTCCTAGTAAGCCTCTACTAGACTAGCTCGTTAATCAAAGATGGTTAAGTTTCCTAACCATAGACATGTGTTGTCATTTTATGAACGGGATCACATCATTAGGAGAATGATCTGATGGACAAGACCCATCCATTAGCTTAGAATATTGATCATTCAGTTTTATTGCTATTGCTTTCTTCATGTCAAATACATATTCTTTCAACTATGAGATTATGCAACTCCCGGATACCAGAGGAATACCTTGTGTGCTATCAAACGTCACAATGTAACTGGATGAGATCACGTACATGACGAGGAGTCTCAAAATGGTCGAGAGGTAAAGATTCATATATAGGATGATAGTATTTAGACACCGGAAGTGTTCCGGGGGTACCGGGTACGTATTGGGTCACTGGAAGGGGTTCCGGGCAACCCCCGGCAAACAATATGGGCCTAATGGGCCAATAGAGGGACAGACCAGCCCCTAAGGGGCTGGTGCACCCCCCAATATGGGCTGGCCAAATTGGAGTAGAAAAGGAGATCGAGGAAAGGAAAAAGGGAATAGGATTCCCCCTTCCCCCTCTTCCTTTCCTACCCCGAATAGGAATAGGAAAGGGGAGATGCAGAATTGGGAGGACCGCAAGTGGGATTCCTCCTACTTGGGGCGCCCCCTTGGCTACCTCTCCTCCCCTCCAACCTATATATACGAGGGGGGCACCGCTAGAACACACACCAACAATTGTTAGCCATGTGCGGTGCCCCCCTCCATAGTTTACGCCTCCTGTCATATTGTCGTAGTGCTTAGGCGAAACCCTACGCGGATCACTTCACCGTCACCGTCACCATGTTGTCGTGCTGACGAAACTCTCGCTCGACACTTTGCTGGATCAAGAGTTTGAGGGACGTCATCGAGCTGAACGTGTGCAGAACTCGGAGGTGTCGTACATTCGGTGCTTGATCGGTCGGAACGAGAAGAAGTTCGACTACATCAACCGCGTTGTCAAACGCTTCCGGTTTCAGTCTACGAGGGTACGTGGACACACTCTCCCCCTCTCGTTGCTATGCATCTCCTAGATAGATCTTGTGTGAGCGTAGAATTTTTTTGAAATTGCATGCTACGTTTCCTAACAGTGGCATCCAAGCCAGGTCTATGCGTAGATGATATGCACGAGTAGAACACAAAGAGTTGTGGGCGGTGATCGCCATAATGCTTACCACCAATGTCTTATTTTGATTCGGCGGTATTATTTGATGAAGCGGCCTGAACCAACCTTACATGACCTGGTTCATGAGACCGGTTCCATCGACAGACATGGAACTAGTTTTGCATAAAGGTGGCTGGCAGGTGTCTGTTTCTCCTACTTTAGTTGAAGCGGATTTGACCACGGCTGGTCCTTGTTGAAGGTTAAAATAGTGAACTTGATAAATCACCATTGTGGTTTTGATGCGTAGGTAAGAACGGTTCTTGCTAGATGCCCGTAGCAGCCACGTAAAACTTGCAACAATAAAGTAGAGGACGGCTAACTTGTTTTTGTAGGGCATGTTGTGATGTGATATGGTCAAGACATGATGTGATATGCGTTATTGTATGAGATGATCATGTTTTGTAAAAGTTATCAGCAACTGGCAGGAGCCTTATGGTTGTATCTTTATTGTATGAAATGCAAACGCCATGTAATTGCTTTACTTTATCTCTATGCGTTAGCGATAGTTGTAGAAGCAATAGTTGGCGAGACAACCACGACGCTACGATGGAGATCAAAGGTGTCAAGCCGATGATGATGGAGATCATGACGGTGCTTTGGAGATGGAGATCAAAGGCACAAGATGATGATGGCCATATCATGTCACATATTTTAATTGCATGTGATGTTTATCTTTTATGCATCTTATTTTGCTTAGTATGGTGGTAGCATTATAATATGATCCCTCACTAAAATTTCTAAGTATAAGTGCTCTCCCTGAGTATGCACCGTTGCAACAGTTCGTCATGCTGAGACACCACGTGATGATCGGGTGTGATAAGCTCTACATTCACATACAACGGGTGCAAGACAGTTTTGCACATGCGGAATACTCGGGTTAAACTTGACGAGCCTAGCATGTATAGATATGGCCTCGGAACATTTGAGACGTCGAACGTGAATCGTATAGTAGATATGATCAACATAGAGATGTTCACCATTGAAGACTACTCCATCTCACATGATGATCGGACATGGTCTGGTTGATATGGATCACGTGATCATTTAGATGACAAGAGGGATGTCTATCTAAGTGGGAGTTCTTAAGTAGTATGATTAATTGAACTTAATTTATCATGAACTTAGTCCTGATAGTATTTGCATATCTATGTTGTAGATCAATAGCTCGTGTATAGCTGATGTCGCTTGAAGCTACGTCGGTATTTCCCCAAAGAGGAAGGGATGATGCAGCATAGCGGCAGTAGGTATTTCCCTCAGATATGAAACCAAGGTTATCAAACCAGTAGGATAACCAAGCAACACAACGTAAACAGCCCCTGCACACAAAGAACAACCACTCGCAACCCGACGTGTTAAAGGGGTTGTCAATCCCTTTCGGGTAACGGCGCCAGAAATTGGTGCGCAGACGGGAGAAAGTTGTAATATATTGAATAAATAGATCGCAAATAAAATAAAGTGCAGCAAAGTATTTTTGTATTTTTGGGATTAATATATCTAAAAATAAATGCAAAGGAAAAGTAGATTGCAAAGGCAAATATATGAGAAATAGACCCGGTGGCCGTAGGTTTCACTAGTGGCTTCTATCGAGAAAAATAGAAAACGGTGGGTGAACAAATTACTGTTGGGAAATTAATAGAACTTCAAATAATCACGATGATATCCAGGCAATGATCATTACATAGGCATCACGTCCAAGATTAGTAGACCGACTCCTGCCTGCATCTACTACTATTAGTCCACACATCAACCGCTATCCAGCATGCATCCAGTGTATTAAGTTTCGTGACAATATCAAACAGACCAGGTGGGTTGTGATCTCCTCGGAGCACCCCCCCAAGCGCCGGCAGGGCCCATTAGGTGTCTTCTAGTCCATAAATAATCCCCGTAAAGTTTTGTGGCATTTGGACTCCGTTTGATATTGATTTTCTGTGATGTAAAAAACATGGGGGAAAATAGCAACTGGCACTTGGCACTATGTCAATAGGTTAGTACCAAAAAATGATATAAAATGACTATAAAATTATTATAAAACATCCAAGATTGATAATATAACAGCATGGAACAATAAAAAATTGTAGATACGTTGGAGACGTATCAATATCTCCCCTATTTTATTTTTGATATGTTCCTAGAGAAAACTAAGTTGAAAGATCATGGTAGCAATGATGCGGACTAGGTCCATGATCTGATGATTATCCTCATTGCTGCACAAAAGAATTATGTCCTTGATGCACCACTAGGTGACAGACCTGCTGCAGGAGTAGATGCAGACGTTATGAACGTTTTGCAAGCTCGGTATGATGACTACTTGATGGTTTAGTGCACCATGCTTCACGGCTTAGAAGCGGGACTTAAAAAATGTTTTGAATGCCATGGAGCATATGAGATGTTCCAAGAACTGAAATTGGTATTTCAGACTCATGCCCGTGTCGAGAGGTATAAGACCTCTGACAAGTACTTTGCCTACAAGATGGAGGAGAATAGTTCAGCTAGTGAGCATGTGCTCAGAATGTCTGGGTACTACAATCGCTTGAATCAAGTGGGAGTTAATCTTCCAGATAAGATAGTGATTGCCAGAGTTCTCTGGTCACTATCACCAAGTTACTAGAACTTCATAATGAACTATAATATGCAAGGGATGACGAAAACGATTCCCAAGCTCTTCGCGATGCTGAAATTAGCGAAGGTAGAAATCAAGAAATAGCATCAAGTCTTGATTGTTAACAAGACCACTAGTTTCAAGAAAAAGGGCAAGGGAAACAAAGGGAAACTTCAAAAAGAATGGCAAGAAAGTCGCCACTCCCATGAAGAAGCCCAAAGCTAGACCCAAGCCTGAAACTAAGTGCTTCTACTGCAAAGGAAATGGTCATTGGAAGTAGAACTGCCCTAGATACTTGGCGGATAAGAAGGATGGCAAAGTGAACAAAGGTATATTTGATATGCATGTTATTGATGTGTACTTGACTAGTGTTTATGGCAACCCCTCGGTATTTTATACTGGTTCAATTGCTAAGAGTAGTAACTCGAAACAGGAGTTGGAAAATAAATAGAGACTAGTTAAGGGCGAGGTGATGATGTTTGTTGGAAGTGATTCCAAGGTTGATAAGATCACCATCGCACACTCCCTTTACCTTCGGGATTAGTGTTGAACCTAAAGTAAATGTTATTTGGTGTTTGCTTTGAGCATGAATATGATTGGATCATGTTTATTGCAATACGGTTATTCATTTAAGTCAAAGAATAATTGTTGTTCTATTTACATGAATATAACCTTCTATGGTCATACACTCAATATAAATAGTTTATTGAATCTCGATCGTGGTGATACACATATTCACAATATTGATGCCAAAAGATGCAAAGTTGATAATGATAGTGCAACATATTTGTTGCACTGCCGTTTAGGTCATATTGGTGTAAAGCGCATGAAGAAACTCCATGCGGATAGACTTTTGGAATCACTTGATTATGAATCATTTCATGCTTGCGAACCATGACTTATGGGAAAAATGACTAAAAATCTGTTCTCCGGAACAATAGGAGCGAGCCACTGACTTATTGGAAATAATACATACCGATGTATGCGGTCCGATGAGTGCTAAGGCTCGCGGCGGGTATCATTATTTTCTGACCTTCACAGATGATTTGAGTAGATATGGGTATATCTACTTAATGAAACACAAGTCTGGAACATTTGAAAAGTTCAAAGAATTTCATAGTGAAGTGGAGAATCATCGTAACAAGAAAATAAAGTTTCTACGATCTGATCGCAGAGGCGAATATTTGAGTTATGAGTTTTGCCTTCATTTAAAACAATGTGGAATAGTTTCACAACTCACGCCACCTGGAACACCACAACGTAATGGTGTGTCCGAATGTTGTAACCATACTTTATTAGCTATGGTGCGATCTATGATGTGTCTTACCGATTTACCACTATCTTTTGGGGTTATGCATTAGAGGCAACTGCATTCATGTTAAATAGGGCACCATCTAAATCCGTTGAGACGACATCGTATGAACTATGGTTTGGCAAGAAACCTAAGCTGTCGTTTCTTAAAGTTTGGGGTTGCGATGCTTATGTGAAAAAGCTTCAGCCTAATAAGCTTGAACCCAAATCGGAGAAGTGAGTCTTCATAGGATACCCAAAAGAAACTATTGGGTACACCTTCTATCACAGATCCGAAGGCAAGATCTTTGTTTCTAAGAATGGATCCTTTCTAGAGAAGGAGTTTCTCTCGAAAGAAGTGAGTGGGAGGAAAGTAGAACTTGATGAGGTAATTGTACCTTCTCTCGAATTGGAAAGTAGCTCATCAGAGAAACTAGTTCCAGTGATGCCTACACAAACAAGAGAGGAAGATAATGATAGTGATCATGAAACTTCAGATCAAGTTACTACCGAACCTCGTAGGTCAACCAAAATACGTTCTGCACCAGAGTGGTACGGTAATCCTGTTCTGGAAGGCATGTTACTAGACCATGACGAACCTACGAACTATGAGGAAGCGATGATGAGCCCAGATTCTCCAAAATGGCTTGAGGCCATGAAATCTTAGATGAGATCCATGTATGAGAACAAAGTATGGACTTCGGTTGACTTTCCCGATGATCGGCAAGCCATAGAGAATAAATGGATCTTCAAGAAGAAGACTGACACTGATGGTAATGTTACTATCTACAAAGCTCGACTTGTCGCGAAAGGTTTTCGACAAGTTCAAGGAGTTGACTACGATGAGACTTTGTCACCTGTAGCGATGCTTAAGTCCGTCCGAATCATGTTAGCAATTGCCACATTTTGAAATCTGGCAAGTGGATGTCAAAATTGCATTCCTTAATGGATATCTCAAAGAAGAGTTGTATATGATGCAACCAGAAGGTTTTGTCAATCCTAAAGGTGCTAACAAAGTGTGTAAGCTCCAGCAATCCTTCTATGGATTGGTGCAAGCATCTCAGAGTTGGAATATATGCTTTGATGAGGTGATCAAAGCATATGGTTTTATACAGGCTTATGGTGAAGCCTGTATTTACAAGAAAGTGAGTGGGAGCACTACAGCCTTTCTAATAAGTATATGTAAATGGCATATTGTTGATCAAAAATGATGTAGAATTTTCTAGAAAGCATAAAGGAGTGTTTGAAAGGAGTTTTTGAAAGAAAGACCTCGGTGAAGCTGCTTACATATTGGGCATCAAGATCTATAGAGATAGATCAAGACGCTTGATAAGATTTTTTTTCAATGAGTACATACCTTGACAAGATTTTGAAGTAGTTCAAAATGGAACAGTCAAAGAAGGAGTTCTTGCCTGTATTGCAAGGTGTAAAGTTGAGTAAGACTCAAAACCCAACCACGACAAAAAATAGAAATAGAATGAAAGTCATTCCCTATGCCTCAGCCATAGGTTTTATAAAGTATGCTATGCTATGTACTAGACCAATTGTGTACCTTGCCATGAGTTTGGCAAGGGGGTACTACAGTGATCCAGGAGTGGATCACTGGATAGCGGTAAAAGTTATCCTTAGAGGACTAAGGAAATATTTCTTAGTTATGGAGGTGATAAAGAGTTCGTCATAAAGAGTTACGTTGATGCAAGCTTTTACACCGATCCGGATGACTATGAGTCTCAATCTGGATACATATTGAAAGTGGGAGCAATTAGCTGGAGTAGCTCCATGTAGAGCATTGCAGACATAGAAAATTTGCAAAATACATACGGCTCTGAATGTGGCAAACTCGTTGACTAAACTTCTCTCAAAAGCAAAACATGATCACACCTTTGTACTCTTTGGGTGTTAATCACATAGCAATGTGGACTAGATTATTGACTCTAGTAAACCCTTTTGGTGTTAGTCACATGGCGATGTGAACTAATTACATAAAGACGTGAACTATTGGTGTTAAACCACATGACAATGTGAACTAGATTATTGACTCTAGTGCAAGTGGGAGACTGAAGGAAATATGCCCTAGAGGCAATAATAAAGTTGTTATTTATATTTCCTTATATCATGATAAATGTTTATTATTCATGCAAGAATTGTATTAACCGGAAACTTGATACACATGTGGATACATAGACAAAACATAGTGTCCCTAGTAAGCCTCTACTAGACTAGCTCGTTAATCAAAGATGGTTAAGTTTCCTAACCATAGACATGTGTTGTCATTTGATGAACGAGATCACATCATTAGGAGAATGATGTGATGGACAAGACCCATCCATTAGCTTAGCATATTGATCATTCAGTTTTGTTGCTATTGCTTTCTTCATGTCAAATACAAATTCCTTCGACTATGAGATTATGCAACTCCCGGATACCAAAGGAATACCTTGTGTGCTATCAAATGTCACAACGTAACTGGGTGATTATAAAGATGCTCTACAGGTGTCTCCGAAGGTGTTTGTTGGGTTGGCATGGATCAAGATTAGGATTTGTCACTCCGAGTATCGGAGAGGTATCTCTAGGCCCTCTCGGTAATGCACATCATGATAAGCCTTGCAAGTAATGTGACTAATGAGTTAGTTGCGGGATGATCCATTACGGAACGAGTAAAGAGACTTGCCAGTAACAAGATTGAACTAGGTATGAAGATACTGATGATAGAATCTCGGGCAAGTAACATACCGATGACAAAGGGAATAATGTATGTTGTCATTACGGTATGACCGATAAAGATCTTTGTAGAATATGTGGGAACCAATATGAGCATCCAGGTTCCGCTGTTGGTTATTGAACGGGAGGTGTCTCGGTCATGTCTACATAGTTATCGAACCCGTAGGGTCCGCATGCTTAACGTTCGATGACAATTTTGTATTATATGAGTTTTGTGATTTGGTGACCGAATGTTATTCAGAGTCCCGGATGATATTACAGACATGACGAGGAGTCTCGAAAGGGGCGAGAGGTTAAGATACATATATAGGACGATGATATTTGGACACTGGAAGTGTTCTGGGGGTTTGGCATTGAGTCCATGCTCTACCATACCCTTGCAGCGGAAGACATCTTGTTCCATAGCTTCAAGCTTGGCCTCCATGGTTCCCGTCCCCTTAGGACCAGGCACATTGCGGAGGTGAAGCACCCCCTCATGCATCTAGATGACTTGAGGGTGCTGCACCACCTCCCGCAAATATGGGTTGATGACGTTCTTGAAGAACTTGTCCTTGGAGGAGCTTGAAGCGGCCATGGTAGATGGGATCTGATAGAAAATAGGAAGAAAAGAAAACAAAAGATTTCTCCGTGATACGGTGGTCAATAGGTTCGGGGGGGTATATAAAGATTTTTTTTATCTTGGGAAACAAGCAAGCTATAGAAAAACGGATCCAGGAAGGTACCCCAGGTAGGCACAACCCACTTGGGCGTGCCTGGCAAGCCAGGCGCGCCCTGGCATCTTGTGCCCAACAGGGTACGCTTCCTGGAATTTTCTTATTTTCCTAATTTTCTAAATATCCCCAAACTGACAAAAAATATTTTTGCAGATTTTTCGAAGTCCGTTTACTTACCGTATCACGTACCTCCTTATTTTTCATGATTCTAGAGTGTTCCGGAAGGACTCTTTTATGTGTTCTTCCGGTGTCAAAGTTTGGATAATATTACTTTCAACATTAATGGGCATACCTAAGATATAATATTTTATTCGTTGCCCGTTAACAACCTTCGGGTTAGTACCATCGGGATTATTTATTTTGATGGCTCCAGACCGATAAACCTTCTTGATAACATAGGGTCCTTCCCATTTGGAGAGGAGTTTTCCTGCAAAGAATCTAAAATGGGAGTTGTACAAAAGAACATATTCTCCTACTTTAAACTCACGCTTTTGGATTCTTTTATCATGCCATCTTTTGACTTTTTCTTTAAACAACTTAGCATTTTCATAAGCTTGGGTTCTTCATTCACCTAATGAGCTAATATCAAATAACCTCTTTTCACCAGCAAGTTTGAAATCATAGTTGAGCTCTTTGATTGCGAATATGCTTTATCTTCTAAATCTAGAGGCAAATGACAAGCTTTTCCATAAACCATTCAATAAGGAGACATACCCATAGGATTTTTGTATGCTATTCTTTAAGCCCAAAGTGCATAATCTAATTTCTTAGACCAATTCTTCCTAGACCTATTGATAGTCTTTTGCAAAATTAACTTTATTTCTCTATTGCTAAGTTCAACTTGACCACCAGACTAAGGATGATAAGGTGATGCAATTCTATGTTTAACATCATACTTGGCAAGCATTTTACGGAAAGCACCATGAATAAAGTGTTGGAAATATGCCCTAGAGGCAATAATAAATTAGTTATTATTATATTTCCTTGTTCATGATAATCTTTTATTATCCATGCTAGAATTGTATTGATAGGAAACTCAGATACATGTGTGGATACATAGACAACACCATGTCCCTAGTAAGCCTCTAGTTGACTAGCTCGTTAATCAATAGATGGTCACGGTTTCCTGACCATGGACATTGGATGTCGTTGATGACGGGGTCACATCATTAGGAGAATGATGTGATGGACAAGACCCAATCCTAAGCCTAGCACAAGGATCGTGTAGTTCGTTCGCTAAAGCTTTTCTAATGTCAAGTATCATTTCCTTAGACCATGAGATTGTGCAACTCCCGGATACCGTAGGAGTGCTTTGGGTGTACCAAACGTCACAACGTAACTGGGTGACTATAAAGGTGCACTACGGGTATCTCCGAAAGTGTCTGTTGGGTTGGCACGAATCGAGACTAGGATTTGTCACTCCGTGTAAACGGAGAGGTATCTCCGGGCCCACTCGGTAGGGCATCATCATAATGTGCACAATGTGATCAAGGAGTTGATCACGGGATGATGTGTTACAAAACGAGTAAAGAGACTTGCCGGTAACGAGATTGAACAAGGTATCGGGATACCGACGATCGAATCTCGGGCAAGTATCGTACCGATAGACAAAGGGAATTGTATACGGGATTGATTAAGTCCTTGACATCGTGGTTCATCCGATGAGATCATCGTGGAGCATGTGGGAGACAACATGGGTATCCGTATCCCGCTGTTGGTTATTGGCCGGAGAGTCGTCTCGATCATGTCTGCATGTCTCCCGAACCCGTAGGGTCTACACACTTAAGGTTCGGTGACGCTAGGGTTATAGAGATATTAGTATGCGGTAACCCGAAAGTTGTTCGGAGTCCCGGATGAGATCCCGGACGTCACGAGGAGTTCCGGAATGGTCCGGAGGTAAAGAATTATATATAGGAAGTGCTATTTCGGCCATCGGGACAAGTTTCGGGGTCACTGGTATTGTACCGGGACCACCGCAAGGGTCCCGGGGGTCCATCGGGTGAGGCCAACTGCCCCTGGGGGCCACATGGGCTGTAGGGGGTGCGCCTTGGCCTATATGGGCCAAGGGCACCAGCCCCAAGAGGCCCATGCGCCAAGAGAAGAGGGAAAGGAAGAGTCCTAAAGGGGGAAGGCACCTCCTAGGTGCCTTGGGGAGGAGGGACTCCTCCCTTGGCCGCACCCTTCCTTGGAGGAAGGGGCAAGGCTGCGCCCTCCCCCTCTCCCTTGGCCCTATATATAGTGGGGGGAAGGGAGGGCAACCATATCTAAGCCCTGGCGCCTCCCTCTCCCTCCCATGACACATCTCCCTCCTCCCGCAGTGCTTGGCGAAGCCCTGTTGGAATCCCGCTACTTCCACCACCACGCCGTCGTGCTGCTGGATCTCCGTCAACCTCTCCTTCCCCCTTGCTGGATCAAGAAGGAGGAGATGTCGCTGCTCCGTACGTGTGTTGAACGCGGAGGTGCCGTCCGTTCGGTGCTAGGATCATTGGTGATTTGGATCACGACGAGTACGACTCCATCAACCCCGTTCTCTTGAATGCTTCCGCGCGCGATCTATAAGGGTATGTAGATCCACTCCTCCCTCGTTGCTAGATGACTCCATAGATAGATCTTGGTGACACGTAGAAATTTTTTGAATTTATGCTACGTTCCCCAACAGTGGCATCATGAGCTAGGTCTATGCGTAGATTCTATGCACGAGTAGAACACAAAGTAGTTGTGGGCGTTGATTTTGTTCAATATGCTTACCGTTACTAGTCCAATCTTGATTCGGCAGCATTGTGGGATGAAGCGTCCCGGACCGACCTTACACGTACTCTTACGTGAGACTGGTTCCACCGACTGACATGCACTAGTTGCATAAGGTGGCTAGCGGGTGTCTGTCTCTCCCACTTTAGTCGGATCGGATTCGATGAAAAGGGTCCTTATGAAGGGTAAATAGCAATTGGCATATCACGTTGTGGTCTTTGCATAGGTAAGAAACATTCTTGCTAGAAACCCATAGCAGCCACGTAAAACATGCAAACAACAATTAGAGGACGTCTAACTTGTTTTTGCAGGGTATGCTATGTGATGTGATATGGCCAAAGGATGTGATGAATGATATATGTGATGTATGAGATGATCATGTTCTTGTAATAGGAATCACGACTTGCATGTCGATGAGTATGACAACCGGCAGGAGCCATAGGAGTTGTCTTTATTTATTTATGACCTGCGTGTCAACTTAAACGTCATGTAATTACTTTACTTTATTGCTAACCGTTAGCTGTAGAAGTAGAAGTAATAGTTGGCGAGACAACTTCATGAAGACACGATGATGGAGATCATGATGATGGAGATCATGGTGTCATGCCGGTGACGATGATGATCATGGAGCCCCGAAGATGGAGATCAGAAGGAGCAATATGATATTGGCCATATCATGTCACTATTTGATTGCATGTGATGTTTATCATGTTTATACATCTTATTTGCTTAGAACGACAGTAGTAAATAAGATGATCCCTCATTAAAATTTCAAGAAAGTGTTCCCCCTAACTGTGCACCATTGCGAAAGTTCGTCGTTTCGAAGCACCACGTGATGATCGGGTGTGATAGATTCTTACGTTCACATACAACGGGTGTAAGACAGATTTACACACGCGAAACACTTAGGTTGACTTGACGAGCCTAGCATGTGTACAGACATGGCCTCGGAACACAGAAGACCGAAAGGTCGAGCATGAGTCGTATGGTAGATACGATCAACATGAAGATGTTCACCGATGTTGACTAGTCCGTCTCACGTGATGATCGGACACGGCCTAGTTAACTCGGATCATGTAATCACTTAGATGACTGGAGGGATGTCTATCTGAGTGGGAGTTCATAAGATGAACTTAATTATCCTGAACATAGTCAAAAGGTCTTCGCAAATTATGTCATAGCTCATGCCTCAGTTCTACTGTTTAGATATGTTCCTAGAGAAAATTTAGTTGAAAGTTGATAGTAGCAATTATGCGGACTAGGTCCGTAAACGGAGGATTGTCCTCATTTGCTTCATAGAAGGCTTATGTCCTTAATGCACCGCTCAGTGTGCTGAACCTCGAACGTCGTCTATGGATGTTGCGAACATCTGACATACACATTTTGATAACTACGTGATAGTTCAGTTAAACGGCTTAGAGTTGAGGCACCGAAGACGTTTTGAAACGTCGCGAAACATATGAGATGTTTCGAGGGCTGAAATTGGGATTTCAGGCTCGTGCCCACGTCAAGAGGTATAAGACCTCCGACGATTTTCTTAGCCTGCAAACTAAGGGAGAAAAGCTCAATTGTTGAGCTTCTGCTCAGATTGTCTGAGTACAACAATCATTTGAATCGAGTGGGAGTTGATCTTCCAGATGAAATAGTGATGGTTCTCTGAAGTCATTACCACCAAGCTGCTTGAGCTTCATGATGAACTATAATATATCAGGGACATATATGATGATCCTTGAGATATTCGCGATGTTTGACACCACAAAAGTAGAGATCAAGAAGGAGCATCAATTGTTGATGGTTGGTGAAACCACTAGTTTCAAGAAAGGCAAGGGCAAAAAGGGATACTTCATGAAACGGCAAATCAGCTGCTGCTCTAGTGAAGAAACCCAAGGTTGAACCCAAACCCGAGACTAAGTGCTTCTGTAATAAGGGGAACGGCCACTGGAGCAGAATTACCCTAGATACTTGGTAGATGAGAAGGCTGGCAAGGTCGACAGAAGTATATTGGATATGCATTATAATGTGTACTTTACTAGTACTCCTAGTAGCACCAGGGTATTAGATACCGGTTCGGTTGCTAAGTGTTAGTAACTCGAAGTATAAACGGAGACTAGCTAAAAGTGAGATGACGATATGTGTTGGAAGTATTTCCAAGGTTGATCAAATATCGTACGCTCCCTCTACCATCGAGATGGGTGTTTGCGTTGAGCATAGACATGATTGGATTATGTCTAACGCAATACGGTTATTCATTTAAAGAGAATAATGGTTACTCTGTTTATTTGAATAATACCTTCAATGGTCTTACACCTGAAATGAATGGTTTATTGAATCTCGATCGTAGTGATACACATGTTCATGCCAAAAGATAGTAATGATAGTACCACCTACTTGTGGCACTGCCACGTAAGTCATATCGGTATAAAACGGATGAAGAAGCTCCATGTTGATGGATCTTTGGGCTCACTTGTTTTGAAAGGTTTGAGACATGCGAACCATGTCTATTGGTGTATATGCATGAAGAAACTCCATGCAAATGGACCGTTTGGACTCACTTGATTTTGAATCACTTGAGACATGCAAATCATACCAAATGGGCAAGATGACTGAAAGCCTCGTTTTCAGTAAAATGGAACTAGAAAGCAACTTGTTGGAAGTAATACATTTTGATGTGAGCAATCCAATGAGTGCTGAGGCATGTAGTGGATATCGTTATGTTCTTACTTCACAGATGATTTGAGTAGATGTTGAGTATATTTAATTGATGAATCACGAGTCTGAATTATTGAAAGGTTCAAGTAATTTTAGGGTGAAGTTGAAAGATCGTCGTGACAAGAGGATAAAATATCTATGATATGATCATAGAGATGATTATCTGAATTACGAGTTTGGCACAGAATTAAGACATTGTGGAAATTGTTTCACAACTAATACAGCCTGGAACACCATAGTGTGATGGTGTGTCCGAACATCATAACTGCACCCTATTGGATATGATGCATACCATGATGTCTCTTATCAAATTACCACGATAGTTTATGGGTTAGGCATTAGAGACAACCACATTCACTTTAAATAGGGCACCACGTAATTCCGATGAGATGACACCATATGAACTATGGTTTAGAGAAACCTAAGCTGTCATTTCTTAAAAGTTTGGGGCTGCGACGCTTATGTGAAAAAGTTTCAGGCTGATAAGCTCGAACCCAAAGCGGATAAATGCATCTTCATAGGACACCCAAAACAGTTGGGTATACCTCCTGTCTCAGATCCGAAAGCAATAAGGGATTGTTTCTAGAATCGGGTACTTTCTCGAGGAAAAGTTTCTCTCGAAAGAATTGAGTGGGAGGATGGTGGAGACTTGATGAGGTTATTGAACCGTATCTTCAACTAGTGTGTGGCAGGGCATAGGAGTTGTTCCTGTGGCACCTACACCAATTGAAGTGGAAGCTTATGATAGTAATCATGAAACTTCAGATCAAGTCACTACCAAACCTCGTGGGATGACAAGGATGCGTACTACTTCAGAGTGGTACGTAATCCTGTCTTGGAAGTCATGTTGCTAGACAACAATGAACCTACGAGCTATGGAGAAGCGATGGTGGGCCCGGATTCCGATAAATGGCTCGAGGCCATAAAATCCGAGAGAGGATCCATGTATGAAAACAAAGTGTAGACTTTGGCAGAACGGCTCGATGGTCGTAAGGCTATTGAGTACAGATGGATTTTAAAAGGAAGACGGAAAATGATGGTAAGTATAACCATTAAGAAAGCTCGACTTGTCGTTAAGATTTTTTCCGACAAGTTCAAGGAGTTGACTATGATGAGACTTTCTCACTCGTAGCGAAGCTAAGAGTCTGTTGGAATTATATTAGCGATTACTGCATTATTTATGAAATCTTGCAGATAGGATGTCAAAAAACATTGTTTCCTCGACGTTTTTTTGAGGAAAGGTTGTATGTGATACAACTGGAAGGTTTTGTTAATCCTGAAAGATGCTAATAAGTATGCAAAGCTCCAGCAATCCTTCTAAGGACTGGAGTAAGCATCTCGGAGTTGGAATGTACGCTTTGATGAGATGATCAAAGATTTTGGGTTTATACAAAGTTTATGAGAAACTTGTATTTCCAAAGAAGTGAGTGGGAGCACTATAGAATTTCTGATGAGTATATGTTGTTGACATATTATGGATCAGAAATGACGTAGAATTTCTGGAAAGCATATAGGGTTATTTGGAAAGTATTTTTCAATGGAAAGCCTGGATTAAGCTACTTGAACATTGAGCATCAAGGATAGATCAAAACGCTTAATGGCACTTTCAAATGAGCACATACCTTGACATGATCTTGAAGGTGTTCAAGATGGATCAGTCAAAGAAGGAGTTCTTGCCTGAGTTGTAAGGTATGAAGTTAAGACTTAAAGCTCGACCACGGCAGAAGAAAGAGGAAGGACGAAGGTCGTCCCCTATGCTTTTGTCATAGGCTCTCTACAGTATGCTATGCTATGTGCCGCACCTGAAGTGTTCCTTGCCATGAATCATTCAAGGGGTACAAGAGTGATCCAAGAATGGATCACAGGACAGCGGTCAAAGTTATCCTTAGTAACTAGTGGACTAAGGAATTTTCTCGATTATGGAGGTGGTAAAAGAGTTCGTCGTAAAGGGTTACGCCGATGCAAACTTTGACACTAATCCAGATTATTCTGAGTAGTAAACTGGATTCGTATAGTAGAACAGTTATTTGGAATAGCTCCAAATGTAGCATAGTAGTTGCATCTACAAGATGACATAGAAATTTGCGAAGTACATACGGATCTGAATGTTGCAGACCCGTTGACTAAAACCTCTCTCACAAGCAAAACATGATCAAACCCAGAACTCATTGAGTCTTAATCACATGATGATGTGTACTAGTTTAGTGACACTAGTAAACTCTTTAGATGTTGGTCACATGGCGATGTGACCTGTGAGTGTTAATCACATGGCGATGTGAACTAGATTATTGACTCTAGTGCAAGTGGGAGACTGTTGGAAATATGCCCTAGAGGCAATAATAAATTAGTTATTATTATATTTCCTTGTTCATGATAATCGTTTATTATCCATGCTAGAATTGTATTCATAGGAAACTCAGATACATGTGTGGATACATAGACAACACCATGTCCCTAGTAAGCCTCTAGTTGACTAGCTCGTTAATCAATAGATGGTCACGGTTTCCTGACCATGGACATTGGATGTCGTTGATGACGGGATCACATCATTAGGAGAATGATGTGATGGACAAGACCGAATCCTAAGCCTAGCACAAGGATCGTGTAGTTCGTTCGCTAAAGCTTTTCTAATGTCAAGTATCATTTCCTTAGACCATGAGATTGTGCAACTCCCGGATACCGTAGGAGTGCTTTGGGTGTACCAAACGTCACAACGTAACTGGGTGACTATAAAGGTGCACTACGGGTATCTCCGAAAGTGTCTGTTGGGTTGGCACGAATCGAGACTGGGATTTGTCACTCCGTGTAAACAGAGAGGTATCTCCGGGCCCACTCGGTAGGACATCATCATAATGTGCACAATGTGATCAAGGAGTTGATCACGGGATGATGTGTTACAAAACGAGTAAAGAGACTTGCCGGTAACGAGATTGAACAAGGTATCGGGATACCGACGATCGAATCTCGGGCAAGTATCGTACCGATAGACAAAGGGAATTGTATACGGGATTGATTAAGTCCTTGACATCGTGGTTCATCCGATGAGATCATCGTGGAGCATGTGGGAGCCAACATGGGTATCCAGATCCCGCTGTTGGTTATTGGCCAGAGAGTCATCTCGGTCATGTCTGCATGTCTCCCGAACCCGTAGGGTCTACACACTTAAGGTTCGGTGACGCTAGGGTTATAGAGATATTAGTATGCGGTAACCCGAAAGTTGTTCGGAGTCCCGGATGAGATCCCGGACGTCACGAGGAGTTCCGGAATGGTCCGGAGGTAAAGAATTATATATAGGAAGTGCTATTTCGGCCATCGGGACAAGTTTCGGGGTCACCGGTATTGTACCGGGACCACCGGAAGGGTCCCGGGGGTCCACCGGGTGGGGCCACCTGCCCCGGGGGGCCACATGGGCTGTAGGGGGTGCGCCTTGGCCTATATGGGCCAAGGGCACCAGCCCCAAGAGGCCCATGCGCCAAGAGAAGAGGGAAAGGAAGAGTCCTAAAGGGGGAAGGCACCTCCTAGGTGCCTTGGGGAGGAGGGACTCCTCCCTTGGCCGCACCCTTCCTTGGAGGAAGGGGCAAGGCTGCGCCCTCCCCCTCTCCCTTGTCCCTATATATAGTGGGGGGAAGGGAGGGCAACCATATCTAAGCCCTGGCGCCTCCCTCTCCCTCCCATGACACATCTCCCTCCTCCCGCAGTGCTTGGCGAAGCCCTGTTGGAATCCCGCTACTTCCACCACCACGCCGTCGTGCTGCTGGATCTCCATTAACCTCTCCTTCCCCCTAGCTGGATCAATAAGGAGGAGACGTCGCTGCTCCGTACATGTGTTGAACGCGGAGGTGCCGTCCGTTCGGCGCTAGGATCATCGGTGATTTGGATCACGACGAGTACGACTCCATCAACCCCGTTCTCTTGAACGCTTCCGCGCGCGATCTACAAGGGTATGTAGATCCACTCCTCCCTCGTTGCTAGATGACTCCATAGATAGATCTTGGTGACATGTAGAATTTTTTTGAATTTATGCTACGTTCCCCAACATAAAGTGTGAACCACCGTCAGTCATTAAGTATCTAGGGACTCCAGACCTTGGTAAAATAACTTCCTTAAGCATTTTAATAGAGGTTTTGTGATCAGCACTACTGGTTGGAATAGCTTCTACCCACTTAGTAACATAATCAACAACAACCAAAATATGTGTATAGCCATTAGAGGAAGGAAAAGGTCCCATGTAATCAAATCCCCAAACATCAAATGGTTCAACAGCAAGTGAATAATTCATAGGCATTTCTTGACGCTTACCGATATTACATATTCTTTGGCATTCATCACAAGATAAGACGAACTTACGGGCATCCTTGAAGAGAGTAGGCCAATAAAATCCAGATTGCAATACCTTGTGAGCAGTTCTATCTCCAGAATGATGCCCTCCATAAGCTTCGGAGTGAAATTTTCGTAGGATTTGTCCCTGTTCATGCTCAGGTACACAACGTCTAATAATACCATCTACTCCTTCTTTATAAAGATGTGGGTCATCCCAAAAGTAATGTCTTAAATCATAAAGATTTTTTTCTTTTGTTGGTATGTAAAGCTAGGTGGTAAATATTTAGCAACAATGTAATTAGCATAGTCAGCATACCAAGGAGTGTTATGAGCAACTTTTATTGCAGCTAACTGCTCATCGGGAAAACTATCATCAATAGGTAGTGGGTCATCAAGCACATTTTCAAGCCTAGACAAGTTATCAGCTACGGGGTTCTCAGCTCCTTTTCTATCAGTGATATGTAAATCAAATTCTTGTAGCAAGAGAACCCATCGAATAAGTCTAGGTTTTGCATCTTTCTTTTCCATAAGATATTTAATAGCAGCATGATCACTGTGAACAATTACTTTTGAACCAACAATATAAGATCTAAATTTATCACAAGCAAACACCACTGCTAAGAATTCTTTTTCAGTAGTAGCATAGTTACATTGAGCACTGTCTAGAGTTTTACTAGCATAAGGAATAACATTCAGTTTCTTATCAACTCTTTGTCCTAGAACAACACCAACAACATAATCACTAGCATCACACATAATTTCAAAAGGCAAGTTCCAATTAGGTGGTTGAACAATAGGTGCAGAAATTAAGGCTTTCTTGAGAGTTTCAAAGGCTTCTAAACAATCATCATCAAAAACAAAAGGAATATCCTTTTGCAAAAGATTCATGAGAGGCCTAGAAATTTTAGAAAAGTCTTTGATAAATCTCCTATAGAAACCAACATGACCTAAGAAACTACGAATACCTTTGATATCTTTAGGACATGGCATTTTCTCAATTGCATCAACCTTAGATTTGTCCACTTCAATACCTCTTTCAGAAATTTTATGGCCCAATACAATACCTTCATTAACCATAAATGGCACTTTTCCCAATTCAAGACAAGATTTGTTTGTTCGCATCTCTGCAAAACTCAGTCAAGATTGCTTAAACAATCATCAAAAGACTTCCCATAAACAGAGAAATCATCCATGAAAACCTCAACAATATTTTCACAAAAGTCAGAGAATATAGCATTCGTACATATTTGAAAGGTAACAGGTGCATTGCATAAACCAAAAGGCATACGTCTATAAGCATAAGTTCCAAAGGGACAAGTAAAAGTGGTCTTTTCTTGATCAGGTTGAGAAATAGGTATTTGTGAAAAACCAGAATATCCATCAAGGAAGCAAAAATGTGTGTGCTTAGATAATCTTTCTAGCATTTGATCAATAAAAGGCAGAGGGTAATGATCTTTTCTAGTTCTTTGTTTAATTTTCTAAAATCAATTACCATTCTATAGCCTGTAACAATTCTCTGTGGAATAAGTTCATTCTTATCATTAGGAACAACAGTTATACCTCCTTTCTTAGGGACACAATTAACATGACTTACCCATCCACTATCAGCTATGGGATAGATTAGACCTGCTTCCAGAAGTTTTAATATTTCTGTTATTACCACTTCTTTCATCTTCGGATTTAACTGACGTTGGTGATCAACAATGGGTTTAGCATCAGGTTCCATATTAGTCTTGTGCTAACATAGAGTGGGACTAATGCCCTTTAAATCATCAAGAGTATATCCTATAGCAGCTCGTTGCTTCCTTAGAACTTTCAATAATCTTTCTTCTTCATGTTCTGAAAGGTTAGCACTAATAATAATAGGATATATCTTCTTTTCATCAAGATAAGCATATTTCAAAGTGTCTGGCAATTGTTTTAATTCAAACACAGGATCAATTTTAGGTGGAGGAGGACCTCCTAGAGTTTCAATAGGAAAATTTTGTTTAAGCAGAGGACGTTGTTCAAAGAAAATCTTATCTATTTCATTTCTTTCATGCATATGTAAATCATTTTCATGGTCTAGCAAATATTGTTCTAGTGGATCAGTAGGAGGCACAACAATAGAATCAAGACCAATTAATTCATCTTTACTAGGCAATTCTTTTTCATGAAGCTTTCTACTAAACTTGGAAAAATTAAACTCATGAGACTCATCACCAAAGCTAACACCGACAGTTTGTTTCTCACAGTCTATTCTAGCATTAACGGTGTTTGATACATCTCCAACGTATCTATAATTTTTTATTGCTCCATGCTATATTATCTACTGTTTTGGACATTATTGGGCTTTATTATCCACTTTTATATTATTTTTGGGACTAACCTATTAACCGGAGGCCCAGCCCAGAATTGCTGTTTTTTGCCTGTTTTAGGGTTTCGAATAAAAGGAATATCAAACGGAGTCCAAACGGAATGAAACCTTCGGGAACATGATTTTCTCAACGAACAAGACCTGGGAGACTTGGAACCTACGTCAAGAAAGAAAAGAGGAGGCCACGAGGTAGGGGGTGCGCCTACCCCCCCCTCCCCCAGGCACGCCCTCCACCCTCGTGGGCCCCCTGTTGCTCCACCGACGTACTCCTTCCTCCTATATATACCTACGTACCCCCAAACGATCAGATACGGAGCCAAAACCCTAATTCCACCGCCGCAACTTTCTGTATCCACGAGATCCCATCTTGGGGCCTGTTCCAGAGCTCCGTCGGAGGGGGCATCGATCATGGAGGGCTTCTACATCAACACCATAGCCCCTTCGATGAAGTGTGAGTAGTTCACCTCAGACCTACAGGTCCATAGTTAGTAGCTAGATGGCTTCTTCTCTCTTTTTGGATCTCAATACAATGTTCTCCCCCTCTCTTGTGGAGATCTATTTGATGTAATCTTCTTTTTGCGGTGTGTTTGTTGAGATCGATGAATTGTGGGTTTATGATCAAGTCTATCTATGAATAATATTTGAATCTTCTCTGAATTCTTTTATGTATGATTGGTTATCTTTGCAAGTCTCTTCGAATTATCAGTTTGGTTTGACCTACTAGATTGATCATTCTTGCAATGGGAGAAGTGCTTAGCTTTGGGTTCAATCTTGCGGTGTCCTTTCCCAGTGACAGTAGGGGCAGCAAGGCACGTATTGTATTGTTGCCATCGAGGATAACAAGATGGGGTTTTCTTCATATTGCATGAGTCTATCCATCTACATCATGTCATCTTGCTTAAGGTGTTACTCTGTTTTTAACTTAATACTCTAGATGCATGCTGGATAGCGGTCGATGAGTGGAGTAATAGTAGTAGATGCAGGCAGGAGTCGGTCTACTTGTCTCGGATGTGATGCCTATATACATGATCATACCTAGATATTCTCATAACTATGCTCAATTCTGTCAATTTCTCAACAATAATTTGTTCACCCACCGTAGAATACTTATGCTCTCGAGAGAAGCCACTAGTTCATGTTCCTTTATCCTAAGAGGGAAAGGTGGTTTCTCAATGTAAGCAGTAGGAACAACTGGATCAACATTATAAAGTATAGTTTCTTCTTTAACTGGTACAGGTTCTCTAATTTCTTCGTTCATAGGTGGGTGATATTTAAACCACTTATATTTAGGTAGATCAACATGAGTAGCAAATCATTCACAAAAGGAGGCTACTATCTCAGAATCAAGTCCATATTTAGTGCTAAATTTTTTAAAAGCATCGGTATTCATAAAATATTTAACACAATCATACATAAGTTTAATACCTGACTCTTTACCTTCATCGAGTTCCCAATCTTCATTGTTGTGTTTAATTCTTTGCAAAAGATCCCACCGGAATTCAATAGTCTTCTTCATAAAAGAACCAGCATAAGAAGTATCAAGCATGGTTTGATCATTACGAGAAAGCCGAGCATAAAAATCCTGGATGATAATTTCTCTTGAGAGCTCATGATTGGGGCATGAATATAACATTGACTTGAGCCTCTCCCAAGCTAGAGCGATACTTTCTCCTTCATGAGGCCAAAAATTATATATATAATTCCGATCACGATGAACTAGATGCATAGGATAAATTTTTTGATGGAACTACAATTTCAATTGATTCCAATTCCAGGATCCAATATCAGTGCATAGCCCATACCATGCCAATGATTTTCCCTTCAAATATAAAGGGAAAACCTTCTTCATAACTTCATCTCTGGATAAACCTACAAGCTTGAACAATGTACAATTTTGATCTACATACATCAAGTGCATATTAGGATGTGTGGTTCCGTCTCCTACATAAGGATTAGCTAGCAGTTGTGTCGGAGTAATGGGCCACGGGTAGGCTAACCCGAGGCCCAGAACCTTTCAAGACATCGGGGCTGGCTGCGCCCCTCAAGGCACCAAGATGAAGTGTCGCCTTCTGGTTGCCGGCTGAAGGAATAGCCGGCTACCCGTAGATGACCGAGTTCCAGAGACCGACTTCAAGACCCGCCGACTCCTAGTTGGCGGCTTCTAGAGAAGCCGGCCCCTAGCAGTCGGCCCGTGGCACCAACAAAACCCGCGCCCTCATCAAGAAAGACAAGACAGGGAGTGGCTACAATATAGACCATCCCCCCCCCCCGATCTAGGGACGGGTGTGGCCACAGTGCACCGTACCGGTGGAGATCTCCGCCCGACGCGGCACTGTCGCCACGCCACTCCTGACATCACCACAAGCAGGCGGGCCCCAGCTCCCATGACGGCCTGTCGGTACGACCCAAGGACGACGGGCCCCACCAATCAGAGAGAGCCCGGAAGACGGCTGGAGCCCCACCAGTCGGACCCGAGGGAGGTCGGCCCCGAGCAGTCGGCCCGCCCCTTCCTAGGGTCCCATGTGCCATTAACCAGACGAGACGCAGAGCGGCTACAGTAATCGCCCGCCAAGTGGCGGAGCTGTAGCCACGATCCCCTGACCAACACTACAAAAAAAGACACATCCGTGACATTTTGGGCCGAACGAATTTTTTTTCTGTCATACATATGATCTATGACGATAATTGTGACAAAACCCGGTATCATCATAGATGTGGTGGGCTCCTACTTCTATGACAAAAAAATCATGACAGAAAATGGGCTTTTCGTCCTGGGCGGGTGTAACGCCCCGAGACCGATGTGCCAGGTGTCGTCCAGTTATTCGCTGTTGTTGTGTTGTCATTGCTTGCATGTCATGCATTGCATATCATGTCATCATGTGCATTTCATTTGCATACGTGTTCGTCTCATGCATCCGAGCATTTTCCCCGTTGTCCGTTTTGCATTCCGGCGCTCCGTTCTCCTTCGGTGGTCATTTCTACCTTTCTCTCGTGTGTGGGGATTAAACATTTCTGGATTGGACCGAGATTTGCCAAGCGGCCTTGGTTTACTACCGGTAGACTGCCTGTCAAGTTTCGTACCATTTGGACTTCGTTTGATACTCCAACGGTTAACCGAGGGACCTAAAAGGCCTCGTGTGTGTTGCAGCCCAACACCCCTCCAATTTGGCCCAAAACCCACCTAAACCTCCTCCCTCATCTCGGTCGTTCGATCACGATCGCGTGGCCGAAAACCACACCTCATTTGGACTCTCCTAGCTCCCTCTACCTATATATATGTGGCCATCCCCGAAATTTTCGCGGATGAACCCTAGCCCCGCTCCTCTCGCATCACCGGACATGTCCATCCGGTCGCCGGACATGTCCGCGCCGCCGCCACCTCACCCGGGCCAATCAGGAGCCGCCACCTCAGCGCCGCCGCCTCCCTCCTCCACTCGCGCGCCGCCATGTGTCGCTGCTTCCCTCCTCCACCGCGCGGCCCGCCGAGCCCATTGCGGGCCCACGCGAGCCCGACCGCGTCGCCTCCCCGCCAAGGCGTCGCCCGCCGCCCGAGCCCATGGCTCCTTCTGCCGACAGCGACCTCCGTCGCCCTTCTTCTCCAGCCGGCCGTCTCCAGTGCCGCCGCGGCGCGCCTCCGTCCGCCGGTCCCGCCGTCCGCTGCTCCGCCATTCCCCGCTCGCCGGACTCCGGCCAGTCGTGGCCCACACCACCGCCGTGCCCAGATCCAGCACCGGCCGGCCGGACGAGCCCGTTCCCACCGTCGTTCGGCCGCCCCATCGCCGGTTTGAACCACCGCCGCCGCCATCGCCATGGCCTTGCTCGGGAGCGAGCCGAGGCCTCCCGCCGGCCCAGCAGGCCAGATCCGGTCCCGTGGATCGGGACAAGATCCACCGCCCCCCAAACCAAACACCCGTCTCGGATCAGCACCGCGCCGTCCCGGATCCCTCCATCCCGCGTTGACTTTTCAGGAGGTGATATTTTCTTCTAAGTCCCCGAAATTCCCAGATCCATATGCCTATGTTCATCATGCCGTAACTTTGCATCCATAGCTGCGATTCATGCATATAGCATATCAAAATGTTCGTCTCAGAGTGCACATCATTTCATCTCATTGCATCATTTTCATTTGAGTTCATCTTGATGCCCGAAATGCTGTTAGAAGAGTGCTACTTGAGTTAATTGTCAGATCTGCTGCTACATTTAGCTATTTGTCATTTTTGCCATGATTATTGTGTGCATGATATGCCCATGAGCTCTACATGTGTTTTGTTAAGGGTTTTTCCATATTTCCAGAGGTGCAACCCATGTATTTTTGTGATGTGTGTGGTGACTAGCACAAGCTTGCTAAGTGAGGCACTTGGTAATGCTGATTTCAGGGACTTAGCATTTCCACTAAGTCCTTGACCTGTTTATCTCATTATGCCATATGTTCATGTTGTTTCCTAGTGATCCGTGCCTCTTTTGAGGATGATCAGTAAGGATGTTTTGTTAATCTTTTAGTGCTCTATCCATACATGTCTTTGTTTGCAATTATGGAGCAACCTAGCTCGAGTCAATCGAGCTCTACTTTTGCTACTTCGTGAATCTGGGCAGATTGTCTACTTGTTAGCAATTTTGCCGAGGAGTTGTAGTTGATCCGTGCATGCTATGTTATTGTTCTTGCCATGTCTAGCTGGTATTTTGTGTATTCTTGATGGGTGTATGCTTATATTGTCATGCCTTGCTCTGTAGTGAGTGCATCGAGCTTGTAAACATGCCTACTTGATATCTGTTTTCAGCATGCTCCAGTTTTCACCAAGTCTGAGATCTGATTATGTTTTTGCCATGTTCACATGATTACAATTGTATTTTCTGATCCCTTTTGGATCAAGGTCACTAAGGGACTTTTGTTAAGCTCTTTGAGTAGCTCCATGCCATGCTTTACTTTGCCATGTTCAGGTCATGTAGCATGTAGTTTTGTTGCTCCGAAGAGTGCTATCTGATCTGAAATTCCAGACAAGAGTTAATTTCACTAAGTCTCAGATCTGTTTACCATATGCATTTTTGCCATGCTTGTTTGAACCTGTTAATGGATGAATTGGCCGTAGCTCAGTGCTAGTCTTTTGTTAAGCATCATGAATGGATCCCTGCCATGTATTTTTTGCCATGTTTGAGTGCTGTAGCATGTTCATCTTGTAGCATTTAGAGGGCTACTTGCTGTTAATCGCAGACGTGGTCATATTTTAATCGCTTGCCATTTCCAAACCGTAACTCCGATTCCGGTGATCTTTATATCATTTTCAAGCGATTTCATCTCACCCTTCCAGTGGCACACTTGGTTTTCCAAGTTGAGGCCAGGTCCAATCATTCCTTGTCAAATCTTGCATATGCATCCCGCATCGCATCCCGCATAGCATACCATTCTTGTATCATATTGTTTGAGCTTTGCACGTGGTTGATTGTGTTCTGTTTGCTTGTTTGTCTTGTTTGGGTAGAGCCGGGAGACGAGTTCGCTAACGAGGAGCCCGTTGAGTTTGCTTTCGAGGATCCAGTCAACTCTGACAACTTTTCAGGCAAGATAACCATACCCTCGAAATCACTTCTATCTTTGCTTGCTTAGTTGTTCGCTCTTTTGCTATGCCTATGATGCGATACCTACCACTTGCTTATCATGCCACCCATATTGTTGAACCAAGCCTCTAACCCACCATATCCTAGCAAACCGTTGATTGGCTATGTTACCGCTTTGCTCAGCCCTCTTATAGCGTTGTTAGTTGCAGGTGAAGATTGAAGTTTGTTCCTTGTTGGGACATGGAGATGTTGTTCCTTGTTGGAACATGTTTACTTGTTGGGATATCACATTATATCTTATTTAATTAATGCATCTATATACTTGGTAAAGGGTGGAAGGCTCGGCCTTATGCCTGGTGTTTTGTTCCACTCTTGCCGCCCTAGTTTTCCGTCATATCGGTGTTATGTTCCCGGATTTTGTGTTCCTTACGCGGTTGGGTGATAATGGGAACCCCTTGATAGTTCGCCTTGATTAAAGCTTTTCCAGCAATGCCCAACATTGGTTTTACCATTCGCCGCCTAGCCTTTTTCTTTTCCCTTGGGGGTCGCGCGCCCAAGGGTCATCATTATTTTACCCCCCCCCCCCCGGGGCCAGTGCTCCTCTGAGTGTTGGTCCAACCGAGCGATGTCCGGGGCTACCAGGGGCAACTTTGGGCTGGCCTACCCGACGTCTGGCTCATCTGAGTGTGCCCTGAGAATGAGATATGTGCAGCTCCTATCGGGATTTGTCGGCACATTCGGGCGGTGTTGCTGGATTTGTTTTAACCTGTCGAAGTGTCTTGAAGAATCGGGATACCGAGTCTGATCGGAACGTCTCGGGAGGAGGTCTATTCCTTCGTTGACCGTGAGAGCTTGTCATGGGCTAAGTTGGGACTCCCCTGCAGGGATTTGAACTTTCAAAAGCCGTGCCCGCGATTATGGGCAGATGGGAATTTGTTAATGTCCCGGTTGTAGATAACTTGAACCTTAACTTAATTAATATGAATCAACAAAGTGTGTTACCGTGATGGTCTCTTTCCGGTGGAGTCCGGGAAGTGAACACGGTGTTGGAGTTATGTTTGACGTAGGTTGTTCTAGGATCACTTCTTGATCATAGTTTATCGATCGTGCTTTGCCTTCTCTTCTCGCTCTCTTTTGCGTATGTTAGCCACCATATATGCTAGTCGCTTGCTGCAGCTCCACCCATACCTTTTACCTTACCCATAAGCTTAAATAGTCTTGATCGCGAGGGTGCGAGATTGCTGAGTCCCCGTGGCTCACAGATACTTCCAAAACCAGCTTGCAGGTGCCGATGAGTCCGTGCAGATGATGCAACCAAGCTCAGGAGGAGCTCAATGAAGACTTTGTCCGTTGTGTTGTTTCGTTCTAGTTGATCAGTAGTGGAGCCCAGTTGGGGTCGATCGGGGACCTTTGTCGCATTTGGGGTTCTTCTTTATTTTGGTTCCGTAGTCGGGCCTTGATTGTATTTGGATGTTGTAATGCTTTATTCATGTATTGTGTGAAGTGGCGATTGTAAGCCAACTATGTATCTTTTTCCCCTATTGTATTACTTGGGTTGTGTGAAGATTACCTCACTTGCGACATTGCTTTCAATGCGGTTATGCCTCTAAGTCGTGCTTTGAGACGTGGGAGATATAGCCGCATCGAGGGCGTTACAGCGGGCCGGAGACGCAGCTGCATGACATTCTTTGGGCCGTCCATGACGGAAAAAACCATGGTAGAAGCGAGGGGGAGGAAAATTTCGGGGAGTTCCCGGTTACGGTGGGAGGTCGGGGGCCGAGCGATGCACGTTTCTCTCGTACACGTAAGCGCGTGTGTGCGAGGCGTTGCCTCTAACTGAACCCGAGCGAGGCGTTGGGCTCTAACTGAACCTGAGCGATTGCACTGCAGGCTACGCGTTACTGAACCCGAGCGATCGATCGATGGCTGTTAACTGAACCCGATCGAGCGATTCCTTCGCTACTGCTGCTAACTGAAACCGATCGATGCTATCTCTGGATGAATAGTGAGCGTTGCGGGGGGGTTTGGATGAACAGTTCCCGGTGGGGGTGGATGAACAGGACCCCGTGGTGTTGCCTCTGGATGAATAGGACTCCAATCGATCGAGCCGGTTGGGGCTGGATGAACAGGACCCCGTGGAGGGCTGGATGAACAGGACCACCCCGTGGAGGGTAGGATGAACAGTAGAAGGTGGAGGGCAGGATGAACAGTAGCCCGTGGAGGGGTGGTTGAACATGAGCCCGTGGAGAGGGCTGGTTGAACAGTAGTCGGTGGAGTAGCGCGCGGTGGAGGCTGGATGAACAGGAGCCCGTGGATGAACAGTCGCAGGTGGAGGCTGAAGGAGGTCGACGGTGGATGAACAGTAGCTCGTCGAGGCTAGAGGGGGTCGACGGTGAAAATGAACAGTATCCCGTGGAGTCCCGTTTTGCGGTACACCACACCCCTCCCGATGAACAGGACCCCCGTTTCGACCGTAGCACTCCAACACAAGTCCGTTTCGTCCGTTTTGCGATACGCCACACCCCTCCCGATCAACAGGACCCCCGTTTCGACCGTAGGAGGTCCGTTTCCTCCATTTTGTGGTACGCCAGACCCCTCCCGATCAACAGGATCCCGTTTCGAACGTAGCCGATCGAACACAAGGCCGTTTCCTCCGTTCTGCGGTACGCCAGGCCTCGTTTCCATCGCCTGTTCCGTCCAAGCCCTCCCGATGAACACGACGCATTCCATTGCCTCCCCATGAACACAATGCATTCCGTTGCCTCCCCATGAACACGACGACGACGTTGTTTCTCCGTTCCGACCCAGCCATGTACACAAGCCCTGGCCGTACGTATGCGCGAGTAGGCGTTCGAGACCCCGCCCGTATGTACACATACGTGGCCATATTTTCTTTCTTGCACCCTGGCCGTTGTATGTACGTGTACATGCTACGTGCACGCCTCTACTACGACACGTGCGCGCCTCTACATTGACCAGTATATATGTACGTACACGTTCGCGACCAGAATGACAACGCTACGTACACTTCGACCAGGTGGGTCCCGACTGTCAGGCACTTCCTTGCGTGCGAAGATGTAGCTGGTGGGTCCCAGCAGTCAGGGGGGCAAAATACGGTGGCCCGTCCGGTGGGTCCCGCTGTCAGGTGGAGGAATAATTATTTTGCATGTAATAAGGAGGCACTTCCTTGCTGTGGCCGTGGACCCAGCTGTCAGCCTCTCCACATACAGTCCACGTCCGATGGAAGCCGTTCCTTGACCACGTTGACCACGCCGCGCTGAGAGCACCAGGGCGGTGGACGACGGCGAGGCCTAGGAAGGGGACGGCGTGGAGCCGGGGATGACGCGGCAGTGGATGCCCACGCATAGAGGAGTACGAGGGTTCACTAGTTTGCTGCGGTGTGAGGCTGCCATCGCCGCAGAATAACAGGGTGTGTGGGTGAGTAGAGGGATGGCCTGGCCAGCGGTGGGAGTAGTAGGGGGCGGTGAGGCCTCCGCCGCATCGCAGCCGGCCACAGGAGGCAGGAGCACGAGGCACGACCGGCGCTGGTTTGGGCGGCTGGAGCAAGAAGACCAGAGGTTGAAGAAGCACTACGGCCGTTGGATGGACATCGTACGGTCACTAGAGCTAGAATCGTGCATATTGACTAAGTTGACAAAGCCCTCCGTCCCCATCAACTTAGTAGGCCCACAAGTCAGCCTGCCACTATACTAGGTCCCAGCTAACGGGGGGAGTATTCATTTTTTTGTGCGTAATAAGGAGGCACTTCCTTGCGTGCGAAGATATAGCTGGTGGGTCCGAGCTGTCAGCGGCGGTAACGTTTTTTTCGCGAAATACAGAGGCCCTTTCGGTGGGTCCCTGATGTCAGGTGGAGGAATCATTATTTTGCGTGTAATAAGGAGGCATTTCCTTGTGTGTGCCCATGGACCCAGCTGTCGGCCTCTCCACGTAAATTCCACTTCAGATACATGTCGGTCGTTGACCGCGTTGACCAAGCCGCGCCGAGAGCACCACGGCGGTGGACGACGGCGAGGCCTAGGAAGGGGACGACACGGAGGCAGGGAAGACTCGGCAGTTGTTTCCCAAGCGGAGGGGAGTACGACTGTACGAGGGTTTATTGGTTCGCCTGCCGTCGCCGGAGAATAACAGTAGGTGTGGGTGAGTAGAGGGATGGCTAGGCCAACAATGGGAGTACGGTCGGGCGGTGAGGCCTGGGCGGCAGCACAGTCGGCCGTGAGGAGGAGGGAGCAGGCAGTCCCATCGGCGCTTGTTTGAGCGGCTGGAGCAGGAAGAGCAGAGATTGAAGAAGCACAACGGCCGTTGGATGGACATCCAACAGTCAGTGCTTGTGCGTCAACCTTTTTCTAGGAAAGCCTCAAATCTGTGGAAAACAGCATACAACCCATCTGCCATTATTTCTAATAATTTACATCCCATTTTCTAATTCTTAAGATTTTTTTGGAGCCCGTATTCTTTTTGTTAGCATTACAGCCCATATTGTGGCAACTGTTAAAAAATTATACGAAATTTTGCATATATCGGTGCGGTCCGAACTGTTTTTAATCCCGAAATTTCGACTCACATTCAAACTGATTTTAAAAATAAATATATATCAATATAAAATCCAACAAATTCTCCACGCATAAAAATTAATGTAATTTAAAATTTTGAAATGAAAAAAAAGATATTTGAAACTAATTGTCGGTTTGATGTGTTTTAAAAATGTACAACCCATTTCTCATTACTGATGGGCCATTTTCTGGGCCAGCCGAATGGAAGCTCTCACCATCTTGAAAGAATTGCAGCCCAACAGGCCTGACAAAGCGACTTACATGGCAAATCACAAAAAAACTAGGCTGTGGCCATGGACCCAGCTGTCAGCCTCTCCACGTACAGTACTCTTCGGATGGAAGTCGTTCCTTGACAATGTTGACCACGCCGCGCAGAGAGCACCACGGCGGTGGACGACGGCGAGGCCTAGGAAGGGGACGACGCGGCAGTGGAAGCCCGTGCGGAGAGGACTACGAGGGTTCACTAGTTCAGCTGCGGTGTGAGGCTGCCGTCGCCGCAGGTCCTGGCCAGCGGTGGGAATAGTAGGGGGCGGCGAGGCCTCTGCGGTAGCACAGCCGTCCACGGGAGGCAGGAGCATGCGGCACGACCGGCGCTGCTTTGGGCGGCTGGAGCAAGAAGACCAGAGGTTGAAGAAGCACTACGACCGTTGGATGGACATCGTACGGTCACTGGAGCTAGAATCGTTCATATTGACTAAGTTGACAAAGCCCTTCGTCCCCGTCAACTTAGTAGGCCCACAAGTCAGCCTCCCAGGAAGGTGGGTCCCAGCTAGCCGGGGGAGTATTCATTTTTTTGTGCGTAATAAGGAGGCACTTCCGGTGGGTCCGAGCTGACAGCGGGGGGAACGTTTTTTTTGTGAAATACGGTGGCCCATCCGGTGGGTCCCAGCAGTCAGGGGGAAACGATTTTTTTCGCAAAATACTGGTGGCCCGTCTAGTAGGTCCCTGCTGTTAGGTGGAGGAATAATTATTTTCCGTGTAATAAGGAGGCACTTCCTTGCGGCTGCCGTGGATCCAGCTGTCAGCCTCTCCACGTACAGTACTCTTCCGATGGAAGTCGGTCGTTGACCACATTGACCACGCCGCGCCGAGAGCACCACGGCGGTGGACGACGGCGAGGCCTAGGAAGGGGACGACGCGGAGCCGTGCAAGACGCGGAAGTGGATGCCCACGCGGAGAGGAGTACGAGGGTTCACTGGTTTGGCTGCGGTGTGAGGCTGCCGTTGCCGCAGAATAACAGGGGGTGTGGGTGAATGGAGGGATGGCCTGGCCAGTGGTGGGAGTAGTATGGGGGCGGTGAGGCCTCCGTGGTAGCACAACCGGCCACGGGAGGCAGGAGGAGGCGGCACGACCGGCGCTGCTTTGGGCGGCCGGAGCAAGAAGACCAGAAGTTGAAGAAGCACTATGGACGTTGGATGGACATCATACCGTCACTGGAGTATTGACTAAGTTGACAAAGCTCTCCGTCCCTGTCAACTTAGTAGGCCCACAAGTCAGCCCAACAATATGGTGGGTCCCACCTAGCAGGGGGTATTCATTTTTTGGGGCGTAATAAGGAGGGACTTCCTTGCGTGCGAAGATATAGCTGGTGGGTCCGACCTGTCAGCGGGGGGAACGTTTTTCGCGAAATACAGAGGCCCTTCCTGTGGGTCCTAGCTGTCAGGTGGAGGAATCATTATTTTGCGCGTAATAAGGAGGCATTTCCTTACGTGTGGCCGTGGACCCAGCTGTCAGCCTCTCCACGTACAGTCTAGTTCTGATGGATGTCGTTCATTGACCACGTTGACCAGGCCGCACCGAGAGCACCAGGGCGGTGGACGATGGTGAGGCCTAGGAACGGAACGACACGGAGCCAGGGAATACTCGGCAGTTGTTTCCCACGCGGAGGAGTACGAGGGTTTACTGGTTTGTCTGCCGTCGCCGGAGAATAACAGCAGGTGTGGGTGAGTAGAGGGATGGCTAGGCCAGCGATGGGAGTACGATGGGGCCGTGAGGCTTGCGCGGCAGCATAGCCGGCTGCGGGAGGAGGGAGCAGGCAGTCCTGCCGGCGCTTGTTTGAGCAGCTTGAGCATGAAGAGCAGAGATTGAAGAAGCACGACAGCCGTTGGATGGACATCCAACAGTCACTGCTCTCATGTGTTGACTAAGTTGACAGGGCGCTGCGTGTGCGTCAACCTTTTTTTATGAAAGCGTACGCGTCAACCTGTAGTAGGCGCACAAGTCAGGCTCAAATCTGTGGAAAACAGCATACAACCCATCTGCCATTATTTCTAATAATATACAACCCATTTGCTAATTCGTAAGAATTTTTTTGGAGCCCATCTTCTTTTTGTTAGCATCACACCCCATATTGTGGCCACGGTTAAAAAGTATACGAAATTTTGCATATTTCCGTGCGGTCAACTGTTTTTAATCTAGAAATATTGATTCACATTCAAACTATTTTGAAAAATAATTTATATAAATATAAAATCCAAATAATTGTCCATGCATAAAATTCAATGGAATTTAAGATCTTGTAATGAAAAAAATTGAAACTAATTCCCGGTTTGATGTGTTTTAAAAATGTACAGCCCATTTCTGGTCAAACCAAATGAAATTATCCTCGTCTTGAAAGATTTGCAGCCCAGTGGGGCCGATAAAGCAAGTAGGCCTTGTTTGGGTATTTCTTTAAAAAAAAATAGAAATGGGCTAGCCATTTTTAGCAAGAAAAAAACACAACTGGGCTCATGATGTGGTAAACATAAATAAAACCCTGGCTAGACGGGCCACAGCCCCCGCAGAACCCCGTTGTTACCCTGATCCGTCGCTAAAACTAGTATAAATAACAACAGCTTGTTCCTCAAAAAAAATGTGCGACTTGCTGGGTCCCTGGTGTCAGCCGCTTGTAGTGTAATTCTCTCGTTTATTAACTACGTTGACAATGGCATGAGCCCCAGATGTCCAACCATTAGGAGGAACCATATTTTTGGGCTTGTACTATAGAGGCACTTGCTTGCGTACTGCCATGACGCTGGTGGGTCCCTACTGTCATCCTCTCCACGTACAGTCATCTCCTTGTTCCTCTCGGTTGTTGACGACGTTGACAAGGCAAGAGGGCGGCGCACCGCGCACGGCGAGCGAACCAAGGCCGCAAGGCGGAGGATGACGGTGAGGCCTCGGACGGAACGAACAGGAGCCATTGAAAATGGGCCGGTCCAGTCGCAGGCGGAGGGGAGTATGAGGGTTGATTGGTTCGGGCATGGGTGCGTGTTGGGGCTAACGTCGCCGGAGAATAACAGGACGTGTGGGGGAATAGAGGGAGGGACTGGCCAATGTTGGAGGGTACGTACGGTAGGGTGGCAGAGGCGCAGCCAGCCATGGGAGGCGGGAGCAGGCGGAGCCGACGGGGTGGTTTGGTTTGGGCGATTGGATGAAGAAGAAGACAAGAGATAGAAGATACACAATAGAGAACTCGTTCGAGAACCGTGCGCCGACGTATACATAAGTACTTGTAAACACTGTTGGTGCTACCCCACTTGTAAGCAGTTGTGCAAAACACGACACATTGGCTCAGCTCGCTTCAACACTAGGCTATCGACCTACTAACAATCAACAATCTGCTGTCTGACATATAAGCAACTATGTATCTTGTTACAGTGGTTCATGCAGTTAATTGAGGCCACAATGTAATAAATTCCAAACGTTCACACGCTAGTCTAGCGCTCATGTGGAACACTCGCATTAAACTCGTCTTCATAAAAAACTTGAAAAGCATAAGTTAAGAAATTTTATACATCTCAATGATTCATAGAACATAACAAACATATACTAGTTCACAGCAAAAGACAAAGTTGTGAGAAGGTTTACAAATCAGGAAAAAACAAGCAAGGCTTCTCTCTGAGCAAAGGGCCTCCCGGCAGGCTTAAATTTCCTGGAGTTCACTCTGGTTTTTTCTTGTTGCCACCATTCAGGGTTAGGTTCTCTCATTCTAGAATAACCAATTATAATTGTGGTATCAGCTGGAATGCTGACTTGAACCATGCAGTGTACTGACCAGCTGAAATGCTTGTGCATTCCACTAAATTTAAGCACCGCTATTTGCAGAAATAAGCAGACCACAATGCCTCTTGCCCGCGCACCTGTCCAAAAATCCGTCATGCAGCCGTGCCAGCTAGTCCTTGGTCCATGGATGAACTGGTAGAAAGTGCATTCTAGACTAGGATGCAGTTGTTTTTGCTCGTCCCTGCACTGCAATCAGGAAGTAAAACGTACGAATCAGCTTCTTTTAGATTGCGTTGGTCATTCTACCTTAGTTACTACCAATGTAGGGATACCTTGAAGACGGGAGGTTAGACGACGACAGCGAGGGATAGCCATCTCATTTTGCACAGTTGTACTAAAACTGAGGTGTGTGCTTTTGATTGCGCAGATAGAAACGATACGGAGATAGACATCCCAAAACGATATGGAGACAGACATCCCTGTTTGCGCAAATAAGATATACGGTTATTTAAACAGTGACAGATATTACTACTTTCCCCCGTTTCCTCTTAGAACCAAGTCCTAGATTCATGCTACAGCTTTCCCACTTTCTTCTTCATGTTCTGAAAGGTTAGCACTAATAATAATAGGATATATCTTCTTTTCATCAAGATAAGCATATTTCAAAGTGTCTGGCAATTGTTTTAATTCAAACACAGGATCAATTTTAGATGGAGGAGGACCTCCTAGAGTTTCAATAGGAAAATTGTGTTTAAGCAGAGGACGTTGTTCAAAGAAAATCTTATCTATTTCATTTCTTTCATGCATATGTAAATCATTTTCATGGTCTAGCAAATATTGTTCTAGTGGATCAGTAGGAGGCACAACAATAGAATCAAGACCAATTAATTCATCTTTACTAGGCAATTCTTTTTCATGAAGCTTTCTACTAAACTTGGAAAAATTAAACTCATGAGACTCATCACCAAAGCTAACACCGACAGTTTGTTTCTCACAGTCTATTCTAGCATTAACGGTGTTTGATACATCTCCAACGTATCTATAATTTTTTTATTGCTCCATGCTATATTATCTACTGTTTTGGACATTATTGGGCTTTATTATCCACTTTTATATTATTTTTGGGACTAACCTATTAACCGGAGGCCCAGCCCAGAATTGCTGTTTTTTGCCTGTTTTAGGGTTTCGAATAAAAGGAATATCAAACAGAGTCCAAACGGAATGAAACCTTCGGGAACATGATTTTCTCAACGAACAAGGCCACGAGGTAGGGGGTGCGCCTACCCCCCCCCCTCCCCCAGGCACGCCCTCCACCCTCATGGGCCCCCTGTTGCTCCACCGACGTACTCCTTCCTCCTATATATACCTACGTACCCCCAAACGATCAGATACGGAGCCAAAACCCTAATTCCACCGCCGCAACTTTCTGTATCCACGAGATCCCATCTTGGGGCCTGTTCCAGAGCTCCGTCGGAGGGGGCATCGATCACGGAGGGCTTCTACATCAACACCATAGCCCCTCTGATGAAGTGTGAGTAGTTCACCTCAGACCTACAGGTCCATAGTTAGTAGCTAGATGGCTTCTTCTCTCTTTTTGGATCTCAATACAATGTTCTCCCCCTCTCTTGTGGAGATCTATTTGATGTAATCTTCTTTTTGCGGTGTGTTTGTTGAGATCGATGAATTGTGGGTTTATGATCAAGTCTATCTATGAATAATATTTGAATCTTCTCTGAATTCTTTTATGTGTGACTGGTTATCTTTGCAAGTCTCTTCGAATTATCAGTTTGGTTTGACCTACTAGATTGATCATTCTTGCAATGGGAGAAGTGCTTAGCTTTGGGTTCAATCTTGCGGTGTCCTTTCCCAGTGACAGTAGGGGCAGCAAGGCACGTATTGTATTGTTGCCATCGAGGATAACAAGATGGGGTTTTCTTCATATTGCATGAGTCTATCCCTCTACATCATGTCATCTTGCTTAAGGTGTTATTCTGTTTTTAACTTAATACTCTAGATGCATGCTGGATAGCGGTCGATTAGTGGAGTAATAGTAGTAGATGCAGGCAGGAGTCGGTCTACTTGTCTCGGACGTGATGCCTATATACATGATCATACCTAGATATTCTCATAACTATGCTCAATTCTGTCAATTTCTCAACAGTAATTTGTTCACCCACCGTAGAATACTTATGCTCTCGAGAGAAGCCACTAGTGAAACCTATGGCCCCCGGGTCTATCTTCATCATATTAATCTCCTACTACTTAGTTATTTCCTTTGCTATTTACTTTGCCTTTATTTTACTTTGCATCTTTATCACAAAAATACCAAAAATATTATCTTATCATATATATCAAATCTCACTCTCGTAAGTGGCCTTATAGGGATTGACAACCCCTATTTGCGTTGGTTGCGAGGATTTATTTGTTTTGTGCTGGTACGAGGGACTCGCGCGTAGCCTCCTAGTGGATTGATACCTTCGTTCTCAAAAACTGAGGGAAATACTTATGCTACTTTATTGCATCATCCCTTCCTCTTCGTGGAAAACCAACGCGGTGCTCAAGAGGTAGTAGTGTTCAAGAAAGGTCTACCAAAGATAATGGGACAAAAGTCATCTTCTGGGGAACCAAGAACAAGAAAATCAGTAGGGTATTTTATTTTCCCACACAAGACTTCAACATCTCTAACAATCCCAATTAGTTATATAGTGTCTCTATTAGCAAGTTTAATAGTAACATCTATGTCTTCTATCTCTGCGGGTGCTATGCCATTCATAATTTCTTCATATAAGGAATAAGGAATAGCACTCATGCTAGCACCTATGTCACATAAACCATGATAATAGTGATATCCAATTTGAATAGCACTCATGCTAGCACTCATGCTAGCACCTATGGCACATCAACCTTTTTTTATGAAAGCGTACGCGTCAACCTGTAGTAGGCGCACAAGTCAGGCTCAAATCTGTGGAAAACAGCATACAACCCATCTGCCATTATTTCTAATAATATACAGCCCATTTGCTAATTCGTAAGAATTTTTTTGGATCCCATCTTCTTTTTGTTAGCATCACACCCCATATTGTGGCCACGGGTAAAAAGTATACGAAATTTTGCATATTTCCGTGCAGTCAACTGTTTTTAATCCAGAAATATTGATTCACATTCAAACTATTTTGAAAAATAATTTATATAAATATGAAATTCAAATAATTGCCCATGCATAAAATTCAATGGAATTTAAGATCTTGTAATGAAAAAAAATTGAAACTAATTCCCGGTTTGATGTGTTTTAAAAATGTACAGCCCATTTCTGGTCAAACCAAATGAAATTCTCCTCGTCTTGAAAGATTTGCAGCCCAGTGGGGCCGATAAAGCAAGTAGGCCTTGTTTGGGTATTTCTTTAAAAAAATAGAAATGGGCTAGCCATTTTCAGCAAGAAAAAAACACAACTGGGCTCATGATGTGGTAAACATAAATAAAACCCTGGCTAGACGGGCCACAACCCCCGCAGAACCCCGTTGTTACCCTGATTCATCGCTAAAACTAGTATAAATAACAACAGCTTGTTCCTCAAAAAAATGTGTGACTTGCTGGGTCCCTGGTGTCAGCCGCTCGTAGTGTAATTCTCTCGTTTATTAACTACGTTGACAATGGCGTGAGCCCCAGATGTCCAACCATTAGGAGGAACCATATTTTTGGGCTTGTACTATAGAGGCACTTGCTTGCGTACTGCCATGACGCTGGTGGGTCCCTACTGTCATCCTCTCCACGTACAGTCATCTCCTTGTTCCTCTCGGTTGTTGACGACGTTGACAAGGCAAGAGGGCGGCGCACCACACACGGCGAGCGAACCAAGGCCGCAAGGCGGAGGATGATGGTGAGGCCTCGGACGGAACGAACAGGAGCCGTTGAAAATGGGCCGGTCCAGTCGCAGGCGGAGGGGAGTACGAGGGTTGATTGGTTCGGGCATGGGTGCGTGTTGGGGCTAACGTTGCCGGAGAATAACAGGACGTGTGGGGGAATAGAGGGAGGGACTGGCCAATGTTGGAGGGTACGTACGGTAGGGTGGCAGAGGCGCAGCCAGCCATGGGAGGCGGGAGCAGGCGGAGCCGACGGGGTGGTTTGGTTTGGGCGATTGGATGAAGAAGAAGACAAGAGATAGAAGATACACGACAGATGTTCGATGTCAATCCAACGGGTGGTTGGCAGAATCGTTTGTTGACTGGCTAGTAAGTCGACACCACCTTGGATAGGCTATTTCCTCGCGGGTCCCAAATGTCAGAATCCAAATCTGTCATGGTCATGCAGCCTTTCCTATGAAAATTTACAGCCCATTTGATGTGCTAGTTCGAAATAAGTTTGTGGGTGCTGGTGGGGGCTAATCACTTGGCTTCTGTAATGCACAGTGAGCTCAAGCAGCCGGCGAGAGTGATGTTATTTCCCTTGGTTTGGATTTGTTACAATATTTCACTCTAAATTAAACGAATGGCAAGCCATTTGCCTTGTTTCAAAGAAAATATGACAGTCACAACCGAGTTGAAAAGGGCAGGAACATCTAACTCCAGCTTACAAACTGTACAAAAGCACGAGGGTTAATTGTTCATTAGGTTTACAAAAAAACCAGATTGAAAAGGGCAACAACATCTAACTCCAGCACTGTTTTCGGCAGTCACAGTCAAATGGATCGGTCAGGTCCATAGAATGAACATCCTGGGTCATAAAATTTACTGGATTATGACCACAATATGTTGTAAATAGAAGCCCGGCGCGTTCAGAAGCTCTTTTGCCCACCTGAAACTCCTTTTTTTTCTCTTCGACATACCCATCCGTCAAAACCATGTTGTTGATAAACTTAAGCCTGATGGACAATAGCAACCTCGCATTCACCAGGAAGAATGTGACAAATCTTGTGTTTGCACGGTTGGCTACATATCGTTCTAGCGTTATTGTCTTCAATCGAATCTCATGAGAAGTGAGAAAATCCCGATGCTTACGAATCCACCGATTGGTTATAACTTTCTTACCCCGTCCTGTTGCCTAAATAGACATGAAGATTGAAAACAGTTAAGGTCTAAAAGAAGAGTGTCGAAAGAGCAACAGCTGAACGGTTAATTCTAGTACACTATATGCGGGCTTCCAATGTGCGTGAAATTATCACCTTTATATACAACTTCTCCAGACATGGAAAGCATTGCAGCAAGACAATAATCTTGTTCAGATCAAAACTATTCATTTGGATATATAAGATCTTAACAGAATCTAGCACCATTGATAGGCCATCCATGGAGAAACTCTTCATTGAGCATAGAACATAATATTAGTACAAAATGTGTACTCCAAGATGATATATAAATTATGCGCAGAAATTTAAAATGCAGATTATGGTTACAAGTGTAGATGATAATATAAAGTACCTGAAGAACTATGGAGCCAAACACCATATTGAAATGAGCACAGAGATCATGTATTACACCCAAGGTCTCCAGTTTAGGCGCAGAGAGGATGGTTATTTGCAACGGTGAATAACTAGAATCAAGGATCAACCTTTGAAGTGAAGGGGCATCTTGGATGATGAGCTGCCTTCCGTCAAAAGAAATTCCAATTCTTACAAGGTTAGGCGACTTTATTTAGAGACAACCGATTCTAACTATGAAAAGAAGCACCAAGCACTCCAGCGCAGGGCAACTGGAGTGGATGATGATGTGCAATTAGGCCTCCGATATACGAACCCGCACAAGTGAAAGTTTCTTAAGAAATGGGAGTCAAAGGTTTAGTACCAAATACTCTGGTAGGTAGCACTGCGCAAAGGTGGCGGTGTGGAGAGAGGACGAAAACCCCGAGATGGACATCGGTGCTGAGGGCACAAGTTCATGTCGTTCGGTATGTGGTATGTGATTTCCAGGGGAATAGTAGAACTCAAGCACCTGTAGTTTTGTGAATTCAGGGGATTCCAGCCAGGCGTCCACCGTGCAGGGCATGGTATGCTTGCTCAGGTATCATGACGGGATGCAGAGGCTTTGAACGGAGCCCTGGTGGGAGGAGATGATGGCTCTGGGGATTTCAAAATCATTGAAGAGAGATAGCTGACGACAGTCGAGATTAAGGGGAACGGCGCACCATAGAGGGCGCCACCGAATTGAGAGGACTTGGGTGCGGCAGCAATCCTTGGTGGGGAGAAGCGAGATGATCTCCCCAAGGATGGCGTTCGGGAGATCATTGATGCGGTCCATCCAAGATTCTACGGGTTCCCAGGATCCGGTGGGGGCGGGGTCGCCGCTTCTCCTCGCGCTGCCGGGTGCGGGATCTACAATAGGCGTCGCCGCTGGCGGGAGCCTCATCTTCTTGGCACTGGGGTCAGCCGACTCCATTTTCCTCGAGGGCGTCGCGTCGCACTCACGGATTTGAGCAGAGTAACGAATGACGAGCCTAGTTGTAGTGCGAGCGAAGAAGAAGGGGAGCTGGGGGTTTTCTGTTGGAGTGAGGAAGAAGGGGAGCTGGGGTTTTCTGTAGGAGTGAGGTGAGGAATTTGGGGGTACGAGTGGAGCGAGCTGACGTGAGGTGGGTGGGAGCGAGGAGGAAGAAGAGCACCCAGGTTTTTGAATTGATTTTACTATTTACTAGTGTGGATGGGCTGTTTTGTCTTGGGACCCGAGAAACAATTACTACTAGTACAGTGGAGACACTCTACAGCTACCTAGAAAAACAATTACTACTAGTACAGTGGAGACACTCTACCGCTTCTGGCTCCTCCTAGGTCATTGAAACGTCTCCCTCTACTGAATGTCGTTATACTTTTGTTCACCGACATGCGGGCCATGCAGCGCGCGGGCCCAAATGCCATCCACCAAATTAGAAGGCAGTATGCAGGCGGAGAGTCACTGCGGTCGTAGCGCGGCAGTAACGAGCCGTGGTATCACAAAACCCCACCTCCCCGCAGTCTAAGTTTGACGGACGAAGCAACCATCATTTCACTCTTTGCTGAATCCCCTTCTCCCTCACCGTCTTCAAGAAAGGCGACACTTGCATCTGCCACTATTCTTCTCTCCGAATGAAGGGAAGGTAAGCGGATCCATGATGTTGGTATATTTTCGTTCAGAGGAAAAAAGAACTTTTGCAAAGCAGAAACCGATCCTCACTCTCTTTTTTGTTTCATTGTCATTGCGATTGTGTTTTCCTTTCAGTGGACTCCTAGTATTCGTCAGTTTCATGATGGACCAAGGAGAACCAGGCAAAGATCTGCCGATATTGGAGCAAACGCGGGAGGCTGATCCCCACAAGATAGAGAGCTCTAAGAAGATGGAGGCAACCACCGAGGCGACCCCAGATACTGAGATGGTCAACAC
>NC_041392.1:255951533-255960302 GCF_002162155.2 Triticum dicoccoides | reverse complement strand
CTTTGCCGATCTCGATTGTGGTTTTTCATCTAAGTATGTGGTGATTTTTTTAGAAAAGGAAGTATGTGGTGATTAATAATGCACAATTATATTAGCTTCAATGCCATGGTATACGTAGTGGTTTAAATAACTTGTGTTTCTTAGAAAAGTAATTCAGAATTTGTTTCTGTTTCAATTAGAGCCCTAATGCAGACAAGGATTGTGTGGTTGTACATGTCACTCGCTAGGAGGTGGACGACCTGAATATACGCACTGGAAAACAGAGTTCTTAGGCTGTTGGATCCTGGAAGCCATTTGCGGTTATACCAATGAAGAGTTGTATTCCAGCCTCACTATTGTCAGGCGTGTTGTCCAGGGTGTACTGAAGCACAAGAAGTTCAAAGCTACTCCTTCGTTTCTGAGGAATACTGTTCTTGTCAAGCTTACGCAGGAAGGTGACATGGCATGCCTCCACAAACAAGTTTATTAGTGGCAAGGCCACAAGGTTGTCTTCATGAAGGTTCACAGGATTGAGCTGCTGCGGGACGTCCTCGATGATGTTCATGGCAAGGTCTGTCTTGTGTCCAGCCCAAATTAGATCGAGGCATGAAATAGTTTCCCCAGCTAGTGTTTAATAGTAGTTTGGATTGTGTCTAATTATCCGAACCTTGCCTGTTATCGACCCCTCTGGGGCTAGTACTCTGTTTGAATCCGTCTATGGGAACTGCTGCTACTTTTGTGTGCCTGTGAATCATGTGAGAACCATCGTAATTGTTGCCGAAACAGATGCATCCTCACTAGTTTTTTCATGAATATGGCATGGTAAGACATAAGTTGTCATGGTTTATCATACGAGCAGTGTGTGTTTTGATGAAATAGAGAACTCGTTCGAGAACCATGCGCCGACGTATACATAAGTACTTGTAAACACTGTTGGTGCTACCCCACTTGTAAGCAGTTGTGCAAAACACGACACATTGGCTCAGCTCGCTTCAACACTAGGCTATCGACCTACTAACAATCAACAATCTGCTGTCTGACATATAAGCAACTATGTATCTTGTTACAGTGGTTCATGCAGTTAATTGAGGCCACAATGTAATAAATTCCAAACGTTCACACGCTAGTCTAGCGCTCATGTGGAACACTCGCATTAAACTCGTCTTCATAAAAAACTTGAAAAGCATAAGTTAAGAAATTTTATACATCTCAATGATTCATAGAACATAACAAACATATACTAGTTCACAGCAAAAGACAAAGTTGTGAGAAGGTTTACAAATCAGGAAAAAACAAGCAAGGCTTCTCTCTGAGCAAAGGGCCTCCCGGCAGGCTTAAATTTCCTGGAGTTCACTCTGGTTTTTTCTTGTTGCCACCATTCAGGGTTAGGTTCTCTCATTCTAGAATAACCAATTATAATTGTGGTATCAGCTGGAATGCTGACTTGAACCATGCAGTGTACTGACCAGCTGAAATGCTTGTGCATTCCACTAAATTTAAGCACCGCTATTTGCAGAAATAAGCAGACCACAATGCCTCTTGCCCGCGCACCTGTCCAAAAATCCGTCATGCAGCCGTGCCAGCTAGTCCTTGGTCCATGGATGAACTGGTAGAAAGTGCATTCTAGACTAGGATGCAGTTGTTTTTGCTCGTCCCTGCACTGCAATCAGGAAGTAAAACGTACGAATCAGCTTCTTTTAGATTGCGTTGGTCATTCTACCTTAGTTACTACCAATGTAGGGATACCTTGAAGACGGGAGGTTAGACGACGACAGCGAGGGATAGCCATCTCATTTTGCACAGTTGTACTAAAACTGAGGTGTGTGCTTTTGATTGCGCAGATAGAAACGATACGGAGATAGACATCCCAAAACGATATGGAGACAGACATCCCTGTTTGCGCAAATAAGATATACGGTTATTTAAACAGTGACAGATATTACTACTTTCCCCCGTTTCCTCTTAGAACCAAGTCCTAGATTCATGCTACAGCTTTCCCACTTTCTTCTTCATGTTCTGAAAGGTTAGCACTAATAATAATAGGATATATCTTCTTTTCATCAAGATAAGCATATTTCAAAGTGTCTGGCAATTGTTTTAATTCAAACACAGGATCAATTTTAGATGGAGGAGGACCTCCTAGAGTTTCAATAGGAAAATTGTGTTTAAGCAGAGGACGTTGTTCAAAGAAAATCTTATCTATTTCATTTCTTTCATGCATATGTAAATCATTTTCATGGTCTAGCAAATATTGTTCTAGTGGATCAGTAGGAGGCACAACAATAGAATCAAGACCAATTAATTCATCTTTACTAGGCAATTCTTTTTCATGAAGCTTTCTACTAAACTTGGAAAAATTAAACTCATGAGACTCATCACCAAAGCTAACACCGACAGTTTGTTTCTCACAGTCTATTCTAGCATTAACGGTGTTTGATACATCTCCAACGTATCTATAATTTTTTTATCGCTCCATGCTATATTATCTACTGTTTTGGACATTATTGGGCTTTATTATCCACTTTTATATTATTTTTGGGACTAACCTATTAACCGGAGGCCCAGCCCAGAATTGCTGTTTTTTGCCTGTTTTAGGGTTTCGAATAAAAGGAATATCAAACAGAGTCCAAACGGAATGAAACCTTCGGGAACATGATTTTCTCAACGAACAAGGCCACGAGGTAGGGGGTGCGCCTACCCCCCCTCCCCCAGGCACGCCCTCCACCCTCATGGGCCCCCTGTTGCTCCACCGACGTACTCCTTCCTCCTATATATACCTACGTACCCCCAAACGATCAGATACGGAGCCAAAACCCTAATTCCACCGCCGCAACTTTCTGTATCCACGAGATCCCATCTTGGGGCCTGTTCCAGAGCTCCGTCGGAGGGGGCATCGATCACGGAGGGCTTCTACATCAACACCATAGCCCCTCCGATGAAGTGTGAGTAGTTCACCTCAGACCTACAGGTCCATAGTTAGTAGCTAGATGGCTTCTTCTCTCTTTTTGGATCTCAATACAATGTTCTCCCCCTCTCTTGTGGAGATCTATTTGATGTAATCTTCTTTTTGCGGTGTGTTTGTTGAGATCGATGAATTGTGGGTTTATGATCAAGTCTATCTATGAATAATATTTGAATCTTCTCTGAATTCTTTTATGTGTGACTGGTTATCTTTGCAAGTCTCTTCGAATTATCAGTTTGGTTTGACCTACTAGATTGATCATTCTTGCAATGGGAGAAGTGCTTAGCTTTGGGTTCAATCTTGCGGTGTCCTTTCCCAGTGACAGTAGGGGCAGCAAGGCACGTATTGTATTGTTGCCATCGAGGATAACAAGATGGGGTTTTCTTCATATTGCATGAGTCTATCCCTCTACATCATGTCATCTTGCTTAAGGTGTTATTCTGTTTTTAACTTAATACTCTAGATGCATGCTGGATAGCGGTCGATTAGTGGAGTAATAGTAGTAGATGCAGGCAGGAGTCGGTCTACTTGTCTCGGACGTGATGCCTATATACATGATCATACCTAGATATTCTCATAACTATGCTCAATTCTGTCAATTTCTCAACAGTAATTTGTTCACCCACCGTAGAATACTTATGCTCTCGAGAGAAGCCACTAGTGAAACCTATGGCCCCCGGGTCTATCTTCATCATATTAATCTCCTACTACTTAGTTATTTCCTTTGCTATTTACTTTGCCTTTATTTTACTTTGCATCTTTATCACAAAAATACCAAAAATATTATCTTATCATATATATCAAATCTCACTCTTGTAAGTGGCCTTATAGGGATTGACAACCCCTATTTGCGTTGGTTGCGAGGATTTATTTGTTTTGTGCTGGTACGAGGGACTCGCGCGTAGCCTCCTAGTGGATTGATACCTTCGTTCTCAAAAACTGAGGGAAATACTTATGCTACTTTATTGCATCATCCCTTCCTCTTCGTGGAAAACCAACGCGGTGCTCAAGAGGTAGTAGTGTTCAAGAAAGGTCTACCAAAGATAATGGGACAAAAGTCATCTTCTGGGGAACCAAGAACAAGAAAATCAGTAGGGTATTTTATTTTCCCACACAAGACTTCAACATCTCTAACAATCCCAATTAGTTATATAGTGTCTCTATTAGCAAGTTTAATAGTAACATCTATGTCTTCTATCTCTGCGGGTGCTATGCCATTCATAATTTCTTCATATAAGGAATAAGGAATAGCACTCATGCTAGCACCTATGTCACATAAACCATGATAATAGTGATATCCAATTTGAATAGCACTCATGCTAGCACTCATGCTAGCACCTATGGCACATCAACCTTTTTTTATGAAAGCGTACGCGTCAACCTGTAGTAGGCGCACAAGTCAGGCTCAAATCTGTGGAAAACAGCATACAACCCATCTGCCATTATTTCTAATAATATACAGCCCATTTGCTAATTCGTAAGAATTTTTTTGGATCCCATCTTCTTTTTGTTAGCATCACACCCCATATTGTGGCCACGGGTAAAAAGTATACGAAATTTTGCATATTTCCGTGCAGTCAACTGTTTTTAATCCAGAAATATTGATTCACATTCAAACTATTTTGAAAAATAATTTATATAAATATGAAATTCAAATAATTGCCCATGCATAAAATTCAATGGAATTTAAGATCTTGTAATGAAAAAAAATTGAAACTAATTCCCGGTTTGATGTGTTTTAAAAATGTACAGCCCATTTCTGGTCAAACCAAATGAAATTCTCCTCGTCTTGAAAGATTTGCAGCCCAGTGGGGCCGATAAAGCAAGTAGGCCTTGTTTGGGTATTTCTTTAAAAAATAGAAATGGGCTAGCCATTTTCAGCAAGAAAAAAACACAACTGGGCTCATGATGTGGTAAACATAAATAAAACCCTGGCTAGACGGGCCACAGCCCCCGCAGAACCCCGTTGTTACCCTGATTCGTCGCTAAAACTAGTATAAATAACAACAGCTTGTTCCTCAAAAAAATGTGTGACTTGCTGGGTCCCTGGTGTCAGCCGCTCGTAGTGTAATTCTCTCGTTTATTAACTACGTTGACAATGGCGTGAGCCCCAGATGTCCAACCATTAGGAGGAACCATATTTTTGGGCTTGTACTATAGAGGCACTTGCTTGCGTACTGCCATGACGCTGGTGGGTCCCTACTGTCATCGTCTCCACGTACAGTCATCTCCTTGTTCCTCTTGGTTGTTGATGACGTTGACAAGGCAAGAGGGCGGCGCACCACACACGGCGAGCGAACCAAGGCCGCAAGGCGGAGGATGATGGTGAGGCCTCGGACGGAACGAACAGGAGCCGTTGAAAATGGGCCGGTCCAGTCGCAGGCGGAGGGGAGTACGAGGGTTGATTGGTTCGGGCATGGGTGCGTGTTGGGGCTAACGTTGCCGGAGAATAACAGGACGTGTGGGGGAATAGAGGGAGGGACTGGCCAATGTTGGAGGGTACGTACGGTAGGGTGGCAGAGGCGCAGCCAGCCATGGGAGGCGGGAGCAGGCGGAGCCGACGGGGTGGTTTGGTTTGGGCGATTGGATGAAGAAGAAGACAAGAGATAGAAGATACACGACAGATGTTCGATGTCAATCCAACGGGTGGTTGGCAGAATCGTTTGTTGACTGGCTAGTAAGTCGACACCACCTTGGATAGGCTATTTCCTCGCGGGTCCCAAATGTCAGAATCCAAATCTGTCATGGTCATGCAGCCTTTCCTATGAAAATTTACAGCCCATTTGATGTGCTAGTTCGAAATAAGTTTGTGGGTGCTGGTGGGGGCTAATCACTTGGCTTCTGTAATGCACAGTGAGCTCAAGCAGCCGGCGAGAGTGATGTTATTTCCCTTGGTTTGGATTTGTTACAATATTTCACTCTAAATTAAACGAATGGCAAGCCATTTGCCTTGTTTCAAAGAAAATATGACAGTCACAACCGAGTTGAAAAGGGCAGGAACATCTAACTCCAGCTTACAAACTGTACAAAAGCACGAGGGTTAATTGTTCATTAGGTTTACAAAAAAACCAGATTGAAAAGGGCAACAACATCTAACTCCAGCACTGTTTTCGGCAGTCACAGTCAAATGGATCGGTCAGGTCCATAGAATGAACATCCTGGGTCATAAAATTTACTGGATTATGACCACAATATGTTGTAAATAGAAGCCCGGCGCGTTCAGAAGCTCTTTTGCCCACCTGAAACTCCTTTTTTTTTCTCTTCGACATACCCATCCGTCAAAACCATGTTGTTGATAAACTTAAGCCTGATGGACAATAGCAACCTCGCATTCACCAGGAAGAATGTGACAAATCTTGTGTTTGCACGGTTGGCTACATATCGTTCTAGCGTTATTGTCTTCAATCGAATCTCATGAGAAGTGAGAAAATCCCGATGCTTACGAATCCACCGATTGGTTATAACTTTCTTACCCCGTCCTGTTGCCTAAATAGACATGAAGATTGAAAACAGTTAAGGTCTAAAAGAAGAGTGTCGAAAGAGCAACAGCTGAACGGTTAATTCTAGTACACTATATGCGGGCTTCCAATGTGCGTGAAATTATCACCTTTATATACAACTTCTCCAGACATGGAAAGCATTGCAGCAAGACAATAATCTTGTTCAGATCAAAACTATTCATTTGGATATATAAGATCTTAACAGAATCTAGCACCATTGATAGGCCATCCATGGAGAAACTCTTCATTGAGCATAGAACATAATATTAGTACAAAATGTGTACTCCAAGATGATATATAAATTATGCGCAGAAATTTAAAATGCAGATTATGGTTACAAGTGTAGATGATAATATAAAGTACCTGAAGAACTATGGAGCCAAACACCATATTGAAATGAGCACAGAGATCATGTATTACACCCAAGGTCTCCAGTTTAGGCGCAGAGAGGATGGTTATTTGCAACGGTGAATAACTAGAATCAAGGATCAACCTTTGAAGTGAAGGGGCATCTTGGATGATGAGCTGCCTTCCGTCAAAAGAAATTCCAATTCTTACAAGGTTAGGCGACTTTATTTAGAGACAACCGATTCTAACTATGAAAAGAAGCACCAAGCACTCCAGCGCAGGGCAACTGGAGTGGATGATGATGTGCAATTAGGCCTCCGATATACGAACCCGCACAAGTGAAAGTTTCTTAAGAAATGGGAGTCAAAGGTTTAGTACCAAATACTCTGGTAGGTAGCACTGCGCAAAGGTGGCGGTGTGGAGAGAGGACGAAAACCCCGAGATGGACATCGGTGCTGAGGGCACAAGTTCATGTCGTTCGGTATGTGGTATGTGATTTCCAGGGGAATAGTAGAACTCAAGCACCTGTAGTTTTGTGAATTCAGGGGATTCCAGCCAGGCGTCCACCGTGCAGGGCATGGTATGCTTGCTCAGGTATCATGACGGGATGCAGAGGCTTTGAACGGAGCCCTGGTGGGAGGAGATGATGGCTCTGGGGATTTCAAAATCATTGAAGAGAGATAGCTGACGACAGTCGAGATTAAGGGGAACGGCGCACCATAGAGGGCGCCACCGAATTGAGAGGACTTGGGTGCGGCAGCAATCCTTGGTGGGGAGAAGCGAGATGATCTCCCCAAGGATGGCGTTCGGGAGATCATTGATGTGGTCCATCCAAGATTCTACGGGTTCCCAGGATCCAGTGGGGGCGGGGTCGCCGCTTCTCCTCGCGCTGCCGGGTGCGGGATCTACAATAGGCGTCGCCGCTGGCGGGAGCCTCATCTTCTTGCCACTGGGGTCAGCCGACTCCATTTTCCTCGAGGGCGTCGCGTCGCACTCACGGATTTGAGCAGAGTAACGAATGACGAGCCTAGTTGTAGTGCGAGCGAAGAAGAAGGGGAGCTGGGGGTTTTCTGTTGGAGTGAGGAAGAAGGGGAGCTGGGGTTTTCTGTAGGAGTGAGGTGAGGAATTTGGGGGTACGAGTGGAGCGAGCTGACGTGAGGTGGGTGGGAGCGAGGAGGAAGAAGAGCACCCAGGTTTTTGAATTGATTTTACTATTTACTAGTGTGGATGGGCTGTTTTGTCTTGGGACCCGAGAAACAATTACTACTAGTACAGTGGAGACACTCTACAGCTACCTAGAAAAACAATTACTACTAGTACAGTGGAGACACTCTACCGCTTCTGGCTCCTCCTAGGTCATTGAAACGTCTCCCTCTACTGAATGCCGTTATACTTTTGTTCACCGACATGCGGGCCATGCAGCGCGCGGGCCCAAATGCCATCCACCAAATTAGAAGGCAGTATGCAGGCGGAGAGTCACTCCGGTCGTAGCGCGGCAGTAACGAGCCGTGGTATCACAAAACCCCACCTCCCCGCAGTCTAAGTTTGACGGACGAAGCAACCATCATTTCACTCTTTGCTGAATCCCCTTCTCCCTCACCGTCTTCAAGAAAGGCAACACTTGCATCTGCCACTGTTCTTCTCTCCGAACGAAGGGAAGGTAAGCGGATCCGTGATGTTGGTATATTTTCGTTCAGAGGAAAAAAGAACTTTTGCAAAGCAGAAACCGATCCTCACTCTCTTTTTTGTTTCATTGTCATTACGATTGTGTTTTCCTTTCAGTGGACTCCTAGTATTCGTCAGTTTCATGATGGACCAAGGAGAACCAGGCAAAGATCTGCCGATATTGGAGCAGACGCGGGAGGCTGATCCCCACGAGATAGAGAGCTCCAAGAAGATGGAGGCAACCACCGAGGCGACCCCAGATACTGAGATGGTCAACACCCCGTTTGAGGTTACAGCCCCCGTGGCACTGCAGGA
>NC_041392.1:255919971-255951315 GCF_002162155.2 Triticum dicoccoides | reverse complement strand
CCAAGGTGATTTCCTTCTTTGCCGATCTCGATTGTGTTTTTTCATCTAAGTATGTGGTGATTTTTTTAGAAAAGGAAGTATGTGGTGATTAATAATGCACAATTTTATTAGCTTCGATGCCATGGTATACGTAGTGGTTTAAATAACTTGTGTTTCTTAGAAAAGTAATTCAGAATTTGTTTCTGTTTCAATTAGAGCCCTGATGCAGACAAGGATTGTGTGGTTGTACATGTCACTCGCTAGGAGGTGGACGACCTGAATATATGCACTGGAAAACAGAGTTCTTAGGCTGTTGGATCCTGGAAGCCATTTGCGGTTATACTAATGAAGAGTTGTATTCCAGCCTCACTATTGTCAGGCGTGTTGTCCAGGGTGTACTGAAGCACAAGAAGTTCAAAGCTACTCCTTCGTTTCTGAGGAATACTGTTCTTGTCAAGCTTACACAGGAAGGTGACGTGGCATGCCTCCACAAACAAGTTTATTAGTGGCAAGGCCACAAGGTTGTCTTCATGAAGGTTCACAGGATTGAGCTGCTGCGGGACGTCCTCGATGATGTTCATGGCAAGGTCCGTCTTGTGTCCAGCCCAAATTAGATCGAGGCATGAAATAGTTTCCCCAGCTAGTGTTTAATAGTAGTTTGGATTGTGTCTAATTATCCGAACCTTGCCTGTTATCGACCCCTCTGGGGCTAGTACTCTGTTTGAATCCGTCTATGGGAACTGCTGCTACTTTTGTGTGCCTGTGAATCATGTGAGAACCATCGTAATTGTTGCCGAAACAGATGCATCCTCACTAGTTTTTTCATGAATATGGCATGGTAAGACATAAGTTGTCATGGTTTATCATACGAGCAGTGTGTGTTTTGATGAAATAGAGAACTCGTTCGAGAACTGTGCGCCGACGTATACATAAGTACTTGTAAACACTGTTGGTGCTACCCCACTTGTAAGCAGTTGTGCAAAACACGGCACATTGGCTCAGCTCGCTTCAACACTAGGCTATCGACCTGCTAACAATCAACAATCTGCTGTCTGACATATAAGCAACTATGTATCTTGTTACAGTGGTTCATGCAGTTAATTGAGGCCACAATGTAATAAATTCCAAACGTTCACATGCTAGTCCAGCGCTCATGTGGAACACTCGCATTAAACTCGTCTTCATAAAAAACTTGAAAAGCATAAGTTAAGAAATTTTATACATCTCAATGATTCATAGAACATAACAAACATATACTAGTTCACAGCAAAAGACAAAGTTGTGAGAAGGTTTACAAATCAGGAAAAAACAAGCAAGGCTTCTCTCTGAGCAAAGGGCCTCCCGGCAGGCTTAAATTTTCTGGAGTTCACTCTGGTTTTTTCTTGTTGCCACCATTCAAGGTTAGGTTCTCTCATTCCAGAATAACCAATTATAATTGTGGTATCAGCTGGAATGCTAACTTGAACCATGCAGTGTACTGACCAGCTGAAATGCTTGTGCATTCCACTAAATTTAAGCACCGCTATTTGAAGAAATAAGCAGACCACAATGCCTCTTGCCCGCGCACCTGTCCAAAAAACCGTCATGCAGCCGTGCCAGCTAGTCCTTGGTCCATGGATGAACTGGTAGAAAGTGCATTCTAGACTAGGATGCAGTTGTTTTCGCTCGTCCCTGCATTGCAATCAGGAAGTAAAACGTACGAATCAGCTTCTTTTAGATTGCATTGGTCATTCTACCTTAGTTACTACCAATGTAGGGATACCTTGAAGACGGGAGGTTAGACGACGACAGCGAGGGATAGCCATCTCATTTTGCACAGTTGTACTAAAACTGAGGTGTGTGCTTTTGATTGCGCAGATAGAAACAATACGGAGATAGACATCCCAAAACGATATGGAGACAGACATCCCTGTTTGCGCAAATAAGATATACGGTTATTTAAACAGTGATAGATATTACTACTTTCCCCCGTTTCCTCTTAGAACCAAGTCCTAGATTCATGCTAAAGCTTTCCCACTTTCTTCCCTATTTGAACCAACGCTTTGAGTCGACTGTATGAAATAGCTTTACTTCTAATCTACTACTATAATGCGGCAGTTTTGAAATTGGATTTACCACTCCATCTTCGGTTCTCCCGCCCAGACAAGCATTGGCTCAAAATCCACCATTCATTTCCCCTCTCATGCATATCACTGCCGTCCATCAAACAAAGGATGACATGATCTGACGGCTAAGAGCTGCCGGATTCACTCCCGCCACTTGTGCACATGGCCGACTCTGCTCTCCAAGTAAACAAATAAAGAAGTCCCAGTTGAATCTGGATTGCACCTACTAAAGTTGAGAAATGTCTAGAAACTGCTGGCACCTCCTCACATGCAAGTACGACAAGTTGGCAAATAGCTAGCACATTTTGGTTCCCCGTTGTCACCTGGGAAATAAACACTCTACTACTAACTAATTTTTTTTAGATTACTGTAAAAATGGATTTTTTAGATGCCGCTATACTGCAAAGTTTACACTGTTCACTTAACATAACATTGCATGGCTGATGCTAGCTAAAGTTTTATTCTGCTTCATCGAGAAATGTAATATTTTTATTATTCGCAGAAAAAGTGTAATATTTTATTTCAGTCATACATAAGCTATACCTCAAGCTAATACATGACATGAGTGTCTGTCAGACCTAAATGACTTATTTAGTTGCACAAAATAGTCCATAAACATGCATGTAAACCATCAAACAACTCTGGAACTATACATCAGTGGAACCCAAGAAACATCATATAATAAAACTACAACTTTTATCTTGTAATCAAATTCTTACTTGGAACTCAGTTTGATTTGTGCAAGTGATTTGCTTCTTATTTCAGAATAGTCGTTAGATCACGCAAACAAACACACTATGATATCTACTCAAGATACGAGTACCCATTTCTCTCTCTAAAAAGAAGGTATATGAGTATCTATCATACAGAACATACGTGCAAAGCATGTGCCTTAGTAGCAGTCTAGGTGGCTTTGGAACAGCGGACGGAAGTAGAAATGGATCCACATGAAGGGAGCTGGGGCAGTAGAGCAAGGCAGGTTTCCAAGGAATATATACCTGAGGGTCGTCGGCATGTCGCAAAGACGGCGTCGGGAGGCCGCATCTTGGCCACAATACCGCAGGGAGGAAGAAGGGGTCGGAGGCCCTCCCGAGCCGGCGCTCTCTCCGAGAGAACGGCACGGCCGCCGATCGGGACACGCGGGCAGCCGTTGGTCTCCTCCCTGCTGCCGACGACAGCGTGAACGATGCACCTACACCCCTGCCCCAGTCGAGGTTGTCCGACCAGATTTGTGACCAGCCGTGAGCTGAGAGAGAGTGTGGCCACCTATGTGTTGCTTAGATCTGGAGAGCATGAGAGAGTGAACGAGAGGAACCCTAGTAAAGCAAGCACTAAGCCTCCTGCTTTTATATATAATTGAGTGATTTTGTTGTACCAGCTTCAAAAGAATGCGCTCCTACGTGTACCCGCGAGTGGGTGTGAGAGAACTAGTGCGTGCGTGCACCGCTTCTCTTCGTGAGAGTACAATATACTATGCCCAAAGAACGTTCTCCGCAAGAGTAATAGTACAAGTGTGTGACGTGTGAGCTAAAATAAAATGTGCGTGCCGTCTTTTGTTTTTTAGAAGTTCTGAGGGTAGGGTGTGAAGAGCACATATGTGCGTGACGTCTACCTGCAGATAGACGGTGGATGTGACGTGCGAGTCTACGAGAGGACTCGGGAGAGTCGCGACTCATGAGGGTGCGTGTGCGTGAGAGAGAGAGGGGGGGCACGTATCAATGCAATGCATGTGTACGTAAATCATTATCCGACAAACGTTCGCCACAAGCCTTTTCCTGACGAACGCCATAAGGACCGTTCGATCGGCATCCGACAGTGTCAGTTTTGCCATGTCATTTAACAGAACAGCCACTCCTCCTACACACAAATCTTCCACGTGAGTGTTAGCAACTGCCATATGCTCCCTCCGTTCCGAAATGCAGTGCATATAGCTTTATTGAAAATTCGAACCTCGCAAACTTTTACCGAGTTTTCGTGTACCAAATTGCACATGTAGAATACCATGTATATATCATTTCATTCATCTTCGAGAGGTAACTATAAAGTTGGGTGAGGAGTCTACAAAGAAAGACCATCATACCACCCGAAGCAATTTCAAGCATCCTTTAGTGTCGAGGAATATCATAGGAACTCTATATGATATGATTTTTATAGGATTTTTTCCTTTAGAGCCAATTGGTTCATAGGAATAGATTCATATACTCCACATTTCAAAGGAAATAAACATGATATCATTTATATAGCTTTAGAGCCACTTGGTTCGTATGAATGGATTCCTATACTCCCTTAATTTCAAAGGAAAATAAACATTAGCGTATATTCAATAGAAAAGTTCCTATGATATGAACCAAATTACATCTCTTTTCTAATCCCTCCTCATAGGAATTGAGAAACATGTCATCTCTATATTCAATAGAAAAGTTCCTATGATGTGAACCAAATGAAATCTCTTTTCCAATCCCTACTCATAGGAATTGAGATGCTCCATGTCATCTCTTTCCCTACAACTTCCATGTATACATCTTTTATTCCTAAATAGATAGTACAACCCACTAGTAGCTTTTTTCCAAAACATGCAACTATGGCACAAGAACTATATAGTGTGCCAATAACTTTGAAAGATGGTCGCTGGATGAAGCTAACTCGACAGTGCAGAGATAGGCAAATCTGAGCACTACTGGCCGTTGGATATCATCAACATTCCACCAGATCTGCCACATGTACAATTTAGAAGACTCCATGGTTGAACTTAAGCATAATGCACAAACCTCAAAACACAAGCACTTCTCCTTTGTTCTAGAATCTTTTGTATCATAATTGATTATTATTTTTTCTAAATGAATTGCCATTATTTGATTTTTACTTTATGATTTACTCCCACCGTTCCAAAATAGATGACCCAACTTTGCACTAACTTTGTACAAAGTTAGTGCAAAGTTGTGTCATCTATTTTGGAACAGAGGGAGTACAATGCACAACCCCATGAATCTTAACATTTTTATAAAACTTATTGATTTTGAATGAGATGAACTATAAGAACTAAACGAACATCTACATCATGCATACATGACTCGAAGCTTTACATCCTATAGTGTGTATTTATTCATAATTTGGTTTCGAAATCTCATGCGTTCAATACATGTGTACCTTACTAGTTTTGAGTAGAGTAGCAAATTTCATGCGGCCCCGGGTATATCAAAATGCAGGGCCCATGCATCATTGCCTTTCGGTCGAACCTACGTCCACAATTTTTTGTACGTACTATATCTCCACTGGTCCCCGAACCCAAAATGCTGCCTCGTTCCCGTAAAACCAAGCGGCCCACACATATTTAAAGCATCGGCTCGAACCCGTTTACTATGATGTGGCCCCGCACGCCGTAGTACTCCTACAAACCCTACCGCCGCACTCATCATCGGTTTTCTTCAAGAGGACGAGGGAGAAGCCGATTTGTAGTGGAGGCGCTTTCAAAAAAAGGATCTGTAGTGGAGACCCCTACCCTAGGGTGCCCTAGGTAGCTACCGCACGCATCATTGTTCTCTATTTTCTTTATGCTCTTGCGCCCTAGAGTGAAATGATGGTTGCTTCGTCCGTCCAGCTTAATGCGGGAAAGGTGGGACTTTGTGAATTGACCCCTCGTCGCTCATTTTCTACTACTGCGGCGCTACGACCGGGGTGCGTCCAATTCCAACCGCTGCTCCGAACTATAATCTGGTGCATCGCACGTGGAACAAGACGGTGGATGAGCCACATGTCGGCCAAAGGGGTCCTGTTAAGTGTGTCGCCATTTCGTGTGCGGACTGACCCTGCTTGAGTTGCTACGCCAACACGACAGGAGCAGTCTACCACTTGGTTTTGCTCCTTGGTGAATCCCAACTATATTGATCTAAAAAGATACGTGCTGAACTACCCTCTCCGTCTCGGTTTTTTTATTTTTAGGCGTCTCGGTTTATAGGGCCTGCACGTAGTTCTAGGTCATCCATTTGACTAACTAAATATGAGTTACTATGTCATAAAAAGTATATCATTGGATTCTTAAGCGGATGTAGTTGTATTTAAAAGTCAAGGGCGGGGCTTTTCCTGCGCGGTAGGCGGCGGGGCAGTTCCGCCTAGTCAGTTCGACAGAGACGCGAGAAGACGAGGGAGTAGGCTGTTGCAAACGTAGGGTTGTGTGAGTTGACAGCAAGTTACTGCTGGACAGGTGGGGCCCCGTGATTTGACTTGCCGTTATCATTTTAACTGCGGCGCTACGACCGGCGTGAGTCTCCCAGATTCCTGACCACCTCCATACAGGTGCCTCTCCCAATGCTCCACCATGTAGTAGAGGCTGGCTCTTGCATGAGAGCCCACTTCTCCACTTTTTCCTTGCCTCTCTTTCCTCCACATATGCAAAAATGCCATGTAAAGCGCACTATTGTACTTACTTTTACTTGCTCCTACACATGCTTAAGCTTGCCACATAAGCATAAAGTCTGATGTGGCAAGTTAATCCAGAAGAGAGAGACTAGTTTAGTGACCCAAGGAAGAAATGGTGCTAAGCGCGTGTACCTAGGTGAAAAGACAATTTTGAGTCTATAGCTAATTAAATGAAGCAAACTTAGCAACACCATTTCATTGGAAGAGGTCACTCCTTGGAAAATGCAATAAATACACGTGCTTAGCACTGTTTCTTCCTTGAGTACGAAGAAAGAGATAGAGAGGAGTAAAGAAATACACTTATAGCCAACCTTGTTGTAGTATGAGTGACTAAGTGATGACTATGTATGACATGCCAACATCAGATAGCCTAACGCGCCGTGTTAAATCTCCAAGGGCGCGACCGCGCGAGCGACGCGACGGTCGTGGTAGGCGCGACCATGATACGGGCTGCTGGCAGCCCTTGGATCTGAGATCAAACGGTCGCATGCTAAGTTGCTGAAAATTTGCAGAATAACCCTCCAGGATAGGATATTCACCCATAGGTCTAGAATCACACCATGCAACCATTTGATCTCAGATCCAAGGGCTCTCGGAAGCCCGTATCATGGGAGAATGGAAAGCCACTACCCTGCCGTTCGCACGCTGGCAGTTTGCTCCTACTCGTCCCCACACATCCTTCAATACTACGGCGGTTCGCTCCTAGTCGTCCCGTCCATTCACATTACGACAGTTCCACTAATCCTAACCCTCCTCCCAAATCCATGGCGTCCCAAATCTCCACGATCGGCGGTGAGTACAAGGTTAGAACCATCACCGGCGATGAGTTTGACGTCATCTACACCCGTTCTTCTGCGATGGTGAAAGGATGCCTTTCTCGCTTCAGACGCATGTTCGAAGACTCGGATGATGAGTGGGTCGCTGGGCTAGATGTTGAGTACACCACAGTCCTGGGACGAGAAGGATCTAAAGGACGAAGAGTGGAAGAAGCCCGTCGTGATCCAGGTTTGCGTGCGTGACTTATGCTTGGTCTACCACATATGCCATGCCGATGTTGAGTGCCAGGATTTTAAGGACTTCCTCGAGAGCACCCTAGTAAAATTCGTTACTGTAGACTTTGGTAACGACAAAGAAGTCCTGCATTGGATAGGCCTCGTTGTAGGCAACACCTTCGACCTCCAGAAGAATCGGCTGGTGTCCTCTTGTCAGCCTTCAATGCTGACCCTGGCAGGAGCCATGGTTCATCCTTCATACGGTAAACTGGAGAAACCTCCATACACGTTTCATCATCATGCATGGCAGCGGAATGTACTAGATATAGACCACATCCACTATGCTACAATGGATGGCTACCTTTGCTTGAATATCTACAAGGGTTGGATGAAGAGCAACAGCCAAGTGTGCGGTTCAAGCAAAGAAGTATCGGCCAAGAGGAAGAGGGACAAGGATGAAGTCGAGGACGTGGACGAGGACTCCGAGTAAGGTGGCAGTGTCGTTGCTCATGGTGGTTCTAATGCAGTGTCTACCGGAATAGTTGCAAAGTTTAATTTCAGGTGTGCTTAATTTAATTTGAGGGGTGTGTTGTGCTGAGCCCCCAGCAGAACGATGTTATGTTTCTTCCCGTTACTTTAACTCTTCAGTATGTACATACTAGTATTTCTTACATTTCATCTTTTAGTTGGTATAGTACTACCACTCGTTTCTTCACTATACGTACAATATATATGGCCAACATCATATAGCCAGCAGTTTAGTTGTCAAAGAATTTCAGGGTGCTTAGTTTTGTCAAATAATTCCAGGATGCTTAGAGGGTGCTTGGATCCAAGGGACTTATTTTAGTCTGACTAAAAATAGTCTCTTTAAGAGGCTAAAGTTCCAAGGACCCCTGACTAAGGCTGGTTGTAACGGGGAGTATCATATACTAGTATCATGCATATGATACTAGTGTATGATACTACCTCCCTAATGCATAGTATCACATATTAGTATCATGTAGTACTCTATTTATTGCCATGCATGACACAAAGTAGCATAGCATTTATTATGATATGGTATCATGATATGATACTCCACCCTCTCTTTCTTCGTTTAATACTATGACACCTCATCAAAATTGCCTACTTGGCATGCATGATACTAGTTATGATACTACCATTACGACCAGCCTAAAGAGGGGCTAAAACTAGTCTTGAGACTAAAAAAATTTAGTTAGGGGTACCCCTACTAAAATGTGTATTAGTCCTCTCTCTACTCATTTAACTCCTCTCCTTTAACATAGGCGAGTTCTGGATTGGAGGGTTCGGAGGATAATAAATGCTCATTAACTTGATTTTAGCCTTTTTAGTATTTGGATCCAAGCATGGGTGAGGCTAGCATGTTTTAGTCCCACTACTTTTAGTCATGAGACTAAAACGTATCCAAGCACCCTCTTAGTTTTATTTGAGGGGTGGGTTGTGCTGGACACCATTATTGTGACTAGCCTTTTTAATAGTACTATATGCATAATTTGGCGACGAGCGCTCTCTATATGTACCACCTTTTTTTTAATTTCAAATTTTGCTCCATGGCGCAATCCATCGATACTACTGCTGTACAAAAGTATACATTTTTTAAAAGGCTAGAGTACTGTTCATCACATATATAGCCAGTTAAATTCTCAACCTAGAACGACGTGCATGCCATGTAGTAAACTAATACGGAGGAAGTATAGTAAAAATGAGGTGATTTTACCGAGCGATCGGTGGGGGAGCATGGCCTGTGATGCGGTCCCACGTGTCATGATGTACCAAGGCGATGCGCGTGTCCCTCTTATACTAGTACGTGGTTTGAGATGATGGCGAACCGAAGTGTGAAATAATGGTTGCTTCGTCCGTCTGGGAAAGTGCGGCATTGTGATTTGACGTCTCATTGCTCATTACTACTACTGGGCCGATACAAGTGGGGTGTGTCCCCCCTACTGTTCTGCATTGTTATTTGGTGCTTGACACGTCGACCCGGTTGCTATATGTCCCACATGTCGGTGACAGGAAGTACAGAATTCATGAAAGGGAGCATCGACGGAGGAGTATACTACAGAATTCATGAAAGGGAGCGACTTAGTTTTGGAAAAATCTGTTTTTACGGAGTACGTACCCACTAGGGTTTATAGGGCTCATCTAAAAAACATTGTTTTTCCGTTTGATAAGTCTCAGTTCTACTATACTAGTAGTAGTACCATTACATATTGGATTTCGAGGTGCGTTAGATCACCCGACGCAAGCAGTGTCAAGAGGAAACTAATCAATGCGTGTACAAGTTCATGGAAATTTAGTGGTCATTCATGCATTTGTTCTAATTAATGCCTCGGTAAACATAACTTCTTGATAAAAACGAGCGTACTAATTACTTGTGCAAAATACGAAATTAATTCGACCACTCACCGTCTACCTTGGTTGGAGAGATTTTGAAATTGAGCCATAAACTGGAAAGGAGGGAGTAGTAACTTTTGTCTCGATTACTATTTGTGTCCTTGTATAGATGCAAAATGTATTTTTTTGTAGTGGCCTTGTATAAGTAAATGGAGGGAGTACTAACCAAAGTACGTAGTAGGGACGAGGAGTAAACGGAGGGAGTAGTAAAATTTTCTCCTCGTGCTGCGAGCCACCGCGCGCATGGGCGAGGGAGCGGGCGTAAGGCGTACTAGTAAGCAAGCTTCACCTCATCCTGCGAGCCACCGCGCCCGTGGGCGGGGGAGACGGCGTACTAAGCAAGCTTCTCCTTGTTCTGTGAGTTGATGGGACACATCAAAAGTACTCTAGTGTATAGAGCCTTGCCTCTAAGGTAGGCCCCACATGGTTTGCCTCTTTTTTTAATTTAACATAACGCGTCAAGTCGCAATTTGTTTGTTCACCCGTGGTAGACGATCCTCCCTCCACCAAGTGGACAACCAGTACACGTGCCAAATTACCAAGTGGGCTGCCTTTTTCGTACAGAAATGAGCTCCACCGTGTACCCGCGCGGGTGTGGTTGGGAAAGAGACGGGAGTACGTGCGCCGTGCGTGCACCTCTTCTCTTCGCGCACGTCCCCCACCTACGTGGGTGTGTGTGAGAGAGATACAAACCTAGACATAATGCGCCGTCCATCCACATGCCTCCGCCCAGTCCAAGCACCAGTCACCACCACGCCCCACTCCTCCTCACCTTATCTCTCATCTTTCTCCCTCCATTTTTATATACAAGGGGCCACTATGAAAATTACAATTTGCAGATATACAAGGCCACTAACACTAATCGATGCAATATTAATGGTGTTTGCCTCGTGGTACTAGCAAAGGAGGACATTAATTATCCCTTGCATGCATGCGGGAGTTTGTAAAAAATGCATCTTGATGTTCCGTGCAATGCACGGGCATATTGATAGTCCATGAAAACAACACATGGAAAAATTCCATGGCTTGGGGCGGCAACTGGCTCTGTCGGGCGAGGGGAGGGAGGTGGATCAGCGAGTTGCATAGCTCGTATCCGACGGGCTACCCAACCGGCTTGGATGCAGAATAACTACTCTTCGTAAGCCATTGTAAGAGTGGACAAAATGGTGGAGGAGATAGGGGAGCGGCCCGGTCATGAACGGACATGTGTCCAGAGTGGGTTTCTCGGCTTCAACACGGGCGGGTTTCATGGAGGCGTTTGAATGCGGCACGGAGGCGTGTTCAGCCGGGCGTGCCGTGAGTGGCGCCCTCGACTCTGACCTAAGACACCACGCCGTTCTTCCACTGACATGTGGGCTCTTTGGGTGCATGGCATGCATGTCAGTGACCCAACGCAGGCAGCGCACAGCAGAGGAAGCTTTGGTGGGCCAGGGCAGTCAGAAGCGGGCATTTCATAAACCGATGATTGTTCATTGAGTGTGACGTCATCTTTTTCATGTAGATAAGCCTACTATGTTGATAGCCCGTTCGATATGTTGTGATTCATAAAGACCGCTGCAAACATCAATGTTCTGCTTATCACAGATAAGATTGATTAATACCCGTAAAAATCCATGTCATTAACAAAGGGTGCATGCACGTATAGGTTGAACGTGTGTCTTGCATCATGTGTTGTGTGCATGCAGGCGTGCGAGTGTTGCGTGCATGCAAGGGTACGTTTCAGTGTTGCATGCATGGGTGCGTACGTGCGTGTGTTCGTGAGTGCACGTGTACGTGTCAGCGTTGCACGCCAGCATGCGTGCGTGTGTACATGTCAGTGTTGCACGCCCACATGCATGCGTGTCTTGCATGCGTGTCTTGCGTGCGTGCATGTGTACGTGCGGGGTGAGGCTACACGTCAGTCGACTGACTTTTTCATCTCTGGTCATTAGATTTTCCAGCCGTTGGATACGAAATCAAGGGCCTCCAGTTTATCATCAAACTCCACCCCCCCTGAGCCGCCAGCCACCACCGGCCGAACCGCCAGCCCCCGCCACCCGCGGCCGGCCCACCCTCCCCGAAACCACTCATTTATTACCATTTTGTCCTTCATATACGCGCTGACGGGTGGGCCCTATGGTAATGTGCGCTGCTGAATGTGGATCGTTTGACTGGTCAATTGATCGTGTTATCAACAAATTACGGAGTTGTATGGTGAGCCAGTGACCGTATGATCACCCTAAAATGTACTCCTATTTTATTAACACAGTACAGACTCAAACTAACATTTCTTTCTTTCATATACGGGCTGACAGGTGGGCCCCACAGTTACGCGCCCCGATGGTGCAACACTAGTTGCGCCGCGTGGAACGTTTGACTGGTCAATTGATTGTGTCATCAACAAAATACGGAGTTGTACAGGTGAGCCAGTGACCGTATAATCATGATATGTATTTGTTTAACACGGTACAGACGCAAGGGCTCATATATACGTGCAAGCACTCACCCCTATAAGCGCACACACACGAACCCTACCCCTATGAGCACCTTCGAGAGAGTGGGCCAGCATATATGATCTTGAGATTTTACGAAGTCACCATAGGTGCCTCATAGTCGAGTCGAACGTCTCCTCCCACTGAACGTACGTCGCTGGAAAATACTGAAATTAACACAAGATAAATGCGAGCACCGGGACTTTAACCTTGGTGGGCTCGAGAAACCACTGTCCTCTAACCATCCAACCACATGTTGGTTAGCACGACAAAAATGTATGTGGTGACCGTGATGAGCTTATTCTGAAGTCCAGTGACCATACCATGCTTTCGCTTCAAATACAATGACCGTAAGTGTCATCAACAAAATACGGAGCACGCATCAAATGCAAAGTCCGTCAGTGTCATCAACAAAATATGGAGACGTAGCGTGAGCTAGATACCGTTGTACTATTGTATATGCTTATTTTCTTAGTGGTTGATTGCATGTGTGGTGTGGTGGGCACATCATTTCTAGTTGTGGTGGGTCAACATGAAGACTCATGGGTCGGTTCCACCCTGCGCCACATATAGGTTGGACCGAGATGTGTTATACAAAGACCCATGTGGAGGACTCGGCGTACAACACGAAGCTACCAGAGTCGCGGAGGACTCTATTCCCACTCGTGATAAGCCGACTATATATGATTTGTAACCCTAGGCCCTTAGTATGTTATACAAGCTTGGGGGCTAGTTCGTCGATAGTATACACACACGCACATTGTCTGGTATTCACGTGTACTTTGTACACACCCCTATCAGTAATATACAGTACCAAGAGTAGGCTCTTTCTTCAACTGCAATTGAATTCTAGCATGTGCATGTGTTTATTTCATATTATCGATCCATAGAGTGAGAGCGGTTTGAAATATAGGCAATGGATGCTTTTGCAATTCATATATAAACATTAATTAGTGCACTCCATGTTGTTAGTGTGAAGCACTTTATACATTTGTCACTTGCATGGATACATTCCAAATTTCTAGCTACAAAATAGAATGCATGTCGAATTCAACATAAAGGGGGTTTCGAAGATTCGAATTCATAGGAAGTGCATTCATCTATTTGAACCCGAGATAATGGCATTTGTAAATCAGATGTAAAAGGGGGCATCAATCTTTGTTGTGAGTTTGAACATGCTATATATATATTCATACGCATATCTAACTTTTTTTTGCAACCAAGGAGATTATATCTGGAACCATGCATGAATTGAGGTAAGTTGCATATTTTTAATATATACTCATGTACAATGTATATTCAAATGTACCCCCTCCATTCCAAAATAATCATAGCTTTAGGATTTTCAAGAGTAAAGATTTGTGAAGTTTGACAAATCCTGAAAGTTCAATTCAAGAGAACCGAAAACGTTAAATGCTTCTGCTCCCAAATATTGAGGGCTCCTTTGATTCAAAGGAATTGCATAGGATTTTTGGAGGATTTAAACCCTTAGGAATTTTTCCTGTGATGCTCGTTTGATTCGTAGGATTGGCATCCTTAGGAATTTTTCCATATGATCCATTTGTACTACATTTTGGAGGAAAATTTCCATCCACTCAAACCTCTTTGTAGAATTCCTTTGTTTTTCCTAATGCTATCAAACATCCTTTCAAATCCTGTAGGATACTATGGGACATGTCACCCTATTCCTGCATTTTTCCTATTCCTTCATTTTGACAATCCTGTGAATCAAAGAGGCCCTGAATGAAGCGCCAAATAGGCCTCTGGTCACCCGAAACTGCGCGAGACTAATGTTTTGGTGGTAGGAAATTACTGTCCTGACTCTGGCCCGTGTAGCCTATCGGCTCGATGTCCAAAGGTCTAAACTGGGGTAGGTTTGTAACTTCACCAAGACGCCAGAGAAGCATTCATACGCCGTGGGCGCCTACCCATGCGCTCGGCCGAAATCTATCCCACCCACATTTGGGACACCTGACATGACTGTCCTACCCCCAACCCGCAATATGTCCGAAATTTTAGATGGGGGGAAAGTTTGTAACTTTCCCCAAATTTCAAACAAGCGCGTCTCAAACCGAAACATTGTTCCCCCTTAGTTCCCCGCCTCCCTCCGTTTCCCCATTCATACTCCGTGGGCGCGAAAACACCCTCTCCACCAGTCGCGAAACCCCAGCCTCCTCCATCCTCCACCCCATAGCGGCCAATCCACCGCCGCCCTCCTCCATCACGCCGAAGCCGGTACCCCGACGTCGTCGTCCAACGCAACCGTAACCGCAACGCCCTCAAGGACTTAGCAGCTGAAGCCGAGGCAGAGCTGCCTCCACGAAGCCGACACCGACGTGTGCCGTACCAGAACCACTCCGACCACGCCGTCCTACGCATCACTGCTGCGGCTCCACTGTTGCAACCGTCCACCGCACCGGAGCTATTCCCGCTACGCCGTCGTTCGCCGCCTTGGATCCGCTTCCCCGCCGCCGACAGACGGGCACCACACCACACTCAACAACTTGGCCATGGGTTCGTCCAAGGCTGCACCATCCTCCACAACTTCTGGTTTCCGGCGAACAACAAGAAGATCGTCGGAAAAACAGAAGGAGGACACAACACTGCCAGCAGAAAGAGGTACTCCTCTTCCCTTATTCGTGCAAATCTTATGTCTCCGCTCACACCGTATTCATCCCACGAAAGAAACTAGTTGAGCGCTTCTTACTGCATCTTCTTCGTGATACTAAATGCATAAGGTTTCCTCCCTTTTACTATTTCACCTTTGCTAGAGGTCAGTAGCCCGCTTGGATTTCAATTCAGGGTCAGTCGAACCGCAATTAAAAGAAGCAGCACCCGCTTAGGCGCGCGGAGCACCTAGTCCGCCTGCTCCCCGGGGAAGCGGCGCATCGGTGTCCATCATAGGGGTGTGGGGCGCAGGAGCTGCTTGCGTCTGATCTGGAGGTCGGCAGGGCTTGAATGGATGGCCGGGGGGCGGTGCCAAGCACGGCGGTGCGGTGAGGTCGAGGGGAGGGCGCAGGCAGGGGAAGAATACTGGGCCGGTGGTCGCTGGCGTTTCGAGGAAGATCGTCAACACTGACTCGATTGAGGTAGATGAAGGCGATCTGCCCGTTCTTTGTTCATCGAACGGTGCAGAAAAAATGGACTGACCTATTTGCTTTCAGTCGACTATTATTTTCATAGAATCCTGTAGTAATTTAGTGTGCCATGCATGTTGTAGAGCTATCATATGTCTCCCGTCATTTATTTCTCACCGACCTGCTATCTGCTACCTTCACACTGTACTAATTGTGCACACACTTCACCCATACTCACACTATTGTTTTTTATGCATGGGTATTTCAGACTCTGACGCAGTGTTGATGAATGCAGAAAAGAAAAGACAGAAGTCGCTCCGGTGTAATTCGAAGATAAGCACTAAGTGTTCCAGTGCTCTAACGGGTGCAGTGTCAGCAGTTGGAGACAGTAAACTTAGCTCTGCAGTTGATGATCTCAATTGCCACACACAACCATCCCAGGTGCTTGCTTTAACTTCGCGCTGTCAAATGTGGTTGCATGTTGCATATGGTGTCTAGCTTGTATTGCTTCCAATTTGGTTAAATTGCATCTGCTTACTTTACACATTATACCTTTGATAATGACATGCCTTCCTGTTTTTGATACATACTACATATGTCTATTAACCATGTTCCTACATCAAACTAATGCTCTTTTGTATCCCTCGTCAATCACTTATGATGAGACAGTCACCCGGGTGGGTTTCTGTGAGACGCCATACTCGTTTAAAGAGTGCAGTGTCATCCTCCTCACATGATTCTCAAGAAACAGCAAGGCTAAATGAAGATAGTCAACGTAGCTCTCTAGTTGATCACCGCAATTCCCCCACACCACCATCGCAGGTGCTTGCTCTTACTTGGCAGTGTGATATGTAGTGTTCGTCTTACATGAAAGTAGTGTTCGTCAGTATCATGCATCAATGAGTTCTGAAGAGCAAATTTTATTCCTTTTTCTTGTGGGTTTGACTTGACAAGGCGAAATCAAGAAAGAGGAACGAAAAGAGTAAGGAAGGCGATGATGGTGGTCCTCTGCAGCAACATAAACGGAGCATCTGTACCGATTCTCCTTGTACTGATAGTGCATTACAAGGTCCAAGTCTCCGCTCCCCTACTCCACCATCCAAGGTGCTTGCTCTAACTTGGTAGTGTGATATCTGGTTGCATGTTGCATATGGTGTCTAGCTCGTATTGCTCCTAATTAGTGTAAACTGCATCTGCTTAGCTTACACATGATACATGTGAATATGACACGCTTTCCTGTTTTTGGTACAAACTATATCTTATGATAAGGTACTTTTCTTGTGTATCCCTCATCAATGCTCCTAATTTGTTAAATTGCATCTCCTTAGCTTACACATTATACATGTGAATATGACATGCCTTCCTGTTTTTGGTACATACTACATCTGCCTATCACACCATGTTCTTACATCAAACTATTGTTCTTGTGTATCCTGCGTCTATCGCTTATGATGAGACAGTCACGCGTGTGGGTTAATATGAGACGCAATACTCTTATAAAGAATGCAATTTCATCCTCTCCACATGATTCTCAAGAAACAGCAAGCCTAAATGAAGATATTGAACGTAGCTCTGTACCTGAAGACCGCACTTCCCCTACACCACCATCACAGGTGCTTGCTCTAACTTCGCAGTGTGATATGTGGTTGCATTTTGCATACGGTGTCTAGCTTGTAATGCTTCTAATTAGGGTAAATTGCATCTGCTTAGTTTACACACTATACCTGTGAATATGACATGCCTTCCTATTTTTGGTACACACTACATCTATGTGTTAACCTTGTTCTTACATGAAACTACCTCTCTTCTGTATCCTGCATCAATCACTTACGATGAGTCACCTTTATTCGTTGCATATTGCATATACTTCTAGCCTGTTGCCATGTATTGCTTCTAATTTTGGTCAAATACATTTGTTAGGGCACCCTTTTAATTTGGCAGAGTGATATTGGTTTCATCTTTCATATGGTTTCTAGCTTGCATCGATTCTAACAAGTTCAAGCACCTTGTACTTAGTTTACACTTTATACATCATACATGTCAATATGTCACGCCGTCCTGTTTTTCATATATATTCCATCCTCCTATCATGCGGCTGCCTTACATGAAAGTAGTGTTCGTCAGTATCATGCATCAATGAGTTCTGAAGAGAAAATTTTATTCTTTTTTCTTGTGGGTTTGACTTGACAAGGCAAAATCAAGAAAGAGGAAGGAAAAGAGTAAGGAAGGCGATGATGGTGGTCCTCTGCAACAATGTAAACGGAGCATCTGTACCGATTCTCCTTGTACTGATAGTGCATTACAAGGTCCAAGTCTCCGCTCCCCTACTCCACCATCCAAGGTGCTTGCTCTAACTTGGCAGTGTGATATTTGGTTGCATGTTGCATATGGTGTCTAGCTCGTATTGCTCCTAATTAGTGTAAACTGCATCTGCTTAGCTTACACATGATACATGTGAATATGACACGCTTTCCTGTTTTTGGTACATACTATATCTGCCTATCACACCATGTTCTTACATGAAACTACTCTTCTTGTGTATCCTGCATCAGTCACTTATGATGGGACACCTTTAAGTTGGCAGTGTGATATTGGTTTGTGTCTTGAACATGATTTCTAGCATTTATTGCTTCTAGTTTGATGAACGTCACCTATGACGATACAGTTTTAACTTGGCAGAGTGATATTGACTGCACCTTCCATATGGTGTCTTGCAGTGTTTCTAATTTGTTGAAGTGCCTTCTGCTTAGTTACCACATCATAGGTGTGAATATGTCAAGCCGTCCATTTTTTCGTACATATTCCATCCTCGTATCATGACTTTGCCTTTCATCAGAGTAGTGTTCGTCAGTATCATGCATGAATGAGTTCTGAAGAGCGAATGATATTCCTTTTTCTTGTCGGTATGACCTCACAATGGAAAATCAATAAAGCTGAAGGAAATTAGCAAGGCATTGGATGATGGTGGTCCTTCCGAGCAACTGAAACGGCGGTTCTCTACAGATTCTACTCCGCCATCCTCCCAACAAGATTCGCAAGACAACGCAAGGCTAGACAGTCAACGTAGCTGTGTAGATGATGAGCACATCTCCCCTACTCCACCATCACAGGTGCTTGCTCTAACTTGGCACTATTATATGTGGTTGCATGTTGCGTATGATGTCTAGCTTGTATTGCTTCTAACTTTGTTGAATTGCATCTGCTTACTTTACACATAATGCTTGTGAATATGACATGTGTTCCTGTTTCTACATCAGACTACTATTCTTGCATGTCCCGCATCAGTCACTTATGATAAGGCACCTTTAAGTCGCCACTGTGATATTGGTTGTGTCTTGCATATGATTTCTAGCATGTACTGCTTCTAATTTGTTGAAACGCCATACAGTTTGAACTTGGCAGAGTGATATTGGTTGCATCTTTCATATGGTGTCTAGCTTGCAGTGCTTCTAATTTGTTGAAATGCCTTCTGCTTAGTTACCACATCATAGGTGTGAATATGTCATACCATCCTATTTTTCATACATATTCCATCCTCGCATCATGTGTTTGCCTTTCATCCGAGTAGTGTTCGTCAGTATCATGCATGAATGAGTTCTGAAGAGCGAATTTTATTCCTTTTTCTTATCGGTTTGACTTCACAATGCAAAATCATTACAGCTGAAGGAAATTAGTCCGGCAGTGGATGATGGTGGTCCTTCGGAGCAACTCAAACAGGGGGTCTCTACAGATTCTACTCTGCCATCCTCCCAACAAGATTCGCAAGACAACACAAGGCTGGACAGTCAACGTAGCTGTGTAGATGATGAGCACATCTCCCCTACTCCACCATCACAGGTGCTTGCTCTAACTTGACACTATTATATGTGGTTGCATGCTGCGTATGATGTCTAGCTTCTATTGCTTCTAACTTGAATTGCATCTGCTTACTTTACACATAATGCCTGTGAATATGACATGTGTTCCTGTTTCTAGAACATACGTGTACATGATGAGCACATCTCCCCTACTCCACCATCACAGGTGCTTGCTCTTACTTGGAACTATTATACGTGGTTGCGTTTTCTGTATGATGTCTAGTTTGTATTACTTCTGATTATGTTGAATTGCATCTGCGTAGCTTACAACTTATACCTGCAATGATCACTTACCCATAAGACACATTTAACTTGGGACTGTGATGTAGGTTGCATCTTGCATTGTCTTCTAGCTTGTACTGCTTCTAATTTCTTGAAATGGCTCTTACGATGAGACACTTTTTACCTGATAGAGTGATATTGGTTGCATGTTCATATGGTGCCTAGCTTTCATTTCTTCTAATTTTGTTGAAATGCCTTCCGCTTACTGTTTTTTCATACATATTCCATCCTCCTATCGCACGTGTGAATATGAAACGCTGTCTTTTTTGTATATATTCCATCCTCCTATCCCGCGCTTGCCTTACATCAAAGTAGTGTTCGTCTGTATCATGCATCAACCAGTTATGCAGAGCTAATTTTATTCATCTTCTTGTGGTTTTGACTTCATAAGGCAATATCAGAAAATAGGAAGGAAAAGAGTAAGTTAGGGGATGTTGGTGGTCCTCCGCACCGACGCAAACAGAGACTCTCTAGATTTGCCACTGCTACTGCTAATGAAGTTGAAGTCCCAAGTCTACATGATGAGTTCATCTCCCGTACTCCACCATCGCAGGTGCTTGCTCTAAGTTGACAGTGTGATAATTGGTTTCATGTTGCATATGTTGTCTAGCCTGTATTTCTTCTATTTTGATTAAATTGCACCTGCTGAGTTTATACGTTATACATGTGCATATGGCATGGCTTTCTGTGTCTAGAATACACTGCATCTATCTATCATACCATGTTCTTACATAAAAGTACTGTTGTTTTGTATCCTGCATCAGTCACTCATGATTGGACGCTTCTAACATGGCAGTTTGACAGTGGTTGCATCTTGCATTGATTTCTATGTTGTACTACTTCTAATTTTTCGAATTGCCACTTATGACAAGACACTTTTAACTTGGCAGAGTAATATTGGTTGCATCTTTCATATGGTGTCTAGCTTGCATTACTTCTATTTTCTTGAAAATCCTTCTGCTTAGTTTGCACATCGTAGCTGTGAATATGTCATGCCGTCCTGTTTTTCTTACATATTCCATCCTCATACGGTTGTCTTACATCAAAGTATTGCTTGTTTGTATCATGCATCAATGAGTTCTGAAGAGTGATTTTATTCTTTTTTGTTGTGGGTACAGCTTGACATGGCAAAGTCAAAAAAGAGCAAGGAAAATAATATAGTAGGGAGTGTTGTTACTCGTTGGGTGAAACGGAAAAGGTTCTGCCATCGAGATTCTGCTGGTACTTATAGTGCAGTAGAAGGTCCAAGTCCACCGGCTAAATCTACAAACACAGTATCACCTGCTCCACCAGCTGCAGCATCTTCTTCAACTATACCAGCATCTCAACCAGTTACTCGTTCGTTTGCTCCAGAACTGGCCAGTTCCCAAGCTGCCTTCACACCTAACACTACTTCCGAAGCATTGCTGACACAACAGGACTTGGCAAGATCAGATGAACATCATGAGCATCAACACCAAGACGGTACTTGACCAAGTCAAGTTGCAGTTGCATGCTCCTTTATATGCACTCTCACAGTTTGATGTACACTAACACTTTCCATATTCGTTGTTGAACTAGCACCACGGCGCAAGCGAAAATAGACATCAGGGATAATGCTTGATAGATTAACAAAATCTAAAGGAGGAAGAATGGAGATCCATTTTGAGGCAGGTTTAAAAAGGCCACATGATGCTACAGAGTCAGCCAAGTTAGTATCAGAGGAAGCCATTGCCGTTAGGTGTCATGCACGTATCCTCCCAACGTTGATCCAGTACAGGAATGAGAAAGACAATACCCAGTTTAACACCTTCCTTGACCATTTATCCGTAAGTAATGTTATTCATCGCAATTAGTAATATTGTCTTGCTGTGTCCCATACTTTCTAGCTTCCTCCTAATAAGACTTAAATTCCTTTTTCAACAGATGAGGTTCAAGTTGGATCTGAAAGATGATGCAACTAGACAAGCATGCACTCATGTTTTTCAGTCTGCTCTATGACAGTATCGGTACCACCTTAGAAAAATCTCATTTTGAAGGCAAGGCTAACAATGAAATCGCCCAAACATCTCAAGTGGAATATATTACAGATGAAGACTGGACATCCCTTGTTAAACACTGGTATGATCCAAAGTATTAGGTAGGCTATATGTATTTGATCAGACCACATATTGAACTTGTATTTATGTATGTGCCTTACAAGTGTATCTTCTTCTAGGCTAACTGTTTGAAGAACAAAACCAACCGTTCTAAAGTGAAATTCCAACAGACCACAGGATCTCGTAGCTATATTGCACACTGCGAGGCTCTTGTAAATAGCTGCTGCTTCCTTCTTCTTTTTGTGCCATATTATCGTATCTATATTGACTTGTTCCAAATATAGAGGAAATCCCATGCGGACCAAAAAGAACTTGAACCGAATGCAGTGCAAATCTTCAAGGATTGCCACACCAGCAAGATGAAGGGCATGAGCACACCAGTTCAAGCCACTATTGTAAGTCCTTACTCCTCCTGCCTTGAACTGATTGGTACTGTGATGTGTTCATTTAACTACTTGGTTTGCAGCCAATGTCAGTTACTCTGTTCACTTTTATTCACAGTTGTCTTAACGTATCATTTCACCTTACATGGTTTAAAAGAGATGAAGGATATTATTTTGGTCTTGATCTGTAATCTAGTTGTTATGTTCACGTGCACACACAATGATAAAATAGCCTGTTTGTTTTATATCTGTTTGCCCATGATATGAATGATGTCATACTATGTTCATCCTACTTTAAACCATGTCTCTTTATCCTTAGATATCAACGAATGTGAGGAAATAGACAATGCAGTAGGCATGCTACATGGACATATGTTCCGAAAGTGATTTTATTATGTAGTTGGCACTACAATACATGCTAATGTATTACAGTAGTTCACCAAAATAAGTTATGTATAAATGTTTAACCTACTTTGTTTGTTTTTGTCTCATTAGCAACTTATCTGGTACACTAATCTACAAGTTCAAACTTTCAGGAAGCTAGGGAACAAATGATTGAACAGCCACAACCACCTGAAGGTGATGAGGCTACTACACGCACAATGTCACCTCTTGCTGCAGTGTGTTAGTATCTCTCCACTAACAGTGCAAAAAGCACCTTCCTGCGTAATTCTGGGTTGGTTGTCAAGGTAACCTCGTCCAAATCGCCTACTGAAAAAAATCTTCCTGCTAGATAGACTGATATATCTGTGCTCCAGACACAAGTCCAATCCCTAGTGGACGTTGTTTCGGAAACAAGAATAGTGGTTGAGAAATGTCGTCAAGATATGAATGGTTTTGAAACCAGACTATCAGACATCCGCTTCATTGTTCAAGAGCAATGGCGGAAAAAGGTGGAGATCATGCTGCTCCATCAGATTCTACAGCCTGAAACATTAGCACTCAGGTCAAATGATCAGTGCTTCCATACATCTGATGGTGCTTTTATCTGGAAGGACTGTAAACTTTATGCCAACAGGCCTTTTGTTGTATGGTTGGAATTAATTTTGTTGTGATACAACATTTATGATGCTGCCTCAGGCTGCAGTAATTACGACACTATTTTTGTATAGTGTAGGTTTATCTTAGTAATGTATTCGGCCTAAAGCTTCGTAGGAGCCCAACATGCCAACATTCGTCGGGCCCATTCCAATTGGGCTAAAAACGATTATGGGCCGAAATTGGCATGTAGCCCACTAAAAATATCTGGGCCTAAATTAGCATAAGCTTTCATATTTTTCTAGTAGGCCTGTGCCCATAGTGGGCCTTTAACAGGCCTAACATAATTTGGGCCCTCAGTAAAAATAGGCCGTTTACAAGTGTAAATATCTCGAGCCCATAAAATACATGGGCCTTTAATAGACCAAAAGTGAGATTGGGCCCTGATTGTGCTAAATAACCCATTGGACTTTAACAGGCCAAAATTTGGACGGGCCGTAAATGCACCAACCTAATACACGGGCCTTTAACAGGCTGGAACTTCGGTCGGGCTAGATTATCGTCATTTTTATATGGGCCGTTAATGGGCCCGATATGACGTTGGGCCACATATGGCCCATGGTTTAGGTCCGGCGTTAACAGGCCGAAAATGACAACAGGCCGAAAGTGGCCCAAAGCTATAGTGGGCCTCTAACAGGCCGAATGTCAGACATGGCCGAATATGACCCAAATCATTCATGGTCGTTTATAGGCCGAAAGTTTTGATGGCCTGTAAATGGGCCCAAATGAAGTCGGACCTTTAACAGGCCGGAAATACACCGGGCCGTAATTCGGCCCAATTACTTAGCGGACTGTTAACGGGCCAGAAGTGACCATGGGCCGCGTTGATGACAAGTTTAGGACAAGCCGTTGACGGGCCGATTTGACAGAGAATGTTGGGCCTTTAGCTGGGCCGGCCCATTATGGTCGGCGGAATCTAGTGGGCCTTTAGCTGGGCCGGCCCATTGTGGTCCACAAAATCTTGTGGGCCTTTAGCTGGGCCGGCCCATTATGGTCTGCTAAATTTTGTGGGCCTTTAGCTGGGCCGGCCCATTATGGTCTGCTAAATCTTATGGGCCTTCAGTTGGGCCGGCCCATTTAATCTTTGTGGGCCACTTTTGGGCCGGTCCACGTGTCAACATATCATAGGCCCATATCGACCGTTGGATGAGTGACACCTGTGCCAACGCGGAGCTGACGCGTGGATCCGTCAGCCAATGAGAATTTTACACATGGAAAATCGGCATTGGTCGTGGCTGTTAACGGGTTATCGGATCCAAAATCCGACCCGATAGCTTAACGGTGTTCCGTTACGGTGGATGCCACGTGTCGGTCACCCTTGACTAAAGCACTTCTATAACATGCGATTTATCATCATGGAAGTGGACACTTTCGTGATGATAATTTTGGCAATGTCATGGAACACTTCCACGACAGCACAGGTATGACTATCTTGATTCTGTCATAAATTTGTCATGGATGTACATGCATGACATAAAACGCGACCTATTGTGACAAACATGTATCATCACGGAAGTGTATTTTTTTGTAGTGCAAGCATGCGTCATTAGAGTCACAGGTACAGCGATCAGCAGCCGACAAGACCCGAGAGTGGCGGGGGCAGCCTGTCGGCCCCGTACCCTACCAGTCGGCAGGCCCCAGCAGTCGGCGGAGAAGCCGGCGAACGAAGAGACTAACGGCCGGGCCCTACGCCCGGCCGGATTACCATTGTTCCCCTGGGGGTAGGCCTATATAAACCCCCCAGGGCACCCATGCAAAGGGTTCCCAACCTGTTAGAACTAGACCAGCCCATAGAGGAAGGAGAGATCTAGCCTTGCCTTCTCCTACCTCTAGCATCCCGCTCGAGGACCACCATTGTACTCACTTGCGCCTTAGTGATCATGCGGAGACCCCACAGAGCAGGACTAGGGGTGTTATCTCCTAGGAGAGCCAAGAACCTGGGTAAAGTACGCCGGCATTCATGTCTAAGCCTCATCCCGCTTTCGGGCACCGGCGACGTTCTACTCGCTCCCACCATGATAAGCCATCCATTGACATATGTCGCACCCAATCCCCGACATTTGGTGCCCACCGTGGGGCGAGGTGTACCGTCTCCCGGAGACCTGTTCTGGATGGGAACCCAGTTCCTTCCTGGCGAGCGCAGCCAGGCCGGCACACCGGACGGCGTCTGCGCTGAGGCGCTGCACGGTGCGGAGATCGCCTGCGCAGCGAGCTGCCTCGCCGATCTTGTTGGCGAGATTAGCCTCTCCGACGAGCCCACGTCCAACGCAGGCACTGATGGCCCTGAGAGCCGCCTCGTCAGCCTCCTCGACCAGCTCCACTTAGCCAGCGACCCGATGTGGACTTGGAATCCGTTGGCTCCACCGACCCGATGCTTGTAGGTTCTGACATTGCGTCGCTTGACACGTTCCCCACCAACATGGTGGTCTACGACGAGCCGCCTCCTTGCGTGGAGAGTGGCGAAAGCGCTGTCACAGAGGTGCTAGTCATCGGCCACAGCGAGCACTCCGGGAGGGTGCTCACGACCCGCTCGATGCGTCACTCCAAGACCTGACGGCGCCCATCCGAGAAGACGCCGACACTGAAATGCTGGAAGCACGCCGCATCTAGCTCGTCGAGGGCGCCAAGAAGTTGGCTAGCATGAGACGCATGTCGGAAGCCTACCAGCGCGAGATGGACCGCGTTGTGGGCGGCACGCCGGCTCCAGCTGGGCCCAACCGCCTTGGCACGGTCCAGCAACGCGGCGTGGCCATCGCCAACCTGTTTGGGGCAGATCGCCCCGTCTACGCCACGCCCGCGGAAAATATCCGAGCTGCCAAGGTGGAAGCAGAAGAGCTGGACAAGTTCTAGGGTGAAGAACGTCGCCAGATGGAGGAGCGCGTCCAGCGGCTCCTCGACGCGGCTGCCGAGCAGCACGAGGCCAGTTGCCGCACTGAGGCGCCCCACCGGCAAATTGACGATCCACCTCCCCGCCGAGATCAAGGCGCGACATCTCGGACGCCGACTGGTGGCGTCCGCGGAAGAAGAGACAAGGAGCCGGCTGCCAGCTGCAGCCGGACTCGCATCACCATTGAGCGCGACCAAGACGGCCACCGAAGAGCAGTGGAACGACGGGATGACTGTCTGCCTTCTCCCCCTCGCAGGGAAAGGCGCGTCTCCCCGCCGCCTGTTGATCACCCGACACTCGGCGACCGCCTTGGCCGCCGAGAGGGAGTCGGAGAGAACGATGCTCGCCACCGGATCGACCGTCTCCACCGGTCCCTGGCGCTAGAAGAGGAAGATGAGTTGGGTCTACCCTGTTTCAGCCCCCGCATTCGGGACGAGCCCTTCCCTAAAGGGTTCACGCTCCCAAGAGACACACCCAAATACACCGGCCCCGTGAAGCCGGAGGACTGGCTGGTCGACTACTCCACAACCGTCAGCATAGCAAATGGCAACAAGCGCGCTGCTGTGAAGTACGTTCCGCTCATGCTCCAGGGCAGAGCCCGGACATGGCTGAACAGTCTGAAGCCAAGCAGCATCAACAGCTGGGTTGACTTCACCGAAGCCTTCATCCGCAACTTCACCAGCACGTACAAGCGGCCGCCCAAACCTCGCCAGCTCTCCTTGTGCGTGCAAGGCCCCAACGAGTCGACTCACGACTACCTCACGCGTTGGGCCGAGCTCCGCAACTCTTGCGAAGGAGTGCATGAGGTGCAGGCTATCGAGTACTTCACCGTTGGGTGCCGAGAGGGCACCCTCCTCAAGCACCGACTCCTCTGCGACGAGCCGGTGACCCTCGACGAGCTGCTAATAATAGACGATAAATATGCCACGGCCGGCTCCTCCATGAAGGCAGAAATCCAAGTTGATGCATCTGGCAAAGTGGCCCCTCAGGCTCCCCGGACCCCGGCTGGCGATGCCAGTCGGCACCAACAACCAAGCGACAACAAGCGCAAGGCCATGCAGCCGGCTTCCACAAGTCGGCAGGTGGCGACAGTCGATGACCAGCAGCCGGAAGGGCAGCCTCCATCCAAGCGCCCGAAGGGCGGCAAGTCCAATTGGCTGCCTGCTTTTTCATATTGGGAGACTCTTGACGCACCCTGCAAGTTCCACAGTGGCGCGAAGCCGTCCAACCACACCACTCGGAAGTGCCATTGGCTCACCGGGATCGCCAAGGGAGATGGCCTTCTGCCTCCTCCGCCTGCTGGGCAGCCTCCTCCTCCTCCCCCCAGCAGCCGGCGGTTCGACCAGTCGGAGCCCTACAAGACGAGTACCCTGAAGAGCACGAAGCTTATGTCGTGTTCACCAACATGGCCGACGATAAGCACAGTAGACGACAACGTCAGTAAGAGGTGAATGCAGTGGCAACGGAGACCCCCGAGTTCATGCATTGGTCCGAGAAGCCCATCAGCTGGAGCAGAGCTGACCACCCGGAAGTAATGCCCAACCCCGGCTCCTACGCCCTGGTCCTGGATGCCACCTTTGCCACTAATAGGCGAGCTGCTCGGTTTTCCTGAGTTCTGATAGATGGCGGCAGCAGCATCAACATTCTGTACAAAGATACCATGGAGAAGTTAGGAACCAAACAAAGGCAGCTTCAGCTCAATCGGACTGTATTCCATGGCATAGTTCCTGGTCTTTCCTGCTCAACAGTTGGCAAGATCCAGATAGACATCCTCTTTGGAGACAAGGATCACTTCCGACGAGAGCCAGTCTGGTTTGAGGTGGTGGACCTCGAGAGCCCATACCATGCACTACTTGGCCGGCCTGCACTGGCCAATTTCATGGCAGTCCCCCACTATGCTTACCTCAAGATGAAGATGCCGAGTTCTAAGGGAATTCTGACCATAGCCGGGGACTACAAGAACTCGTCCTCTTGTGCGGCAGATAGCAGTCGGCTGGTCGAGTCCCTCGTGATCACGGCCGAGAAGCGGCTCCTTGACCGAGTTGTGGCAATGGCAGGCAAGCAGCCGGAGATGTCACCCAACCCCAAGGAGTCGGAAGTCGAGGGTTCGTTCAAGCCGGCCAAAGAGACAAAGAAGATACCCTTGGACCCGGAGCACCCAGAGAGGTACGCTGTCATAGGTGCAAACCTTGATAGCAAATAGGAAGGCGAGCTCGTCGATTTCCTCCGTGAGAATCGGGACATCTTTGCATGGTCACCTAAAGACATGCCGGGTGTTCTGACGGATTTCGCCGAGCACAAGTTACATGTCCGGTCTGATGCCAAGCCAGTCAGGCAGCCCTTGCGCCGCCAGTCGGAAGAGAAGAGAAGAGTCGTTGGAGAAGACATAGCTCGGCTGCTGGCAGTCGGCTTCATCATGGAAGTGTTCTTTCCAGAGTGGTTGGCCAACCCAGTCCTTGTGTTGAAGAAAAGCAAGCAGTGGCGCATGTGTATTGATTACACCAGCCTCAACAAAGCCTGCCCCAAGGACCCGTTTGCTTTGCCGAGAATCGACCAAGTGATAGACTCCACAGCCAGATGCGAGTTGTTGAGTTTCTTGGATGCATATTCAGGGTATCGCCAGATCAAGCTGAACCCGGCCGACAGACTGAAGACCGCCTTCATCACACCATGTGGAGCCTTCTGCTACTTGACCATGACGTTCGGCTTGAGGAATGTCGGCACCACCTTTCAACGTTGCATGCAGAAGTGCCTCCTCAAACAACTCGGAAGAAATGCCCACGTCTATGTGGACGATGTCATGGTGAAGACGGAGAAGCGAGGAACGCTGCTAGAAGACCTCAAAGAGACCTTTGAGAACCTACGCCGGTTTCAAATCAAGCTCAACCTAGAGAAATGCATCTTCGGAGTACCAGCCGGCCAGCTTCTTGGATTCCTGGTCTCAGAGCGCGGCATAGAGAGCAACCATGTGAAGATCAAGGCCATCGAGAGGATGGAAGTACCCACCCGACTGTTGGATGTGTAGAAGTTCACCGGCTGTTTGGCGTCCATCAGCTGTTTCATCAGTCGGCTGGGAGAGAAGGCTCTTCCCCTGTACCAGCTCATGAAGAAGACCACTTTTTCGAGTGGAACGACAAGGTGGATGAAGCTTTTCTCCAGCTCAAGAAGATGTTGACTACTCCGCCTGTCCTGGCGGCTCTGACTCCTAAGGAGCCCATGCTCCTCTACATCGCCGCCACCAGCCGAGTGGTCAGCACAGTCATAGTGGTAGAACGCAAGGAGGAAGGAAAGGCGCTACCAGTCCAGAGACTGGTGTATTACCTAAGTGAAGTGCTGTCAGCCTCCAAGCAAAACTACCCCCACTATCAGAAGATGTGCTACGGCGTGCACTTTGCCGCCAAGAAATTGAAGTCGTACTTTCAAGAGCACCCAATCACTATCGTTTGCACTGCTCCACTTGCCAAGATCATTGGAAGCCAAGATGCCTCCGGCCGAGTGGCCAAATGGGCCATAGATCTGGCCCCTTGCACCATCTACTACCAGCCTCACACCGCCATCAAGTCACAGGCGCTGGCCGACTTCCTTGTCGACTAGGCCGAAACCCAGTACCTGCCGCCAGCGCCGGACTCCACCCATTGGTGGATACACTTTGATGGTTCCAAGATGCACACCGGTTTGGGAGCCGGCATCGTCCTCACCTCTCCCAAAGGCAACAGGCTTAGATATGTGTTGCAAATTCATTTTGCCGCCTCCAACAACATCGCTGAATATGAGGCACTCATTCACGGGCTCCGGCTTGCCAAAGAGCTCGGCATTCGCCGGATCCTGTGCTATGGTGACTCTGACTTGGTGGTCCAGCAGTCGTCAGGCGACTGGGACGCCAAGGATGCAAACATGGCGAGCTATCGCTTCCTCGTACAGCAACTCAGTGGATATTTTGAAGGGTGCGAGTTTCTCCATGTGCCAAGAAACGACATTGACAAGCAGACGCCTTGGTACGAATCGGCTCCACCCGTCAAGCAATACCGACCGGCGTCGCCCTACAACGCCTCTTCAAGCCGTCTGTCAAGCCATCGCCAGAGTCGGATTCTATCTTCATGACGGCTCCTCCTGAAGCAGTCGGATCCGACTTGAGAGCTCCAGCAGCCGGCACGGGAATTCCGGCAGGCAGCCCAGGGGCCGCGACAGTCGCACTCGGCCTGGAGACTTTAGAACCCGGCCCGGGGACTGAAGCGGCCAGCCCGGAGACTTCAGAGCCCGGCCCGGGGACTGTGGCAGTCGGCCCGGGGACTTCATCGACCCAGCAAGCGGCAGCCGACTCCAACCTGCCGCCTCCCGGCCCAACCACCCTCGTCCAAGTCGCAATCCTGGCAGTCGAAGAAATCGCAGCACCTTCATGGGCCCAGCCCATCCTCAACTTCTTGGTAAACAAAGGGCTACAGACTAATGAGATCTTGACCCAGCAAGTGCAACGCCGGGCAGCAGCATACACCATAGTCAGTAGAGAACTTGTGAGGCGCAGTGTCATCGGTGTCTACCAGCGCTGCGTCGAGCCGGTGCAAGGCCAAGCAATCCTCAAAGACATCCATCAAGGCGAATGTGGCCACCATGCAGCTTCAAGAGCACTTGTGGCCAAATGTAACACCCCGGATATGACTTTCCCAATATGTATTCCAACTCTTGCCGTTTCCGGCATTAAGTTATTTTATTTTCTCGGGTTCGGGTTTTTGTCTCCGTGTGTTGTTGTCGTTGTCATTCATCTCATATCATGTCATCATGTGCATTGCATTTGCATACATGTTCATCTCATGCATTCGAGCATTTTCCCCATTGTCCGTTTTGCATTCCGGCGCTTCGTTCTCCTCCAGTGGTCATTTCTACCTTTCTTTCATGTGTGGGGATTAAACATTTCCGGATTGGACAGAGACTTGTCAAGCGGCCTTGGTTTACTACCGGTAGACCACCTGTCAAGTTTCGTGCCATTTGGACTTCGTTTGATACTCCAACGGTTAACCGAGGGACCGAAAAGGCATCGTGTGTGTTGCAGCCCAACACCCCTCCAAGTTGGCCCAAAACCCTCTCCATCATCTAGAGCGTTCGATCACGATCGCGTGGCCGAAAACCGCACCTCATTTGGACTCTCCTAGCTCCCTCTATGCATATTTAAAGACACCCCCGAAAATCTCCTTCTCCTTCCCCCGAAACCCTAAAAATTGCCTCGCGCCGCGCCGGACATGTCCGTATCCGGCGGGACACTTCGCGCCGCCGCCCCGGTCCACTAGCTGCGCGCCACGTGTCGCCTCGCCGCCGCCACCCGCCGCGGCCCGGAGAGCCCGCGTCCGGCCCCCGGGCCCGTTGCCCTCC
>NC_041392.1:255909953-255919428 GCF_002162155.2 Triticum dicoccoides | reverse complement strand
AGCTCCGTCACTTGAGCCGCACCGCCGCCGCCGCGCCTCCCCAACCTCGTCGCCGGCCGCGCCCACACCGGCCCCCGCCTCCCTGTTGTGCTCTGGCGAGCTTCCTCCCCGCTGGTGAACAGTACTCCGGTGAGCCGCATCGGGAACCGTGCAGATCTCAGATCTAGATCCAAACTCGGGTTGACTTTCTCCCGAAACCCTAGTTCATGTTGCCTTGTTCATCATGCTATAACTTTGCATCCGTAGCTCCGTTTTGGGCATATAGCATATCAAATTGTTCGCCTCAGAGAGCACATCATTTCATTCCATTGCATCATTTTCATTTGAGTTCATCTTGATACCCGAAATGCTGTTAGAAGAGGGATACTTGAGATAATTGTCAGATCTGCTGTTCCATTTAGATATTTGTCATTTTTGCCATGATTATTGTGTGCATGATATGCCCCTGAGCTCTACATATGTTTTGTTAAGGGTTTTGCCATCTTTCCAGGGGTGCAACCCATGTATTTTTGTGATGTGTGTGGTGACTAGCACAAGCTTGCAAAGTGAGGCACTTGGTAATGCTGATTTCAGGGACTTAGCATTCCACTAAGTCCTTGATCTGTTTTTCTCATGATGCCATATGTTCATGTTGTTTCCTAGTGATCCGAGCCTCTTTTGAGGATGATCAGTAAGGATGTTTTGTTAATCTTTTAGTGCTCTATCCATCCATGTATTTGTTTGCATTTATGGAGCACCCTAGCTTGAGTCAATCAAGCTCTACTTTTGCTACTTCGTGAATCTGGGCAGATTGTCTACTTGTTAGCGATTTTGCCGAGGATGTTGTAGTTGATCCGTGCATGCTATGTTATTGTTCTTGCCAGGTCTAGCTTGCATTTTGTGTATTATTGATGGGTGTATGCTCAGTTTGCCATGACTTGCTCCGTAGTGAGTGCATCGAGCTCGTAAACATGCCTACTTGATATCTGTTTTTAGCATGTTCCAGTTTTCACTAAGTCTGAGAACTGATTATGTTTTTGCCATGTTCACATGCTTGCAATTGTATTTTCTGATCCCTTTTGGCTCAAGGTCACTAAGGGACTTTTGTTAAGCTCTTTGAGTAGCTCCATGCCATGCTTTACTTTGCCATGTTCAGATCATGTAGAATGTAGTTTTGTTGCTCCCAAGAGTGCTATCTGATCTGAAATTCCAGACAAGTGTTAATTTCACTAAGTCTGAAATCTGTTTACCATATGCATTTTTGTCATGCTTGTTTGAACATGTTAATGGATGAATTGGCCGTAGCTCAGTGCTAGACTTTTGTTAAGCATCTTGAATGCATCCCTGCCATGTATTTTGATGCCATGCTTGTATGTTGTAGCATGTTCATCTCATTGCATTTAGATGGCTACTTGCTGTAAATCGCAGACCGGTGTCATATTTGAATCGCTTGCCATTTCCAAACCGTAACTCCGATTGCGGCGTTCTTTATATCGTTTTCAAGCGATTTCATCTCATCTTTCCAGTGGCACACTTGGATTGCCAATTTGAGGCCAGGTTCATGCATCCCTTGTCAAATCTTCCATATGCATCCCGCATCGCATCCTGCATAGCATACCATCCTTGCATCATATTGTTTGATCCTTGCACGTGGCTGATTGTGTTCCGTTTGTCTTGTTTGGGTAGAGCCGGGAGACGAGTTCGCTAACGAGGAGCCCGTTGAGTTTTCTTTCGAGGATCTAGTCAACTCTGACAACTTTGCAGGCAAGATGATCATACCCTCGAAATCACTACTATCTTTGCTTTGCTAGATGCTCGCTCTTTTGCTATGACAATGCTACGATGCCTACCACTTGCTTTCAAGCCTCCCAAATTGCCATGTCAAACCTCTAACCCACCATGTCCTAGCAAACCGTTGATTGGCTATGTTACCGCTTTGCTCATCCCCTCTTATAGCGTTGCTAGTTGCAGGTGAAGATTGGAGGTCGTTCCTTGTTGGAACATTATTTACTTGTTGGGATATCATTATATTATCTTGTTATCTCAATGCATCTGTATACTTGATAAAGGATGGAAGGCTCGGCCTCTCTCCTAGTGTTTTGTTCCACTCTTGCCGCCCTAGTTTCCGTCATATTAGTGTTATGTTCCCGGATTTTGCGTTCCTTACGCGGTTGGGTTATAATGGGAACCCCTTGACAGTCCGCCTTGAATAAAACTCCTCCAGCAATGCCCAACCTTGGTTTTACCATTTTCCACCTAGCCTTTTCCCATGGGTTTCGTGGACTCAAGGGTCATCTTATTTTAAACCCCCGGGCCCGTGCTCCTCTGAGTGTTGGCCCAACCTAGAGCACCGTGCGGGGCCGTCCCTTGGCAACTTGGGTTACGTTGGCTCCCGTACGCTTAGCTTATCTGGTCTGCCCTGAGAACGAGATATGTGCAGCTCCTATCAGGATTTTTCATCACAGCGGGTGGTGTTGCTGGACTTGTTTTACCATTGTCGGAGTTGTCTTGAAGAACCGGGATACCGAGTCTGATCGGAACGTCTCGGGAGGAGCTTTATTCCTTCATTGACCGTGAGAGCTTGTCATGGGCTAAGTTGGGACTCCCTGCAGGGATTTGAACTTTTGAAAGTCGTGCCCGTGGTTATGGGCAGATGGGAATTTGTTAATGTCCGGTTGTAGATAACTTGAACCTTAACTTAATTAAAATGAATCAACGGTGTGAGTTACCGTGATGGACCCTTCTCGGCGGAGTCCGGGAAGTGGACACGGTGTTGGAGTAATGCTTGCGCAGGTTGTCCGCTAGTTTCTCGCTCGCGCTTTGCCTCCTCTTCTCGCTCTCTTTTGCAAACAGGATAGCCACCATATATGCTAGTCGCTTGCTGCAGCTCCACTTATATTTACCTTGCCTTACCTATAAGCTTAAATAGTCTTGATCGCGAGGGTGCAAGATTGCTGAGTCCCTGTGGCTCACAGATTACTATTACACCAGATGCAGGGCCTGATGATTCCGCTCCAGGTGGCGCGCTCGAGCTCAAGTGGGAGTTCGACGAGGACTCTCAGCGATACTATGTTTCCTTTCCTGATGATCAGTAGTGGTGCCCTGTTGGGGGTGATCGGGACCGTGTCGCGTGTTGGGTTGTTCTTCTATTTTGGCGCCATAGTCGGGCCATGAGTGTTTGGTTGATGTAATGTTATTTATGTACTTGATTGACGTGGCGAGTGTAAGCCAACTATGTTATCTCCCCTTTTATTATCTATATTACATGGGATGCTGTCAAGATGGCCTAACTTGCGACATATGCCTTCAATGCGATTATGCCTCTAAGTCGTGCCTCGACACGTGGGAGATATAGTCGCATCGAGGGTTTTACAAGTTGGTAATCAGAGCCTTCCCCGACCTTAGGAGCCCCATTGCTTGATCGTTATTAGCGGCCGAGTTGTGTCTAGAAAAATGTTTTGAGTCATTTAGGAATTATATATTGGAGAGTTTAGGAATTCTTTTTACTTCCCACTCTCCTCATCACTCTGGTAAGGCATCCTGACGTAGAGTTTTGACTCTACTCTTCTCAAATTTCACTAAAAAAAATTTAGGATCACGCGGGTATCTTGGAATCGTTCCGATGGTTTTAGGACGAGAACATTGTCTTGGTGTCTCCTGTCAGGGGTTTTGTGGAAGTGTCCCGGGGAGTTGAGCTCTGAGGTGTTGTCGTCATAATTTTATTGTTGCAGTTCTGGAATACCTGAGTTTAGTACGCCGACATAAAAAATCTCTTTTATGCGGTTCGTTGGTGAGATAACCTCGACGCCACCCAGTACTGGGGCGGGAGTTCGGGAGTATCGCCATAACTTGTATAACGGATGCTTTTCGAAGGTTGAGGTAGATGGTTTCCGAAGTTTTTCTCGGTTATGTGTTGAAGGATGGATACAGCTGGATGTAGGATTTGCTAGATTTGGGTGAGATATTATGCTTCCCCTGTATCCCCAACACCTGATTGCATAATCGGAAAGGTTCGGGAGTTTCATAGGTGGGAATCCTTGTAGCTCTAGTTCTTCTTCCACGGATATTTGGTTTGAGATTGGGATTTCTTACTGAGTATTCGTTCTTGATCCGTACCTTGTTGATTTATTTCTCTACCTAAATTCTACATGGCTTCTCAATTTATGGATATGTGACCATTTCAAGAGGAATGCATTCATTCATTTTGTTCGGATGTGAAGACTATATGTTGCATTTTCATTCCATTGGATTCAGCTTCAATATTTGTCTATCAATGTGCTACTGGATGTCAACCTCTTCAGGATGGCTCCTCCAACGCGCATGACTCCGAATCCTGATACGCCACCACCTCTACCTCCTCCGGAGGCATGGCAAGCTGTGATGGCCGCAACCAATGCAAACACACGGTTGATCATGCAAATTCTTCAAGAGCGCAATCAAGGCAACCAAGGGAACCAAGGCAACAATCAGAATCACTTTGCTACACTCAACCAGTTCCTTGCTAACGGGCCAAAGACTTTCAGCAATTGTGTTGAGGCAACCGATGCTGACGATTGGCTTGTGGATCTGTGCAAGCATTTCGAGTGCAGTAACGTCAGGCCTGAGGACTTCGTCAAGTTCGATTCCTTCCAACTCAAATATCAAGCTGCAGAATGGTTTCAGCAGTACAAGGATTCCAGAGGTGGACGTGCGATTACTTGGGATGAATTTCGTCAAGATTTCAGAGCTCACCATATCCCTCAGAGCGTGGTTGAAAGCAAGCGTGAGGAATTCTGCAACCTGAAGCAAGGCTCTTTGTCTGTCTATGACTACACCAAGTTGTTTCAGAAGCTCGCCCGCTTTGCCAAGCAGGACGTCCCTGATGAGAAGAGCATGATATACCAGTTCAGGGGTGGTCTCAGAGAAGAAATCCAGCTAGCTCTTGTTCTCTTTGAGCCCTTGAGGTACGATGAGTTCTACAACATGGCACTAAAGCAAGAGGCCGCTCAACTGAGGGGTGATGCTTCCAAGAAGCGAGTCAGAGATGCTACTCCTTCTTCCTCTACTCAAGTGGCCAAGCAGCAGAAGTATTGGCTTCCTCCTCCTCCGTTCCGTCAGCCGTATCAGCAGAAGAGCAAAGGTGGCAGTGGATCTTCCCACCCACCCAACCCTGGCTTTCAGAACAAGACTTCGTCTCAAGCTCCAAGATCGAGTGCTCTGTACCACCGTCCGCTTTCAGAGGTGACGGGCAACAAGTGCCAACCGAAGGGTCACTATGCCAACAAGTGTCTCAATCAGAGGCGCCTCCCTCCTCCTCCTCCTGTGAGATCGGCAAGTACAGCTGTGGTCAAGCATAACACCAAGTCCGCCAAGGTCAACTTGATGAATGCAGCTCAGGCAGAGGATTCATCAGATGTCATCATGGGTAACCTTCCTGTTAACGATATTCCTGCCAAAGTTCTTTTTGACACTGGTGCATCGCATTGTTTCATCTCGAGACCATTTGTTTCTAAGCATGAGTTGCCTTTACAAGATTTGCCTAGACAGTTATCTGTTGTTTCTCCAGGTAAATTCATGAATGCAAGCGCTATGGCCCCGGATGTTACTATCACATTGGGCGATTATAAGTTTCTCTCTTCTCCGATGGTTCTTGGTAACTCGGATATTGATCTTATTCTCGGAATGGATTGGCTTTCTAAGCACAAGGCACATCTTGATTGTGCAGCCAGGCAGATTCAATTGACTCATTCGTCTGAGGATGTAATTATCTTTGTCGCTCGTGATAATACAATCCGCTTGTTTTCTCTCAATGAGAAGGGTGAACTGGATGCTATCTCGCAAATTCCAGTCGTTTGCGAATACCAAGACGTCTTTCCAGAAGAGCTTCCAGGAATGCCTCCGCACCGGCCAGTTGAATTCGTTATTGATCTTGAGCCTGGCACGGAACCTGTGTGCAAGCGTCCTTACAAGCTCGGACCTGAAGAGTTGAAGGAGCTGAAGAAGCAGCTCGATATTCAAGAAAGAATGGGTCTTATCCGGCCTAGTTCTTCTCCATGGGGTTGTGGTGTTCTTTTTGTGAAGAAGAAGGATGGAACGGACCGACTTTGTGTTGATTACCGTCCATTGAACAAGAAGACCATCAAGAACAAATACCCACTTCCCAACATCAACGAGTTGTTCGAACAACTCAAAGGTGGTATTCTCCAAGCTTGATCTCCGCATGGGTTATCATCAGATTCGAATCCGTGAACAAGATATTCCCAAGACGGCTTTCAGGACAAGCTATGGGTCATATGAATACACTATCATGTCTTTTAGCCTCGTCAACGCTCCTCCGACTTTCTCTCGCATGATGAACTTCATCTTCAACGCCTACACCAATGACTTTGTTTTGGTCTATCTCGATGACATTCCGGTTTTCTCGAAGAACAAGGAAGATCATGCCAAGCACTTGCGTTTGGTACTTGATAAGTTGAGGGAACACAAGTTCTACGCCAAGTTCTCCAAGTGCGAATTTTGGCTCGATGAGGTTCTTTATCTTGGTCATATCATCTCTGCTAAGGGCATTGTCGTGAATCCTGAGAAGGTGTCTGCAATTGTGAATTGGGAACCTCCTCAGAACGTGAAGCAACTCCGCAGCTTCCTCGGTCTCGCAAGCTACTGTCGAAGATTCGTTGAAAACTTTTCTAAGATCACGAAGCCTCTCTCTAACCTTCTCCAGAAGCACGTCAAGTATGTTTGGTCTCCGGAGTGTGACATTGCTTTCAACACTTTGAAAGAGAAATTGATCACTGCTCCAGTTCTGACTCCGCCTGATGAATCCAAGCCGTACAAGGTCTTTTGTGATGCCTCTCTCCAAGGTCTTGGCGCAGTGTTGATGCAAGAGAAGAAAGTTGTTGCTTATACCTCTCGCCAGTTGAAGCCCAATGAGAAGAACTACCCCACTCATGATCTCGAGTTGGCGGCAGTTGTGCATGCTCTTTTGACTTGGAGACATCTCTTATTGGGAAGAAAAGTGGACATTTTCACTGATCACAAGAGTCTCAAGTATATCTTCACTCAGCCTAATCTCAACCTCAGGCAAACTCGATGGGTCAAAATGATTCAAGAGTATAATCCGAGTATCGAGTATACTCCATGCAAGGCCAATGTGATTGCTGACGCATTGAGCAGAAAGGCTTATTGCAACAGTCTGATTCTCAAGCCTTATCAACCCGAGCTTTGTGAAGCTTTCCGCAAACTTAACCTGCAAGTTGTTCCTCAAGGTTTCCTCGCCAACCTTCAAGTCTCTCCTACCTTGGAAGACCAGATTCGTCAAGCTCAGCTTCTTGATGCTATGGTGAAAAAGGTGAAGATTGGGATTGCCAAGAGTCAACCCAAGTACAAGTGCTACCGCCTTGATGACAAGGATACTCTCTTCTTCGAGGATCGTATTGTTGTACCCAAAGGTGACCTCCGTAAAGTGATTATGAACGAGGCTCACAATTCTCTCCTCTCCATCCACCCTGGGAGCACGAAGATGTATCAGGACCTCAAGAAGGCTTATTGGTGGACTCGAATGAAGCGCAAGATTGCTCAATTCGTGAACGAGTGTGATGTCTACAGAAGAGTGAAGGCAGAACACCAAAGGCCAGCTGGTCTCCTCCAACCTCTTGCCATTCCAGAATGGAAGTTTGACTACATTGAGATGGACTTCGTGACTGGGTTTCCAAAGTCCAAGCGTGGTAATGATGCTATATTCGTTGTCATCGACAAACTCACCAAAGTGGCTCACTTTCTGCCTATTAAAGAGTCAATCACTGCAGCTCAATTGGCGGAACTCTATACCTCTCGAATTGTCTCTCTGCACGGTATTCCACAAGTGATCTCTTCAGACCGTGGCAGCATCTTTACCTCCAAGTTTTGGGATTCTTTTCAGAAGGCCATGGGCACCAACATCCGCTTCAGCACAGCTTTCCATCCTCAAACTAGCGGTCAAGTCGAGCGTGTCAACCAGATTCTTGAAGATATGCTCAGGGCTTGTGTGATCTCCTTCGGCATGAAGTGGGAGGATTGTCTTCCATATGCTGAATTCTCCTACAACAACAGTTTTCAAGCAAGTTCGGGCAAGGCCCCATTTGAAATTCTGTATGGAAGGAAGTGACGTACCCCTCTCAACTGGTCTGAAACCGGTGAACATCAGCTTTTGGGTAATGACTTAATCACAGAAGCAGAGGAAATGTGCAAAGTCATTCAAGATAACCTCAAAGCAGCCCAATCCCACCAGAAGAGCTACTATGATAGTAAGCACCGTGATCTGGCTTTCGAGATCGGAGATCATGTTTACCTCCGCATCTCTCCCATGAAAGGTACTCGTCTCTTCGGTATCAAAGGGAAGCTTGCCCCTATATATGCGGGACCTTTCAAGATTATCAGCAAGAGAGGCGATCTCGCCTATCAACTCGAGCTTCCTTCAAACTTTGCAAATGTTCATGATGTGTTCCATGTCTCTCAGCTTCAAAAGTGTTTCAAGACTCCTGACCGCACCGTTAACTTCGAGGACATTGAGCTCCAAGAAGATCTCTCTTATCGTGAGCACCCAGTTGCTATTCTCGAAGAGACTGAACGCAAGACTCGCAACAAGTCAATCAAATTCCTCAAAGTCAAGTGGTCACACCATTCTGACTGTGAAGCTACCTGGGAACGCGAGGATCACCTCTGTTCTGAGTACCCGGCATTCTTTCAGTCCTAGATCTCGGGACGAGATCCTTTCATAGTGGTGGAGTGTTGTAAAACCCCGGATATGACTTTCCCAATATGTATTCCAACTCTTGCCGTTTCCGGTGTTAAGTTATTTTATTTTCTCGGGTTCGGGTTTTTGTCTCCGTGTGTTGTTGTCGTTGTCATTCATCTCATATCATGTCATCATGTGCATTGCATTTGCATACGTGTTCATCTCATGCATTCGAGCATTTTCCCCATTGTCCGTTTTGCATTCCGGCGCTTCATTCTCCTCTGGTGGTCATTTCTACCTTTCTTTCGTGTGTGGGGATTAAAAATTTCCGGATTGGACCGAGACTTGTCAAGCGGCCTTGGTTTACTACCGGTAGACCGCCTGTCAAGTTTCGTGCCATTTGGACTTCATTTGATACTCCAACGGTTAAACGAGGGACCGGAAAGGCCTCGTGTGTGTTGCAGCCCAACACCCCTCCAAGTTGGCCCAAAACCCTCTCCATCATCTAGAGCGTTCGATCACGATCGCGTGGCCGAAAACAGCACCTCATTTGGACTCTCCTAGCTCCCTCTATGCATATTTAAAGACACCCCCGAAAATCTCCTTCTCCTTCCCCCGAAACCCTAAAAATTGCCTCGCGCCGCCGCCCCGGTCCACTAGCTGCGCGCCATGTGTCGCCTCGCCTCCTCCACCCGCCGCGGCCCGGAGAGCCCGCGTCCGGCCCCCGGGCCCGTTGCCCTCCGCGCCGCCCGCGCCTGCCCTTCCCCGCCCGAGCCGGCAGGCTCCTTCGACGCCGGATCGCCG
>NC_041392.1:255896311-255909515 GCF_002162155.2 Triticum dicoccoides | reverse complement strand
CCGCCGCGCCTCCCCAGCCTCGTCGCCGGCCGCGCCCACACCGGCCCCCGCCTCCCCGTCGTGCTCCGGCGAGCTTCCTCCCCGCCGGTGAACAGTACTCCGGCGAGCCGCATCGGGAACCGTGCAGATATTAGATCTAGATCCAAACTCGGGTTGACTTTCTCCCGAAACCCTAGTTCATGTTGCCCTGTTCATCGTGCTATAACTTTGCATCTGTAGCTCCGTTTTGGGCATATAGCATATCAAATTGTTTGCCTCAGAGAGCACATCATTTAATTCCATTGCATCATTTTCATTTGGGTTCATCTTGATGCCCGAAATGCTGTTAGAAGAGGGCTACTTGAGATAATTGTCAGATCTGCTGTTCCATTTAGATATTTGTCATTTTTCCCATGATTATTGTGTGCATGATATGCCCCTGAGCTCTACATATGTTTTGTTAAGGGTTTTGCCATCTTTCTAGAGGTTCAACCCATGTATTTTGTGATGTGTGTGGTGAATAGCACAAGCTTGCAAAGTGAGGCAATTGGTAATGCTGATTTCAGGGACTTAGCATTCCACTAAGTCCTTGATCTGTTTTTCTCATGAAGCTATATGTTCATGTTGTTTCCTAGTGATACATGCCTCTTTTGAGGATGATCAGTAAGGATGTTTTGTTAATCTTTTAGTGCTATATCCATCCATCTCTTTGTTTGCATTTATGGAGCACCCTAGCTTTAGTCAACCAAGCTCTACTTTTGCTACTTCGTGAATCTAGGCAGATTGTCTACTTGTTAGCGATTTTGCCGAGGATGTTGTAGTTGATCCGTGCATGCTATGTTATTGTTCTTGCCATGTCTATCTTGCATTTTGTGTATTCTTGATGGGTGTATGCTTAGATTGCCATGAATTCCTCTGTAGTGAGTGCATCGAGCTTGTAAACATGCCTACTTGATATCTTTTTTCCGCATGCTCCAGTTTTCACTAAGTCTGAGAACTGATTATGTTTTTGCCATGTTCACATGCTTGCAATTGTATTTTCTGATCCCTTTTGGCTCAAGGTCACTAAGGGACTTTTGTTAAGCTCTTTGCGTAGCTCCATGCCATGCTTTACTTTGCCATGTTCAGGTCATATAGCATGTAGTTTTTTTGCTCCCAAGATTGCTATCTGATCTAAAATTCCAGACAAGTGTTAATTTCACTAAGTCTGAAATCTGTTTACCATATGCATTTTTGCCATGCTTGTTTGAACCTGTTAGTGGATGAATTGGCCGTAGCTCAGTGCTAGACTTTTGCTAAGCATCTTGAATGCATCCCTGCAATGTATTTTGATGCCATGCTTGTATGCTGTAGCATGTTCATCTCATTGCATTTAGATGGCTACTTGCTGTAAATCGCAGACCAGTGTCATATTTGAATCGCTTGCCATTTCCAAACCGTAACTCCGATTCCGGCATTCTTTATATCGTTTTCAAGCGATTTAATCTCATCTTTCCAGTGGCACACTTAGATTCCCAAGTTGAGGCCAGGTTCATGCATCCCTTGTCAAATCTTGCATTTGCATCCCGCATCGGATCCCGCATAGCATACCATCCTTGCATCATATTGTTTGATCCTGGCACGTGGTTGATTGTGTTCCGTTTGCTTGTTTGTATTGTTTGGGTAGAGCCAGGAGACGAGTTCGCTAACGAGGAGCCCGTTGAGTTTGCTTTCGAGGATCTAGTCAACTCTGACAACTTTGCAGGCAAGATGATCATACCCTCGAAATCACTACTATCTTTGCTTTGCTAGATGCTCGCTCTTTTGCTATGCCAATGCTACGATGCCTACCACTTTCTTTCAAGCCTCCCAAATTGCCATGTCAAACCTCTAACCCACCATCTCCTAGCAAACCGTTGATTGGCTATGTTACCGCTTTGCTCAGCCCCTCTTATAGCGTTGCTAGTTGCAGGTGAAGATTGGAGGCTGTTCCTTGTTGGAACATTATTTACTTGTTGGGATATCATTATATTATCTTGTTATCTCAATGCATCTATATACTTGGTAAAGGGTGGAAGCCTCGGCCTCTCGCCTAGTGTTTTGTTCCACTCTTGCCGCCCTAGTTTCCGTCATATCGGTGTTATGTTCCCGGATTTTGCGTTCCTTACGTGGTTGGGCTATAATGGGAACCCCTTGACAGTCCGCCTTGAATAAAACTCCTCCAGCAATGCCCAACCTTGGTTTTACCATTTGCCACCTAGCCTTTTCCCTTAGGTTTCGCGGACTCAAGGGTCATCTTATTTTAAACCCCGGGGCCAGTGCTCCTCTGAGCGTTGGCCCAACCTAGAGCACCGTGCGGGGCCGTCCCTTGGCAACTTGGGTTATGTTGGCTCCCGTACGCTTAGCTTATCCGGTGTGCCCTGAGAACGAGATATGTGCAGCTCCTATTGGGATTTGTCGGTACAGTGGGTGGTGTTGCTGGACTTGTTTTACCGTTGTCAGAGTTGTCTTGAAGAACCGGGATACCGAGTCTGATCGGAACGTATCGGGAGGAGCTCTATTCCTTCGTTGACCGTGAGAGCTTGTCATGGGCTAAGTTGGGACTCCCTGCAGGGATTTGAACTTTCGAAAGTCGGGCCCGCGGTTATGGGCAGATGGGAATTTGTTAATGTCCGGTTGTAGATAACTTGAACCTTAACTTAATTAAAATGAATCAACGGTGTGAGTTACCGTGATGGCCCCTTCTCGGTGGAGTCCGGGAAGTTTACACGGTGTTGGAGTAATGCTTGCGCAGGTTGTCCTCTAGTTTCTTGCTCGCGCTTTGCCTCCTCTTCTCGCTCTCTTTTGCGAACAGGATAGACACCATATATGCTCGTCGCTTGCTGCAGCTCCACTTATATTTACCTTGCCTTACCTATAAGCTTAAATAGTCTTGATCGCGAGGGTGCGAGATTGCTGAGTCCCTGTGGCTCACAGATTACTATTACACCAGATGCAGGGCCTGATGATTCCGCTCCAGGTGACGCGCTCGAGCTCAAGTGGGAGTTCGACAAGGACTCTCAGCGATACTATGTTTCCTTTCCTGATGATCAGTAGTGGTGCCCTGTTGGGGGTGATCGGGACCGTGTCGCTTGTTGGGTTGTTCTTCTATTTTGGCGCCGTAGTCGGGCCATGAGTGTTTGGTTGATGTAATGTTATTTATGTACTTGATTGATGTGGCGAGTGTAAGCCAACTATGTTATCTCCCCTTTTATTATCTATATTACATGGGATGTTGTGAAGATTGCCTAACTTGCGACATATGCCTTCAATGCGATTATGCCTCTAAGTGGTGCCTCGACACGTGGGAGATATAGTCGCATCGAGGATGTTACACCAAAGCTTTCCGCCATGGTTTTTTCTGGCTGACTGCTCTAGAAGATGCCAAAGACTTGGTCTAGAAATGCAAAGGGTGCCAGAAGTTCCGTTCCAAGCCTCATCAGCCGGCTTCTGCACTCAAGACTATTCCCATTGCCTGGCCCTTTGCTGTCTAGGGCCTGGACATGGTGGGACCATTCAAAACAGCGCGAGGTGGCATGACTCATATGCTTGTCGCGGTGGACAAGTTCACCAAGTGGATAGAAGCAAAACCAATCAAGAAGCTGAATGGTCCGACAGCTGTGACTTTCATCTCCGACATCACCGTCCGGTATGGCATACTGCACAGCATCATCACCGACAATGGCACAAACTTTGCCAAAGGCACCTTGGCCCGTTTCTACACGACGCAGGGCATCCGACTGGACTTAGCGTCCGTTGCCCATTCGCACTAAAACGGCCAGGTGGAGCGAGCAAACGGCCTCATTTTGTCCAGCATCAAGCCCCGACTGGTCGAGCCTCTGGAGTGTTCGGTCGGCTGCTGGCTCGATGAGCTGCCAGCCGTCCTTTCGCGCCTGCGCACAACACCAAACAAGTCAACCGGCTTCACGCCTTTCTTCCTCGTCTACGGTGCCGAAGCTGTCATCCCAACGGACATAGAATTCCACTCCCCTCGAGACACCATGTACACCGAAGAGGAGGCAGAAGAAGCACGTCAAGACGGCGTCAATCTGCTGGAAGAGGGCCGGCTGTTGGCACTCAGCCGGTCCAGCATCTACCAGTAGAGCCTGCGCCGATACTACAACCGGAAGGTCAAGCCGAGATCTTTCCAAGAAGGAGACCTTGTGCTCCGGCTGATCCAGTGAACAGCCAGCCAGCACAAGCTCTCAACGCCTTGGGAAGGCCCCTTCATCATCAGCAAAGTGTTGGGCAATGACTCCTACTACCTGATCGATGCTCAGAAGCCTCGAGCGCGCAAGAGGGACGACTCCGGCAAGGAGACGGAGCGGCCATGGAATGCAAATCTCCTCCGAAGATTTTACAGTTGATGCAGTATGTACCATGCTACCTTTTGTATTAAAGTACGAAGACTCTGGGTCCCTCGAGAAGAGCTCGGGGACTTCCCTCTTTTATCTATATGATAAGAACTATGCTTATGAGTATAGCATTTTCTTTATGCCGCTTGGCACCGGGTCCGACTAGTCAGCCCGGGGACTTGTCGCCTTGTACTATGAAATGCTTCCTGTAGCCGGACAAGTAATGTGTTGGCACTTAAGTCGTCTCATGCCAGAAGCCGCAGCTTGCAGAGCGACTGTCTGGTGGGCAGGAACAAGGCAGAAAGGGTGTCCACATGAAAAATGGCTAAGGACACAAAGCACGTGCATAGTTTAAGCCGGCTTCCCACCTTCTACGACCGACTGTTGAGCAGCCGGCCTGCCGGCTTATACTTAACTTGCTAGAATGTTCTATAAACGGCTAGGTACTTGCCTTCCCGGAAGTAGCTAAGTACTTGACCCAGCCACAGTCCGCAGAGCGGCTATTCGGCTGGCAAGACGGCAAACAAGGGAAGGCGGCAAAGGAAAAGGCCAAAGAGCAGCAAGCAAGAAAAGATAGAACTCGGAAAAATATTTACATAACAAAGGCCCTTGGCCGATCTTCAAAACACAAGTTTAAGATACCCCCCGCGGGTGGAATTGTGCAAAATTAACAAGTTCGTCAAGACTGATAGACAGATAAAGCAAAAGATAAACTGGCGGCCTAGGAAGCGGCAGACGGGTTCGGTGGATCGGAGGAATCGGCGGTGCCAGTTGGTAGGGCAGCCGGCTAGTCAGTCTCCGCTTGGTCGCCTCCAGCGGTAGCCGGCTCGGTTGGGCGTGGCTCATTGCTAGAGGCGTGGTCAAGCTGGGGCTGGCCGTCGGCTCCGACCTCTGGTGCCTCCTCTTCGCCTTCCTCCTCCGCCTCGCCTTCTTCCTCGCCGCTGGAGTCGATCACCTCCGCCGAGTCCTCACCGTCTTCCGGGTTTAGCCCGAACCATTTCAGCGGTGCCTCGGTGCCATTCTCAACCCGCTCCGGGACGAAGATGCTAGTGTCGGTGTATTCAGTGATTGACACCGCGCGCTTGACGAGGTCATCTTCCACGACCGCCAATTCCTCCTGAGCCTCCAGCCGGAATGTGGCTAGCTGGGCTAGACTCAGCCCAGGGTACCACGCCTTGACGAACTCCAAGGCCCGACGCGCTCCAGCCCGGGCCGAGGAGCCCTTCCAGGCCTCAAGATGGCCGGCCGCCACCTCCAGCCAGTCGGTAGTCCGACTGGGAGTGCGCGGTGCCGGCATGTCAGGCCACAGGGTGGCGATCTCCTGGGCACCGACACGCTGAAGCTGGCGCAGCATCCGGTGAGCCGGCCGAAGACGGGCCTCGATGCTCAGGATCTGCTCGTTAAGGGTTCGGGGGGCATCAGCGGCGATCTGCGCACCGTTCGCCCTCCATCCTTCGCGGTAAGCTTCAATGGCCTGGTTGGCGGTGTCCGAGTGACCAGGGAAGAAGTCTACCAAGACAGAAAGCAAAGAGCCAAAGGTAAAGACGAGAAGCCAGCTCAACTAACAGCCGGCAACTCAAAGAAGGAAAAAGAGGGAAGCTCACCATCGACCATGTCCTCGATCTCGTGAAAGCCAGAAGTCAGCATCGCCTCCTTGTCGGTCCAGGCGGAACGTTCGATCGCAAACTCAGCAAGGAGGAGGCTGGTCTCCTTGTCCTCCGTCTCCCTCTGGGCCTTCTTGAGGAGCTCCTTTTGTTCCGCCAGTTGTGCGACAAGCCGGTCACGCTCTTCAGCCAGCTTGTTGCGCTCCTCCTCCTTAGCGCGCAACGCAATGTTGGCTTCGCCCAGCTGCTGCTGCAAGGTGGCATTGGCCTCTGCGGAAGAAAAGAAGAAAGGAAGGTGTCAGTTGCCAACAAAGAAGAACAGTCGCCGGGGAGATCCGGCCCGACTGCTCAGCAGTCGGCCAGAATCTCGGGGACTACAGCCCGCGGGTGCGCCAGCGCGCCCCCATGGAGAAAGGAGTCATCAACAGAAAGAAGAATAGTCGCCGGGGAGATCCGGCCCGACTGCTCACCAGTCGGCCCGAATCTCTGGGACTACAGCCCGTGGGTGCACGAGCGCGCCCCGCGGAAAGGGAAGAAGACTTACTCCGGCTCTCCGACAAGTCGGCAGCACGTTGATCCAACTCCAGGACCTTGGAGTTGTAGGCGGCAGCATGAAGGTTATGATAATCCTGCAGCAAGGATATCAGCACTTAGAGCCTGCTAATTAAAGTTCCGAGCCGCCTGCTCAGCAGCCGGCCCGGAACTTGGGGACTACACCCAGTGGGTGCGCTGACGCGCCCCCACGAAGCAATACAAGAGTTAAAAATGAAAAAGCAAGAAGCATACCCGGATGGCCTCTCGCGATGCCAGATAGGCCTTGTTGCAGTTCTTGATGGCGTCGGCTTCGGCGCGGAGTTTGGTTTGAACATCCAGCATCGCCTTGTTCAAAGGGCCTGTCCTGCCGACCCGCACCCACCCAGTGGGCACAGCCATGGTTGCCTCGGTGTCCGGGATCGAGGAGCTCGCGGCGCCAGTCTCCATCGAGCGTGGCACCGAGGCCGCCTTCACAAGTCGGCGACACGTCGGTGTGCCGACCTCAAGAGTCAGGCCCGTCGCCACCTCGTTTGCAGTTGGCGGCACCGGCGGGTCCGCCGGCTGCTCGCCTTGCGCGCTCCCGGACGGCGGCGGTGGAGGCACAATCACGTCCAGCATAGCGACGTCGCTGCCTTCCCTCTCCATGACCGGGTGCTCGTCGCCGGCCTCCCCAGTCTGTGCCACGAACTCCGGAGGTGGCGGCGCGGAGTTCAGGGGAGTGATGAAAATCACCGACTGGCGGTGCGCGGCTTCTTCAGCCTGCTTCTTCGCCGCGTCGGTGGCCTCGGCCTCTGCCAGTTTCTTCAGGGCGGCGGCCTCCGCCTTCTCCAGGCGGGTGGCCTCCTGCTCTTCACGCACTTCTCGCGCGTTCCGCTCCGTCGCGTCCCGGAGGTCGGTGGCCGAATCGATCCACCGAGTGGTGGTGGAAGTCTTCGCCGACCCGATGATGGAGGCTGCGACCGATTTCTCAAGAGAGAGCGGAGCCCTAGATCAAGGGAAACAAGGTGAAGAAACTCAGACAGAGTCAACAAGGAAAAAATGAAGGTACAGGATAAAGGTGGTGCTTACACGGAAACTAGCTGCGGCTTCTTCACCTCCTTGCGGAAGCGGATGGCATTTGCGGCCGCTTCATCCCGCTTGGTCGCCGCGGCTGAGCCCTTGGGCTTCTTTGGTCGGCTGCCGAACAAGCTCGGCGCCGCCCTACGCTTCTTTGCGCCGCCTTGGGCATCCGGCGCGGCAGACAAGCTCGCGCCCGGCTGGCCGGCTCCTGGCTGGTGGCGCGGGGCGACTTCCTCCGCGTCATCATTAGGCCAGTCCTCGAGGCTGGCTCCGAGCCTCGGGCCGCCTGCTTCGCCGCCTCCTCCCTCGGCGTCGTCCTCCAAGGCCGCAGCCCCCAGATCGGGGTCGTCGATGTCGCTCTCCGCTTGGTCCGGGAGGAATTGGCGCTCTGGCCCCACGGCGCCGGCTGCCGGCTGGAGGAGAGGACTCTGTTCAAAGGCCGATTGGTCAGGCTGGACAGCATGAACTCGGCAACAAAGAGACGGAGAAAAATGACAGACGACTTACAATAGGCGGAGGGTTGGCACGTGAATACGGCTCCTTGCCAAACCGCCACTCATCCGTGAGCTCGCAATTCGCAAGGTAGTTCACCATGTGAGCTACCTCTGCGTGAGGCATCTCTTTGGTGCATAGCCGACTCGGGTCCCGATGTCCGCTCATCTGGCAGATCATGTGAGGGCGGCTCTGGAGCGGGAGCACTCAGCGTGCCATGAAGGCGGATAGCAAGTCGGGCCCGGTCAGGCCCTCCGACTGTGTCAGCACTCATAGCCGCGTGATAGCGGCGGCTCCGGAGGGCGACAGCGTCTTGGGCCGCCTCCCAGCCGGTGGGCCGGCTTCGTAAGCCGGCAAGTTGACCTAGTCGCCTTCTGCGAAGACGCTCTTCACGTAGAAATACGACCGCTACCACTTCTTCACCGACTTGATCAGCGGGATGGTAGGAAACGGATTTTCGGCCGCTGGCCTCCGCACCATGATGAACGCGCCGCATTGAGTTGGCACACCCGCAACGAGGGTGCCGAGCTTGATGTAGGAGAACTCCCCCCAGAGCTCGATGGTGGGGAGGACGCTGAGGAAGCCTTCGCACAAGGTGACGAAGGTGGACAGCAGCACCACCGTGTTCGGGGTGAGGTGGTGCGGCTGGAGACCGTAGAACTCGAGGAAGGACCGAAAGAAGCTTCTCGTCGGCAGGCCGAGGCCGTGCAGGCAGTGTGAGCGGAAGACGAACCTCTCGCCCTCCTCCAGTGCCGGTGAAATTTCCCTCCTCGGCGCGAGGCGGACCCTCACGTGGTCCTCGCTTGGGAGCCGCCGCATCTGGCGGAGGAAGTCGATGTGGTCATCATGAACCTCGGAGCCATCCCATGCTCTGGAGCGCGCCATGGGGGGCGTGGGGTTGGAAGATGAGCTCATCAGAGACGAACCACCGTGGCGCTCAACGTGGCTTGGGGGCGCTTCGGCGATAGTAAGAAGGAGGAAAGATTAGGGAGGAGGTCGCGCGTGCTCCGCCGCTCCCCCCTCCTCCCCCTACTTATAGGCCTATGGGCTGCAAAGCCGAGGGGGCGGTCGTGGGATTTACTGCGCCCACGACCCCACGCCCCCACATTTATCGCGCAAGATACTGCGCGCAGTAACTCCGCGGGAACCCCAACCGCCCACCTCGGCCGCAGCGGATCCGCTCGCGCGCCGAGGCGTGGTAGTGGTGGGCCTCGCCCGCAGGCATGTCCCATCACGGACGTGGGTTAGCAGACTAGCCCGACCACTCGGCGCCATGTGACATGACCACAACGGGCGGCGGCCTGGAGGCTTAGCTAGCACGCCACTTGGTTCCCGCCGACGCGTTCGAAGTTTGGATAAGTCAGACTGGGCGTGGCTGACTCCCGCCAGTCGGCCCAGCAGAAGTCAAACGAAGCCCCACCTCAGGCACTCAGAGAAGAAAACTGCTGAGGCTCCTCGGCTGCTCAGCCACGGTACCTCACCAGCTTCGGGGACTACTGTCGGAGTAATGGGCCACGGGTAGGCTAACCCGAGGCCCAGAACCTTTCAAGACATCGGGGCTGGCTGCGCCCCTCAAGGCACCAAGATGAAGTGCCGCCTTCTGGTGGCCGGCTGAAGGAATAGCCGGCTGCCTGTAGACGGCCGAGTTCCAGAGACCAACTTCAAGACCCGCCGACTACTAGTTGGCGGCTTCTAGAGAAGCCGGCCCCTAGCAGTCGGCTCGTGGCACCAACAAAACCCGTGCCCTCATCAAGAAAGACAAGACAAGGAGTGGCTACAGTACAGACCATTCCTCCCCCCCCCCCGATCTAGGGATGGGAGTGGCCATAGTGCACCATACCGGCGAAGATCTCCGCCCGGCACGGCACTGTCGCCACGCCACTCCTGACATCACCACAAGCAGGTGGGGCCCTGCTCCCACGACGGCATGTCGGTACGACCCAAGGACGACGGGCCCCACCAATCAGTGAGAGCCCGGAAGACGGCTAGAGCCCCACCAGTCGGACCCGAGGGAGGTCGGCCCCCAGCAGTCGGCCCGCCCCTTCCTAGGGTCCCATGCACCATTAACCAGACAAGACGCAGAGCGGCTACAGTAATCGCCCGCCAGGCGGCGGAGTTGTAGCCACGATCCCCTGACCAAGCCTGCGTCATTAGAGTCACGGCTACAGCGATCAGCAACCAACAAGACCTGAGAGCGGCGGGGGCGGCCTTTCGGCCCCTTACCCAACCAGTCGGCGGGGCCCACCAGGCGGCGGGCCCTAGTAGTCGGCGGAGAAGCCGGGGCCGAAGAGCCTGACGGCCGGGCCCTATGCCCTGCCGGATTACCATTGTACCCCTAGGGGGTAGGCCTGTATAAACCCCCCAGGGCAACCATGCAAAGGGTTCCCAACCTGTTAGAACTAGACCAGCCCATAGAGGAAGGAGAGAGCTAGCCTTGCCTTCTCCTACCTCCAGCATACCGCTCGAAGACCACCATTGTACTCACTTGCGCCTTAGTGATCATGCGGAGACCCCGCAGAGCAGGACTAGGGGTGTTATCTCCTAGGAGAGCGCTAGACCTGGGTAAAGTACGCCGGCGTTCGTGTCTACGCCTCATCCCGCTTCCGGGCACCGGCGACGTTCTACTCGCTCCCACCATGATAAGCCATACATTGGCATATCTCGCACCCAACCCCCGACAAGTTATTCTATCATACCCGAAGGAATTTAATATTCAATATTTTTAGTAGGTGCAGTAGATTTAGAGGTAGCTAATTGTGGTTCCGGTCGAGGTGAAGATACCCCAAACAAACCCCTCAAAGGATTGTTTTCCATAGTAACAAGTGACAATAAATTTCAGCACACTAGATAAATGTTTCCTTACCAAATTCCACTTACCAAAGGCGCTTCACTCCCCGGCAACGACGATAGAAAATATCCTTGATGACCCACAAGTATAGGGGATTAATTGTAGCTCTTTTCGATAAGCAAGAGTGTCGAACTAAACGAGGAGCAGAAGGAAATAACAAGTGGTTTTCAGCAAGGTAATGTCTGCAAGTGCTGAAATTGTAAGTAATAGAGTAGTTTGATAGCAAGGTATTTTGTAACGAGCAAGTAATGATAATAGTAACAAAAGTGCAGCAAGGTAGCCCAATCCTTTTGACGCAAAGGACAGGCCAAAACGGTCTCTTATAATAGGCAAAGTGTTCTTGAGGGCACACGGGATTTTTATCTAGCCACTTTCACCATGTTGGTTTGATTCATGTTCGGTACTTTGATAATTTGATATGTCGGGGGACCGGTGCTTAGGTGATGTTCTTACTTGAACAAACCTCCTACTTATAATTAACCCTCCCGCAAGCATCCACAACTACGATAAAAGTATTAAGAATAAATTCTAACCATAGCATTAAACTTTTGGATCCAATCGGTCCCTTACGGAATAGCGCATAAACTGGGGTTTAAGCTTCTGTCACTCTCGCAACCCATCATATAATTGCTACTCCATAATGCATTCTCTTAGGACCAAATATGGTGAAGTTTCATGTAGTCGACATTCACATGACACCACTAAGGGAATCACAACATACATACTATCGAAATATCGAACACATATCAAGTTCACATGATTACTTGCAACATGATTTCTCTAGTGGCCTCAAGAACAAAGGTAACTACTCACAAATGATAATCATGCTCAAGATCAGAGGGGTATTAAATAGCATATTGGATCTGAACATATAATCTTTCACCAAATAAACCATATACTAATTAACTACAAGATGCAATCAACACTACTAATCACCCACAAGCACCAATCTATAGTTCCGGTAACAAGATTGAACACAGGAGATGAACTAGGGTTTGAGATGAGATGGTGATTCCGAAGATGTTGATGGAGATTGCCCTCCCCAAGATGGGAGAGTTGTTGGTGATAATGAGGACGATGATTTCCCCCTCTGGGAGGGAAGTACCCCCGGCCGAATCGCTCCGCCGGAGGGCAAAACTGCTCCTACCCAAGTTCCACCTCGAGACGGTGGCGCTCCGTCCTGAAAGTCCTCTCCTTTATTTTTTCTAGGGCAAAATGACTTATATACCATAAGATGGGCACAAGAGGTGGGCTGGGTGAGCACAACCCACCAGGGCGCGCCTGGGCTCCCTGGCGCGCCCAGGTGGGTTGTGCCCACCTGGTGGGGCCCCTCTGGTACTTATTTGCTCCCATATTCTTCATATATTCCATAAAAAAAAATTCTGTGAAGTTTCAACTTGTTTGGAGTTGTGCAGAATAGGTAGCCTAACGTAGCTTTTCCAGGTCCAGATTTCCAGCTGCCAGAATTCTCCCTCTTTGTGTATACCTTGCATATTATGAGAGAAAAGGCATTATAATTACTCCAAAAAGCATTATTATGGATAAAAACATCATAAATAACAGTAGGAAAACATGATGCAAAATGGACGTATCAACATATTCCTTCGATTATGAGATTCTGCAACTCCCGGATACCGGAGGAATGCCTTATGTTCTATCAAACTTCACAATGTAACTAGATGATTATAAAGATGCTCTACAGGTATCTCTGAAGGTGTTTTCTTGGGTTGGCATCAATCGAGATTAGGATTTGTCAGTCCGAGTATTGGAGAGGTATCTCTGGGCCCTCTCGGTAATACACATCATAATAAGCCTTGCAAGCAAATAAATAATAAGTTAGTCACAGGATGATGTATTACAGAACGAGTAAAGACTTGCCAGTAACGAGATTGAACTAGGTATAGAGATACCGACGATTGAATCTCCGGCAAGTAACATACCGACAGACAAAGGGAATTGTGTATGTTGTGACAATGGCTCGACCGATAAAGATCTTCGTAGAATATGTAGGAGGCAATACGGGCATCCAGGTTCCGCTATTGGTTATTGAGCGGAGAGGTGTCTTGGTCATGTCTATATAGTTCTCGAACCCGTAGGGTCCGTATACTTAACGTTCGTTGACGATATAGTGTTATATGAGTTATATGTTTTGGTGACCGAATGTTGTTTAGAGTCCCGGATGAGATCACGAACATGACGAGGAGTCTCAAAATGGTCGAGAGGTAAAGATTGATATATAGAACGATGGTATTTTGACACTGGAAGTGTTTTGGGACGTACCGGGAAGGAATCAGGTCACTAGAAGGGGTTCCGGG
>NC_041392.1:255881628-255895929 GCF_002162155.2 Triticum dicoccoides | reverse complement strand
AAATGGTCCTTATGGTCCAAAGGAGGGGACAAACCAGCCCACAAGGGGGTTGGTGCGCCCCCTACCTTGTTTGGCTAGCCCTAGGGAAGGAAAAAGGGGAGGGCTAGCCCCTCCTGCCTTTACCTCTCATGGGAGAAAGGAAAGGGGGGCGCCACCCTCCCCTGCCTTTCCCCGCACTCCAAATAAGTGAAGAGAGGGGCGCGGCTTGGGAGGGACACCAAGTAGGATTCCTCCTACTTGGGTGCCTCCTTTGGATAATCCTCTCTCCCTCCCACCTATATATATGTGGGAGGGGGGCACCTAGCACACAACAGACAATTGCCTAGCTGGGTGCGGTGCCCCCCTCCACTGTTTGCACCCTCAGTCATATTTTCATAGTGCTTAGGCGAAGCCCTGCAAGGATCACTTCACCATCACCGTCACCACGCCGTCGTGCTGACGGAACTCATCTACTACCTCGACATCTTGCTGGATCAAGAAGGCGAGGGACATCTCTGAGATGAACATGTGCAGAACACGGAGGTGTCGTGCATTCGGTACTTGATCGGTTGAAGCGCGAAGAAGTTCGACTACATCAGCTGCGTTGTTTAATGCTTCCGTGTACGGTCTACGAGGGTACATAGACACAGTCTCCCCCTCGTTGCTATGCATCTCCATGGATAGATCATTGTGTGTGCGTAGAATTTTTTTGTTTTCCATGCAATGTTTCCCAACAAAACAAAGGTATATTTGATATACATGTTATTGATGTGTACCTTACTAATGCTCGTAGAAGCGCCTGGGCATTTGATACTGGTTCAGTTGCTCATATTTGTACCTCAAAAATAGGAGCTACGGATTAAACGAAGATTGGCTAAGGACAAGGTGACGATGCGCATCGGGAATGGTTTCAAGGTCGATGTGATCGCCGTCGGCACGCTACCTCTACATATACCTTTGGGATTAGTTTTAGACCTGAATAATTATTATTTGGTGCCAGCATTGAGCATGAACATTATATCTGGATCTTGCTTAGTGCGAGATGGTTATTCATTTAAATCAGAGAATAATGGTTGTTCTATTTATATGAGTAGTATCTTTTATGGTCATGCACCCTTGAAGAGTGGTCTATTTTTGTTGAATCTTGATTGTAGTGATACACATATTCATAATATTGATGCCAAAAGGTGCAAAGTTGATAATGATAGTGCAACATATTTGTGGCACTGCCGTTTAGGTCATATTAGTGTAAAGCGCACGAACAAACTCCATGCGGATGGGCTTTTGGAATCACTTGATTATGAATCATTTGATACTTGTGAACCATGCCTCGTGGGCAATATAACTAAAACTCATTTCTCCGGAACAATGGAGCGAGCCAATGACTTATTGGAAATAATACATACCGATGTATGCGGTCCGATGAGTATTGAGGCACGCAGCGAGTATTGTTATTTTGTGACCTTCATAGATGATTTGAGCAGATATGGGTATATCTACTTAATAAAACACAAGTCTGAAACATTTGAAAAGTTCATAGAATTTCATAGTGAAGTGGAGAATCATCATAACAAGAAAATAAAGTTTCTACGATCTGATCGTGGAGGCAAATATTTGAGTTACGAGTTTGGCCTTCATTTAAAACAATGTGGAATAGTTTCACAACTCACACCACCTGGAACACCACAGCGTAATGGTGTGTCCAAACGTCGTAACCGTACTTTATTAGATATGGTGTGATCTATGATGTGTCTTACCTATGTACCACTATCGTTTTGGGGTTATGCATTAGAGACAACTGCATTCACATTAAATAGGGCACCGTCTAAATCCGTTGAGACAACACCGTATGAACTGTGGTTTGGCAAGAAACCTAAGCTGTCGTTTCTTAAAGCTTGGGGTTGCGGCACTTATGTCAAAAGGCTTCAGCCTGATAAGCTCGAACCCAAATTGGAGAAGTGCGTCTTCATAGGATACCCTAAGGAAACAATTGGGTACACCTTCTACCATAGATCCGAAGGCAAGATCTTTGTTGCCAAGAATGGAACATTTCTAGAGAAGGAGTTTCTCTCAAAAGAAGTGAGTGGGAGGAAAGTAGAACTTGATGAGGTAATTGTACCTTCTCTCAAATTGGAAAGTAGCACATTAGAGAAATCCGTTCCCATGATGCCTACACCAACCAGAGAGGAAGCTAATGATGATGATCATGAAACTTCATATCAAGTTACTACTGGACCCCGTAGGTCGAACAAAGCATGTTCCGCACCAGAGTGGTATGGTAATCCTATTCTGGAAGTCATGTTACTAGACCATGACAAACCTACGAACTATGAAGAATCTATGATGAGCCCAGATTCGGAAAGATGGCTTGAGGCCATGAAATCTGAGATAGGATCCATGTATGAGAACAAAGTATGGACTTTGGTGGACTTGCCCGATGATCTGCAAGCCATAGAGAATAAATGGATCTTCAAGAAGAAGACTGACGATGATGGTAATGTTACTGTCTACAAAGCTCGACTTGTCGCAAAAAGTTTTCGACAAGTTCAAGGGGTTGACTACAATGAGACTTTCTCACCCGTAGCGATGCTTAAGTCCATCCGAATCATGTTAGCAATTGCCGCATTTTATGATTATGAAATCTAGCAAATGGACATCAAAACTGCATTCCTTAAAGAAGAGTCGTATATGATGCAACTAGAAGGTTTTGTTGATCCTAAAGGTGCTAACAAAGTGTGCAAACTCCAGCGATCCATCTATGGACTGGTACAATCATCTCGGAGTTGGAATATACGCTTTGATGAAGTGATCAAAGCATATGGTTTTATATAGACTTTCGGTGAAGCCTGTATTTACAAGAAAGTGAGTGGGAGCTCTGTAGAATTTCTAATATTATATGTAGATGACATATTGTTGATTGGAAATGATGTAGAATTTCTGGATAGCATAAAAGTATACTTGAATAAGAGTTTTTCAATGAAAGACCTCGGTGAAGCTGCTTATATATTGCGCATCAAGATCTATAGAGATAGATCAAGACGCTTAATAGGACTTTCACAAAGCACATGCCTTGACAAAGTTTTGAAGAAGTTCAAAATGGATCAGTCAAAGCCTATATTGCAAGGTGTGAAGTTGAGTAAGACTCAAAGCCTGACCACTACAAAAGATAGAGAGAAAATGGAAGTCATTCCCTATGCCTCGGCCATAGTTCTATCATGTATGCTATGATGTGTACCAGACCTGATGTGTGCCTTGCCATAAGTCTGGCAGGGAGGTACCAAAGTAATCCAGGAGTGGATCACTGGGCAACGGTCAAGAACATCCTGAAGTACCTGAAAAAGACCAAAGATATGTTTCTCGTTTATGGAGGTGACAAAGTGCTTGTCGTAAATGGTTACATCGATGCTAGCTTTGACACTGATCCGGATGACTCTAAGTCACAAACCGGATACATATTTATATTGAATGGTGGAGCTGTTAGTTGGTGCAGTTCCAAGAAGAGCGTCGTGGCGGGATCTACGTGTGAAGCGGAGCACATAGCTGCTTCAGAAGCGGCAAATGAAGGAGTCTGGAACTCTGGATGAAGGAGTTCATATCCGATCTAGATGTAATACCTAGTGCATCAGGTCCAATGAAAATCTTTTATGACAATACTGGAGCGATTGCCCTGGCAAAGGAATCCAGATTTCACAAGAGAACCAAACACATCAAGATACGCTTCAACTCCATCCATGAACAAGTCAAGGAGGGGGACATAGAGATTTTCAAAATACATACGGATCTGAATGTAGCAGACCCGTTGACTAAGCCTCTTCTGCGAGCAAAACATGATCAGCACCAAGACTCCATGGGTATTAGATTCATTACAATGTAATCTAGATTATTGACTCTAGTGCAAGTGGGAGACTGAAGGAAATATGCCCTATAGGCAATAATAAAGTTGTTATTTTATATTTCCTTATTCCACTACAAAAAAAGATACATCTGTGACATTTGGGCCAAACGAAAAAAAATTTATCCACAGATCTGGATACTCATGGATATCCGACCCGGTTAGGCAAGGGTATGGAGCACATTTTCGCCCATGGGTCCATGGATATGGATACCCATGAACAGCCGGGTTGGGAATGGTTATAGTTTGTGCTCCATGGATATCCAATGGATACCCGTATGACATGTGGGGCCATATGCCAGTGATAGAAAGAGCGAATCAATGGGAAATGGCAGGGAATTTGCAACTTGTTCCAGGAGCTATATGCTGGAGAATCAACCTCTGGTATGTCACACTTAAGGACTCATCATATTACTTGTTGCCTACTTATGCATGTAGCTTATGTTGTAATTTGTGAGTGAATGGTGATGAGTTAATTTTCTCTTTGGGAAGGCTTCATGCTGACTTTTCTATGCCCATGGAGCTCCATGGGTATGTGGGTATCCAGTGGGTTTGGACATGGGCACAAGTTTTGCCCATGGATAATTTGGTGGATGGGCAGAGGGTAGGAAGATGGGTCATGGGTTGGATTTGGACCAGCTCCACCCGCCCCAAACCCGACCCATTGCCATCCCTACTTATGACACTTCTATGACGATAATTGTGACAAAACCCGGTATCATCATAGATGTGGTGGGATCCTGCTTCTATGACAAAAAATCATGACAAAAATGGGTTTTTCATCCTGGGCGGGCCGGAGACGCAGCTGCATTACATTCTTTGGGTCGTCCATGATAGAAAAAACCATGGTAGAAGCCAGGGCGAGGAAAATATCGAGGGAGTTCCCGGTTACGGTGGCTGGTCGGGGGCCGAGCGATGCGTGTTTCTCTCGTACATACGTGCATGTGTGCGAGGCATTGCGCTCTAACTAAACCCGAGCGAGGCGTTGGGCTCTAACTGAACCCGAGAAATTGCACTAGCTACATTACTGAACCCGAGTGATCGATCCCTTGCTGTTAACTGAACTCGAGTGATTCCTTTGCTACTGCTGCTAATTGAAGCCGATCGATGTTGCCACTTGATGAACAGTGAGCATTGTTGGGGGTTTGGATGAACAGTTCCCGATGGGGGGTTGGATGAACAGGACCTCGTGGTGTTGCCACTGGATGAACAGTACCCCGATTGATCGAGCCGGTGGATGAACAGGACCTCGTGGAGGGCTGGATGAACAGGACGACCCCATGGAGGGCTGGTTGAACAATAGCCGGTGGAGGGCTGGATGAAGAGTGGCCCATGGAGGGGTGGTTGAACAGGACCCCATGGAGAGGTTGGTTGAACAGTAGCTGGTGGAGGAGCGCACGGTGGAGGCTGGATGAACAGGGGCCCATGGATGAACAGTCACAGGTGGAGGCTGAAGGAGGTCGACAGTGGATGAACAGTAGCCCGTGGAGGCTGGAGGAGGTCGACGATGGAGATAGATGAATAGTATCTCGTGGAGTCCTGTTTTGCGGTACGCCACACCCCTCCCGATGAACAGGACCCCCATTTCGACCATAGCGCTCCAACACAAGTCTGTTTCCTCCGTTTTGCGGTATGACACACCCCTCCGATCAATAGAACCCCGTTTCGACCGTAGGAGGTCCAAGAGAAGTTCGTTTCCTCCTTTTTGCGGTACGCCAAACCCCTCCCGATGAACAGGATCCCGTTTCGACCATTGCCGATTGAACACAAGGCTGTTTCCTCCGTTCTGCTATACGCCAGGCCTCGTTTCCATCGGCTGTTCCATCCAAACCGGTTGGCTCCCGATGAATAGCACGCGTTCCGTTGCCTCCCGATGAACAGGACGTATTCTGTTGCCTCCCCATGAACACGACGATGACACAGTTTCTCCGTTCCGACCCAGCCATGTACACGAGCCCTGGCCGTACGTATGTGCGAGTAGGCGTTCGAGACCCTACCCATATGTACGTACGTGGCCATATTTACTTTCTTGCACCATGGCCGATGTACGTATGTGTACATGCTACGTGCGCGCCTCTACTATGACACATGCGCGCCTCTACTATGACACGTGTGCCTCTACATCGACTAGTATGTACGTACATGTTCGCGACCAGAATGACAACGCTATGTACGCTTTGACCAGGTGGGTCCCGACTGTCATGCACTTCCTTGCGTGCAAAGATGTAGCTAGTGGGTCCCAGCAGTCAGGGGGCGAATCATTTTTTTGCCCGTAATATGGACGCACTTCCTTGCGTGCGAAGATGTAGCTGGTGGGTCCCAACAGTCAGGCGGGAAACGTTTTTTTGCAAAATACAGTGACCCGTCCGGTGGGTCCCTGCTGTCAGGTGGAGGAATCATTATTTTCCGTGTAATAAGGAGGCACTTCATTGCTGCGGCCGTGGACCCAGCTGTCAGCCTCTCCATGTACAGTACTCTTCCGATGGAAGTCGGTCATTGACCACATTGACCACGCCACGCCGAGAGCACCAAGGCGGTTGACGACGGCGAGGCCTGGGAAGGGGGCGACACAGAGCTGGGGAAGACGCGGCAGTGGATGCCCACGCAGAGAGGAGTACGTTCACTGGCTTGGCTGCAGTGTGAGGCTGCCGTCACCGCAGGGCCTAGCCAGCGGTGGGAGTAGTAGGGGGCGGTGAGGCCTCCGTGGCAGCACAGCCGACCATGGGAGGCAGGAGCAGGCGGCACGACCGGCGTTGCTTTGGGCGGCTCGAGCAAGAAGACCAGAGGCTGAAGAAGCACTACGGCCGTTCGATGGACATCGTACGGTCACTGGAGCTACAATCGTTCATATTAACTAAGTTGACAAAGCCCTCCGTCCCCGTCAACTTAGTAGGCCCACATGTCAGCCTCCCACTATGTTGGGTCCCAGCTAGCAGGGGGAGTATTCATTTTTTTTTGTGCGTAATAAGGAGGCACTTCCTTGCGTGCAAAGATATAGCTGGTGGGTTCGACCTGTCAGCGGGGGGGATGTTTTTTTCACGAAATACAAAGGCCCTTCCAATGGGTCTCAGATGTCAAGTGGAGGAATCATTATTTTGCGCGTAATAAGGAGGCATTTCCTTGTGTGCGGCCGTGGTCCCAGCTGTCAGCCTCTCCACGTACAGTCGACGTCCGATGGATGTAGTTCGTTGACCACGGCGCGCCGAGAGCACCAGGGCGGTGGACGACGGCGAGGCCTAGGAATGGAACGACATGGAGCCGGGGAAGACTCGACAGTGGTTGCCAACGCGGTGGGGAGTACGAGAGTTTACTGGTCCAGCTGCCATCGCTAAAAAATAACAGGAGGTGTGGGTGAGTAGAGGAATGGCCTAGCCAGCAATGGAGTAGGGTGGGGCGGTGCGGCCTGTGTGGCAGCACAGCCGGCCACGGAAGGCGGAGCAGGCAGTCCCACCGGCGCTGGTTTGGGCGGCTGGAGCAAGAAGATCAGATATTGAAGAAGCAGCACGGCCGTTGGATTAACATCCAACGGTCACTGCTGCTAGAATCGTTTCTGGACTAAGTAGACAAAGCCTTTCATACACGTCAACCTAGTAGACCCACAAGTCAGCCTCCAAATCTGTCCCAAACAGCATACAACCCGAAATTTCTAGCCAGATTCAAATTAATTTAAAAACTAAACATACCTTAATTTAAATCCTATGAAATTTTACCCGCACAAAAACAATGAAATTTAAAATATCAAAATCCGAAAGAAAAATGTATTTTGGAACTAATTGCTTGTTTGATGTATTTTTTCATTTTACAGCCCATTTAATATTACTTATAGCCCATTTTCTAGGCAAAATGCATCCCTCCTCGTCTTGAAAGATTTTTGGCCCAGTAGGGCGTAGAAAAGCAAGTAGGCCTACGTTGGTTATTCTGCAAAAATCAAAAATAGCTGGGCTAGCCATTTTCAGAAAGGAAAAAAAACAAACTGGGCTGGTCATGTGCTAGACGGGCCACAGCTCCCGAATAACCAGTTGATACCCTTCTCCGTCCCGAAAAAACAAAATTACTGCGCGCTGCTGGGTCCCTACTGTCATCCTCACCATGTACAGTCAGCTCCTTATTCCTCTCGGTTGTTTACCATGTTGACAACACCGGAGGGCGGCTGCGCGGCGAGCGAACCAAGGCGGAGGACGATGGTGAGGCCTCAGACGAGAACGAACAGGAGCCGAGGAAGATGCGCATAGTTTTAGGGTGTGATGTGGCCACGATGCATGCGCGGCAGCACAGCCAGCCGTGGGAGGTGGGAGCAGGCGGTCCCGCCGACACTGGTTTGGCTTTGGCGGCTGGAGGAAGAAGAGACTGAAGAAACACGACAGACGTTGAATGTCAATCCAACGGTCAAGGTTGGAACAATCGTTTGTTGACTAAGCTGACACCAAGTAGCATACTTTTATATGTATGGGAACAAAAGAAAAACTGGGCTCGTTCGCCTGATAACATTCCCGAAACTGCGACCGTTCAATCTTGCGTCGCAACTAAAACTCCGAGGAAAATGCATTCATTTGTCGTCCTCCTCCCAGGGAACGTTCGCCACATAAGTGACTAGCACCCATGGTTTTCAACCAAGAGGTCCTGGGTTCGAGTCCCAGGAACTCTCAGTTTTGTCCCCCTTCCTTCCTCACAAAAAAAGAAAGAAAATCAAAGACTTTAGAAAGCGCACAGAATAAGCTAGTGTACCAGTAAAGAGATGTTGCTGAGTTTTAGAAAAAAGAGAAACGTGCTCTTGTAGCTGGTTCAAATCCAAACCTAGACTATGACTATATATGGTGCTATGATACTCTGCAAGTAATGAAACTGACATATCCAAAGTTCGCTTCTCCTCTTCTCTACTTACTCCGCCTAGCATCAGAAGCTCTGGCTGCAGCAACCATGTCCGCTGGCTGCTCGTCCACCTGCTCTTCAGCAGGCAACAACCAGATATGCGCCAAGTCGCCACCCGTATCATCGCCTGTGGGTCTCATCACACCCCCACCGGCACACGCACCGCAGCCGGTTGCTCAGCGCAACCTACTACCGTCGGTGTGGTGCCACTGCTGCAAATCATGTAGAGTCATCCATCGCGTCTCAACCACAATCCTCAACCCTGGCCGAGTCTTCTACAAATGCCTGAATCATGGGGTAATAATATGTTTAAGTGTTGATCTGTAGCTTTCAGTTGCTGATTTTTTTAAATAGTTTGGTTGATGATCTTCCAATTTGATTCATGCGGAAAAGGGAAGATTCTTGTGATTTGTATTTGTGGGAAGTTGCTGATGTGGGGGAATGCAACTACGCTGATTATGTGGTTAGCCGAGGAATCCCAATACCAGCAGGTTGGGGTGTTGGACAAGTAACTGAATGAACGACAGAAGAGGAAGATGCAGAGCAGAAGGTTAAAGATGCAGTTCCTCTGATCATGGCCAAGCAACAGCTGCTGAATAGCCTTGACAGCAATGAGGAGATGAAAGAGCTTGTGAAGATAATGGGCAAAATCGATGTGCTTTGTAGGATGACTGTCTCTTTATCTGCATTGTATGTAGCACTCGTGATGTATTTAGTGGCTATGACATGAGCACTTTGCTAAAACTAATAATGAATGAAACCTATGTAGCAGGTTGGGCATAGTGTTGTGAACATTTAATGATTTCTATTAACAAAAATCGGGGGGGTATCACCTTTTGCTCATAAATAAATAGCAGAGGCCCTTTTGGTAATAAATAAATAAATTAGCAGAGGCCCTGTCGGGTCAGCTTTGTTCCCACTCGAAGACGTCGAGCAAATTGTAGTCCAACATCAAACTATGTCATCGAATTCAAGTTTCACAGCCAAATATGAGTACAACTAAACAAAAATGTCATCATGTTTTAGTCGTCATACAATCACCAAGCACAAATGAACATACATAACAAGTGATGTTCTCATAGCAAAATACTAAACAACACGTTCATCAGGTTTCAGTTGTCACAGCAAACACAATTTCACATAGTAGATAAAAAACGTCTTCTGACAGGAAAATACGACAAAAGCAATCTAATCATCATCCGCAGCAGCAGCGTCAACATCTTCGCCATGTGTATCAGTCTGAATCGTAATTCCCCAGAGTTTCATCTTCTTATTCCTCCTCAATGTCCTCGAACATTGGCTTCTTTTTGACCAACTCTTGTATGTCCACAACACGACAGGCAATCTTTTCGCCATCGTCATTGACGTGATGGTTCTCCAAGATATTAGGAACATCTGTGGAATCTTGTACATCAGGAGCAGTGTAAGCATCATCTTGTTGTGCAACTTCATTAAACGAACTACTCTGCTCAAACCTTTGCAATACTCTCCAGTCATCGCTATGTGCAAATGTGTCTTCCAAGAAAAATATCTGTGTTGCTTGATTTGCCAAAATAAAAGGCTCGTTGGTCTGGTACGCTGCCTTGACATTGATGGATTTGAAATAATCATCAGCTCTGGGTTTTGTGATCCTGGAAAACAGGTTATACCAACGATAGCACAACAAAACCACATACTGATGATCCTTGAAACTGGAGATATACTACAGTTGAACAATGTCTATTATGTTAGCATACATTTCAATTGTCTCTCTGTCATACATATCCGTGCTCATGATGGCATTGTTTTGTGTCTTCCTGCCTTCGTCGCGTGCAAGGGTATTGTAGCACACATCTCCAACAACGCAAGATTCATAAAGTCTTACCCGAGTATCAGGACCCATTGCTAGTGCGTAAAGGGCATCAACAACTGCCTGCCCATCCTCCCGCATCTTCTTAACCTATGGTTAGAAAATAGACAAGATGATCATCTTATGTACTCAATATATTAAAAAACTGACAGTGCAATTCAAAAGCTTACATGGCTCTTGAACCATTTCGCAAATCTTGCCATAACCAGTTTGTCAATGTTTCTTGGATTTTGCGGCAGTAACTCCTTTTTGTAGATGTTGCACAACATAGTGATCGCGTCAAACATCTAAATATGTAAGAATGTGCTGCAAGTTTAGTAGATTACGATGTATAAGCTGCAGTACTTAGCACTTACTTGATATAAGGTAGTATCTCAGGACAGTTATTCAACACATACCAAACCATTTTGTCTAAATTTTTAGGTTTGTTCTCTTGTCGACTCTTCCCTATAACTCGGACAGAATAATAGAAAACATTGAGCCTGGAATTGTCTTCACCCACCTCTTTGCTAAGCTGATCAGCTGTTTCAATGTATTTTGAGCAGAATGTCAACACTTCTGTAGCAATGTAGGCCTCTTCAATGGAACCCTCGGGTCTAGCTCTGTTCCTAACATAGCCCTTGAAAGTACCTAGCCGCCTTTCAATAGGGTACATCCAGCCATACTGTACTAGACCTCTAAGCAGTGCCTCATCAGGTAGATGAACAACCAAATGCACCATCACATCAAAGAAGGCTGGAGGATATATCTTCTCAAGGTCACATAGGATAGTTGGTATCTTGTCTCTAAGACGCTCCAAAGCATCTACCCTGATATTTCTACTGCAGAGTTCCCTGAAGAATTGTCCCAACTCTGCAACTACTCTGTATAAGTCAGGGCGGCCCAATCCTCTAAGGATAACAGGTAAACCCCTTTGAAGTAGGACGTGGCAATCATGAGTTTTCAACCCTTGTACCTTGTTTCCATCTACACTGACTCTTCTTTCAGGGTTGGAAGCAAATCCATGTGGGAATCTCACATGTGACAGGACCTCGCAGAATTCTTTTCTTTTACCTTGTCCAAGACATACACAGCTGGTGCCATATCCCGTGGTTTACCTTCATCTTGCACCTGCAAATCCTGTCTGATACCTAGGTGTGTCAAATCAATCCTAGATTTTAAGGTATCTTTCGTCTTGCCTTCAATATTAAGAAGTGTGACGATAATGTTGTCACATATATTTTTCTCGATGTGCATCACATCAATATTATGCCGCAGATCCAAATCTTTCCAATACTCCAAGTCCCACAAAGTGGACCTGTGGGTAAACAATAATCTCTCTTCTGCCTTGCCACGCTTCCTTTTCCCGCTACCATGACCAGGATGGTTTCCTGGTGCAATATGCCTGACCTTCTCTAATTCCACTTGCAACTCATTGGCGGTGAGCCTCTTTGGCGCATCACGGTTTTCATGCTTTGCATTGAACACATGTCTTCGGTGTTTTGTAGGACGCGGCTTGTCCTTGGCAAGGAAACGGCGATGTCCAATGTAACAGATCTTGCTAAGTATTGCGTATGACAGCGGATTCCTGGCACAGCGAACACATGCATTGTAACCATGTGTCATTCGCCCTGACATAGTGCCCAAAGCCGGATAATCATGGATGCACCAAATTATAACAGCACGCAGAAAGAAATCAGCTGGTGGGCTGCTATATAGGTCTCAAGTGAGAACACCCCTCCATAGTTGTTGAAGTTCCTCCACAAGACGCTCCATGAATAAATCAAAATCCTTTCCAGGACTTTTTGGACCTGGGATGAGCAAGGCCATCATGTAGTTTGATTCTTTGGTGCAGACATTTGGAGGCATGTTGTAAGGGATAACAAGCACAGTCCACATGCTATATGTGGCGCTCTAGTGGCCAAATGGGTTAAATCCATATGAAGCTAGGCCAAGTCTAATGTTTCTCGAGTCAGCAGCAAACTTTTTGTGTTTCTGATTGAAGCTTTTCCACTCACTACCATGAGATGGATGGCTCATTACATTCTGATCTCTGTACTCCTAGTTCCTAGAATGCCACAGTACATACTCTCTTGTTTCAGCATCATGAAAAAACCTCTGCATTCTTGGTGTAATTGGAAAATGTCTTAGAACATTATGAGGAATCCTCTTCACAGCATCACCATCTTTCCATCTTGATGATTTGCATTTCGGGCATTCACTTAAGTTGGCATAATCCTTCCGGGACAGAACACAATTATTCTTACAAACATGGATTATATCATATACAATTCCAACTACACAAAGGAAATTCTTCATTTTACTATAGGTGTGTGGCAGCTCAGACGCTTCTGGGAAAGCTTTGCGGAAAGCAGCCAACATCGCATCGAATGATTTGTTGGTCATCTGCTTAGATGTATTCACCTGAAGAAAGGTGACCATAGCTGAGAATACTGATAGCTTATTTCCTGGGGTGACAGCCACGCTGCATTGTTCCAACATGCGGTCCCACTGTTTTTCTTCTACAGGTGAAAGTTCACGAAATGCACGAGCATTTCATAGCATTGTTTCAATGTTGTTCAAACTCACTGGCTCCGCCACCACCACCTCCTCCTCCTCTTCCACCCGAGCATCAGGCAGATCAAGATGGTGATTTGCTGCTTCCACGTAGTCAGTAACATTGACGTTCACAGCTTCACCATGATGAACCCACCTAGTATATGCGACCAACATCCCATACAAGTGTAGATGATTTTGCACAGTTGACTGGGGTCTTGTAACTAAATTCATACAACTGCTACATGGGCAGAGCACATCTGATTTCGGACCACCATACTCAGCTTTGATAAAGTTCATGAAGTTTTCAACCCCCTTGACACATGCAGCGGAGAATCTTCGAGCAGAAGTTATCCAAGTCATGTCCATCTGTTAGACATACAAATTAGTTCTTCTACTAGATATTACAGGAAAAAATACCTAGGTCGATGTCTAAAGCTATGGCAAGATATTTGGACGAGTAGATCTAAGTAACGAAATATATTTAAAGCTAATTCAGCAAACAGATTTGAGTGCTAAATTATGGCAGGTTGTTTCAGCAGTCAATGAGGCCGAGCACACAGCCATCGAACTATCGAAGGCCATCGCAGCAACAAAGATCGAGTATAAAATGGTGTAGAGCTATTTCACCTAACAGATTGGCTACTAGACCATGGCAATCTACGTCATAATAAATATATGGCAGGATATTTTAGCAACTAATCGGGCTTGGCATGCCATCTCAGCTAAGCAGATTGAGTGCAGAATAGGGCAAGGAAGCTTCTTAAGCAGAGCATATTGACTGTAAACTACTTCGGCAAACAGTGAGATTAACAGCATCTATCAGCTAACATTCAGCGCTACACCGACATGCACGGGGCCTCAGTCTAGAATGCGCGTACCGTGGGAAAAGCTAACCGTCGTGCGTCTCCACACGAATGTCGCCAGCGATGGCGGCGCTGACCGCCATGCGCCTCCAGAAAAATGTCGCCAGTGGTGGCGGCGTGGCTAGAGGACGACAGTCTACGAGAGCATACTATGGGAGCGAGAGGATCGTTGTGCGTCCCCTCGACGAACCGTGGCGCCGACGTATCAGCGTGACGGGGAGGGCGGTTTTGGCGGAGCAAATGGAGTGGATGGGGACAGGGGAGTTTGTAGAATATTATTCACTAGTTGGCCGAAGGTCGGTTGAATTTGG
>NC_041392.1:255840418-255881023 GCF_002162155.2 Triticum dicoccoides | reverse complement strand
TCGCACGGTGGGCGGGGGGAGTTTGGCGCATGGTCGGTTTCTCCAAGTGCAGTCCCACATGCCAGTGAAGAGGCAAGCCGAAGCACGTTCCGTTTGCGTGAGTCGTGCAGGACCAAACGTGTATGGGGTGCAATGCGACCACGACAGAGGTGTTGTGAGTGTACTGCCTTTTTCCTTTTAAACTAGGTGCTTCGCCCCCTCAAAAAAAACTTGGTGCTTCACGCGATCCATCGATACTACTACTAGTAATCCGGTAATCCCAACTAAAATGGCGTGGTCGGGTCTTTTCCCGCGCGATATGCTGGGAGGTTGGCTTAGTTGGGTTTTTTAGGACGAGTAATGCTACACCTACGTAATTCTAGTTATGTAATTAACATAATGTGAAACGTGTGAGCTGTTGATTGTAGACTGGGGGAGGAAGGGGCCCACCACCATGAAAATCAGGGAGGAGAGAGAGGCAATTTACCTTAACCCTTTCGTAGGTTCCCGTAGATGTAGAAAGATGGGAAATGCATGAATCTGTAGTGGACGTACTATTGAAGTGCCTGAGATAAATTGTGTATGTGGACCCTATGTGTTTATTTACTTTGCATATTAGCTTTGTCTCGTCAATAAAAAGTAGAGTTGGTGATGATGGTGTGCCTGCCATCCTGCAATATAGGTCGTCCGATCTATATCTAATGGATAGGAAGGAAACTATGACAACTTACCTGCACTCCTCTCCACATTTGCAGATAAGGCCTTCCCTCGTTCATCCTTTTCTCCCACAAGATCTTGATGTTCCATGGAACGCATGGGCATCTTGCTAGTACTCCTACAATATACTATATTATTGTGAAAGTTCATATACACCGGCCGAGAATATGCAAACACGGAAGATTTTCATTACATTTTGAACTTTTATAGGACAGAAAATTAAAAGAAACCCGACCCTAAACCTATTCTACGGCGGCGACCGACGTCCTCCATTTATGATCTCTATGTACGGGGGTGGGGTTCAAGATGAAGGTGCGGTCTCCGGCGAGGAAGAGTAGAACACGGGAGACGGACTGGCCAGTTGGCACACCATGCCCTGCCGCCTCCCATGCCCTACTCATTCTCGGAGGAGTACCCGACCTCGGCGGTGCCGGACGTTGGACGGCGGCAAGTAGGACGTGTGGTTGACAATTCTCCCGTTGCTGGCCGCCATCGTGGCCACCGCTTGTGCTGTCGCGTCCGCGTCCGGCTACGCCGCTATTGCATCGCGAGCGGCGACTTGAGCGAGGGCGGCGACCTCAAGCTTCATCCCCGAAGACAAAGCTCTCCCGCAGAGCGTTCGCGCTCGCCGTCATGGCGGATATGGTGCCAAGTAGCAGGACAATGCACTATGGTGTGGAGGTTAGCTGGGCATTGCCGCTTTAAGTAGCGCATTCTGATGAGGCCAAAGCGTCCGGGCGCGTCATTAAGTCGTCAGAGTTGGTTCCTCGGGCACCGAGCCTCTTAACGACAGCATAGGGACAGACGACATGAATGCGGGTAGCTGGCGCCGGCTGGGAACGCACCACGCGATGGCGTGAGGGACGAGGGTTTTTGGTGTGCCAGGGTAGTTAGCTACGGTCATGGCAACGTCGGAGATGCCCTTTGCTGACATGAGACCCACATGTCATTGAAAAAGCAAGACGACCCAACATGGTCTCAGGTCCTGGGGATGCAGTTGGCCGCGCTACATCACTCCTTGGACGCATCGCGGCGCGCGCACACTTCGGCGCCCCGTGCATCCTCGACGAGCCGGGTGTTGATCTGCTGGTCGTGCCATGGCGCTAGCGCCACCCTCGACGCACTGAAACCAACCGTGTCTAGTGAAGATGAGTGTGTCGCTCACCGCGGTCGCCCTATCCAGAGGTGGTGCTGGAGCTGCGCCACATTGCTGGCCCCCACTACCCACATGAACGATTGCCGGTGGAGAGGAGGTCGTGGGCCAGCTCCTCCATTGGACTAGTATGTGCCATGTCGTCCTGACAGGTGTGCCCCACATGTCGGTTTCCCTGTTTTCCCGACCATATTCAAGCGTCAATGCTCCGCGTTGCACATTAGGCGCAGAACAGGTGGTTTTTGTGCCCTGGTTCAAATGTAGTACAGTACCAAGTTGTTACCCTAGCCCCAAGTGTGGTTGTTTTGGATACGGTACCAACCTTTTTTCTTTTCAACTAGTGAAGTGTAACACTTGATTAAGTAGCCGGATGGTGTGCTAAATGTAGGTGTCCGACTGTTTGAAAGAATAATTGAGGTGTTCCCGGTCCATGCCCGCATTTAGGGGTCCAACTTACCATGTTCCGGCAGTAGTAACTATACTAGTCCCTGTGTACTCCCTCTGTTTTTATTTACTCCGCATTTTAGCTTTGCTCAAAGTCAAACTTTGTAAACTTTGACAAAGTTTATAGACAGAAATAATAACATATACAATAACAAATCAATACCATTAGATTCATTATTGAATATACTTTCACATCATATATATTTGCTATTGTAAATGTTCATATTTCTACTCTGTCTAGCAAGATGCTTGTGTGTTGCATGTAACATCAAGATGCATTTGTATGACTAGTTTATCTTGTGAGAAAAAAGGATGAACGAGGGAAGGCCTTATTTGCAAATGTGGAGAGGTGTGTGGGTACCTTTTTGCAAAATTGTCATAGTTCCCTTCCTATCCGTCAGATATAAATCGGACGGCCTATATTGCAGGATGGCAAGCACACCATCATCACAAACTCTGTTCTTTATAAGAGTCTGTCCTATTTATATCTAATGGATAGGAAGGAAACTATGGCAATTTTGCAAAAAGATACCCACACCCCTCTCCACATTTGCAAATAAGGCCTTCCCTCATTCATCATTTTCTCCCACCAGATAAACTACTCATACAAATGCATCTTGATGTTCCGTGCAACGCACGGGCATCTTGCTAGTGTAGATAAAAAGCAGATTTGGTGATGATGGTGTGCCTGCCATCTTGCAATATAGGTCGTCTGATCTATATCTAACGGATAGGAAGGAAACTATGACAATTTACTCACACTCCTCTCCACATTTACAGATAAGGCCTTCCCTCGTTCATCCTTTTCTCCCACAAGATCTTGATGTTTTGTGCAACACATGGGCATCTTGCTAGTTTTCTATAAATTTGGTCAAATTTTATGAAGTTTGACTTCAGTCGAACCTAATATGTAGAGTAAATAAAAACAGAGGGAGTATCTTACTCTGTGACCAAGACGGAAGGGAAAACAAGACAACTTATTGTTTATTTGAGTCATTCAAGTATAATCATGCAACGTTGCTTATTTCTCATTCCTCTCCAACCCTCTTCTCCATCGATCATGCCGCCCTCCGGTCGAGTCCATCCTCCAGCATGCCTCATTTGAACATTCCGTCGAGTATCATTCGCATGTGGGCCTAGACCATTCTTGTATTTCCAATGTTGTAATTTGTCTGACATGCATACAAACAGACGGTTCGTTTAAAGTTTCACTTTGCCCCCACTACGTGTCGCTTCCCATCTTAGTTTTTACATCCCATTCGGTTCATGCCCCGACACATCTTGACGAGATCGATTGATGTTGAGAGATCAATTGTGTGTCGTGCAAGGAGATAAAGGTTTGGTTTGTTTCTATGATAGAAATGACCCGCGGGGGGGTCTGTGGGGATCAGAGGGAGTATATTGTACGTTCATAAGTGAAACGAACGTATTGTACCCACCCTAGTCCTCTTTCAATCGATCTCTGGACCCCAAGATGAAATTGAGAGAAAACGAGTGGGTGCATGTGTCAAATCTAAGGCGGATTCAAAATTTTGAACCGATGATCATAGCATCCGCAAATCATATATAAAGGGTATTCAATGTTCGTTTCGCTTTTGAACGTACAATATACTCCCTCCGATCCTTTCTAGTTTATATATAAGTTTTATGTGTAGTCAAAGTATCTCTACTTTGATCAAACTTACAGAAAAAGTATCAACATTCAACAATGCCCAATCAATATTGTTAGATTCGTACGTACTCCTAGATTTGTATTCAAACAGAGATGGTTTCCAATTTGTTTTCAACCATGTGAATGTGCTTGTTCTCGCGCATGCTCTTCCTACTAGGATTTCGCCACGTATAGCCAGTCCAATAGTAACTTTTTAAGCTCCCTGTCCAATAGTACTAGTGGAGTACTGACAACATATGTAGTGGAGTACGTATGCAGTGCTCATAGTACTCCCTCCTTCCATTTATATAGGGCCTAAGAGCAAGTGTAATAAGGCCTAGTCAGCATGCTATAAGACTTGTCATGTCATCCTACTTGGAGGAGTGAGAAGAGAGGAGAGAGAGTGAAGCGGGCTCTTATTCTATAGTCCGGCTATAACACATAGATCAAGAAAAAAAATACTCCCTCTGTTCCTAAATATAAGTCTTTGTACAGATTTCACTATGAACCACATATGGATGTATATATATGCATTTAGAGTGTAGATTCACTCATTTTGCTCCATATGTAGTCCATAGTGAAATCTCTACAAAGACTTATATTTAGGAACGGAGGGAGTAGTATGCATGCAACTCTCTTCCAATCATATACCGTGCTCATGCAAATATTAAATGCTTAGAGCCAACCTAATAGCCATTCTAAGAGCCAACTTACATGGCACTTTTGCCTATGTGGAGGAGAGAGATGTGAAAAAGTAAGGGGAGTGAGCTCTCATGCAAGAGCCTAGCTATATACGCATTCCAAGGTAAATACAATAAATATGAAGAAAGAGATAGAGAGGAGATGGAAAAAGTACTAGTACAATAGCCAATGTTATATATATTTTTTATGGGAAATAGCCAACCTTATAGCCCACACTATTGTATGAGTGCATATAGATGATGGCCATAGATGACATGGCAGTTCCTTATAGCCATCGGTTGGCTATATTATTAACCATGCTCTAATGCGTTTTTCAAAACCGCCTTTGACTATGACAAGATTAATAGTACATGAGATGTATAATGTGAAAATTATATCATTGGAAGCTCCTTTCCCATACGAATTTGGTTGTACGCTTTGTGTAAGTTGCATGTCATATATTATTACTCTAACATTTGGTCAAAGTTAGCCTCGAAAAACGCATTAGGCCCTGTAGATGGAAGGAGGGAGTAGTGGTGGAAGTGGATCCTCTAACGTAGGTATCCCTGCCTTACCCTCCCTTTGGTCACTTACTGGTGGACCCCATGCTTGTTAGGCCCCGCATGTAAGTTACTCAATGGGTTCGGCCACGTCAAGGGATCCTCATCCATAGTATACTCCCTCTGTTTTTATTTACTCCGCATAAAATGGCGGGAGTGGTAGTATAAATGACGCGGGTGGGGGAGGGGGAGGGACGTCGGTTTGCTCTCAACTGCGGTCCCACAAGCGAGCGAAAACACAAGACGAAGCGCATTCCATTCGGTGAGCGACGTGGAGGGTCCAGTGTGCCGGGGTGCAACACGAACACGACAAGAGCGATGTACAGTCAAAACTGATTGACCGGTCGTCACCGGAACCACTATTCATACCAGAACCTTCGCTGCTCGACCAACGTCAGCCACTGCCCCAAAACCACACCTCCTCTCCAGCTCATTCCCCCACCTTTCGATCCCCTAGCCCGCATCAAGCGTACCCTAGTTCACCGGAAGCCATGGTGCGCCACAAGATCACGTACTACAAGATGCTGATGCCGGAGCGCCATGTAGAAATCGCGGCGGCGGTCGGCACCATAGACCTCCGTTCCCAAGGTCGCTTTGCGGTGGGCCAATCCCCGAGGTCTCTAGAGCCAAGCTACAAGGAGGAGGAAGCTGATCCAATGTTCATGGCGGAGGTCGCGGTGCAGAAGGCCCTTCATGGGTATGAGACGATGGACGTCGACTTCGTGGCGGCGTCCGGGTCCCCCATGGTGCAGGCGGACCAGCGGTTCAACCTGGCGATACTAAAGGAGCACCGAGAGGCAGAGGCTCAACTCGACGTGGAGTGCGTGCATGCTGCTTCCATCGAGGCTCTCCTACAGGCGGAACCGGATGTCGTGGATGTGAACCGGGTGGTGGAGGCTCAACTCGACGCGGAGCACGCGGATGCCGCTGCCATCGATGCCCTCCTGTAGGCGGAACCAAACGTCTTGGACTTGAACCGGGCGGCGGAGACTCAACTCGATGCGGAGCGCGCGGATGCCGCTGCCATCGAGGCCCTCCTACAAGTGGAGTCGGACGTCCTGGACTTGAACCAGGTGGCGGAGGCTCAACTCGACGCGGAGCGCGTGGATGTCATTGCCATCGAGGCCCTCCTGCAGGCGGAACCGGACATCCTCGACTTAAATCGAGCGGTGCTCTCGTCCGTGCAGAGCGCCCGCACGCTCCGCGTGAACAAGTAGCTGGAGGCTGAGGACAACCACGGTGCGGAGACAGATGTCGGCAGTTACGACTGGTTCGCGCCGGCAACCAAAGACGATGATGCCGTCTCGTTCCACGAGCAGTGATAGTTTTTCTTTATGTTGTTCTTTTTAGGGATCTTTTGCTGTGTAAAAATATATATTATTATGCAAGTCGCCTGAGTTTCATCATTTGGATCAATCTACCATGTCAGGCGGTTGGATGAATATCCTACGTCTCCTAACCCTTCTTCCTCACCTCTTCTTCTTCCCCAACAGACCACCGCACGGGCCATACGGATCCTCCCCAACATGCAGTTGGATAAACATACTATATGAACGAAAATTATGTGTCAGCGGTTGGATGGCTGAGTTTGGTTTGTTCACATGCGATATCACGTGTCAATGAGGGTGTGTTCCCTTGGTTGGGTTTGCGGCATGCAGGAGCGACTGTGTGAGGGTGCGGTGCGACCGCGGCGTGCAGGAGCGACTATGTGAGGGTGCGGTGCGACCGCGATAGCTGTGCGCAAGTGTACCTCCTTTTCATTTTGAAAACTTTAAGCAAGCTAGGCAAAAATGTGTGGCGAAGTATGGCAATGCAAGGCCTAGACCCAAACATGATACAAGTACGTACGTACTAGGAGTACTAGTGTTAAAAAAGAAAGGCGGGGTTTTCCTTCCGAGATTAATCGATACAAATCCTTGTTGGACGTGTCAATTAATGCGTATTTTTTTCTCCAAAGCCCAAAGAGCTAACCATCTCACTCCTCATCGCTTGATTAATGTAGCACCATGCAAACCAACCTTCTCACTTCCGCATGCATGCAAGTGTATATTAATGTCCTTGGTCGCTAGTACGAGGTAAATCCCATCAATTTTGCCTCGATTAGTGTTAGTGGTCTTTTGCAAATTGTAATTTTGATAATACTGGCCTTGTGTACAAAAAATAGAGGTAGTAACTATTTGACTTCCTTCCCCATTGCGGTGACATCGACGATATCTCGAACATTGTGGTTTGGCGAAGTGCGTTCGACGGAGAACACCATTGAGGGAGACCACAGTAAGTCATTCGCAAGTGCCGCTTGCAAGCCGAGACAACCGCCTTATTTGCATCTAGGAAGTCCGTTGAACCAAAGGACCCATAAATGTACTAGTACTACTAGTACTACACGATAGCATCGTTCGTCAGGCTTAGTGCGGTGAGGTGGTTTCTCGAAGAAGACGATGGAGAAGCGGAGTCAGCGAAGAGTGAAATGATGGTTGCTTCATCCGTGCTTTGTGATTTGACGCCTCACTGCTTTGTGATTTGTGATAGAAGGGACAGGGGAGTAGACTCTGTGCTCTATACTGTACATGCGTCCAAGCACGGGAGAAAGAGGAGAGACGTTGCATTTTTTATTCCTTCAATCAATCAATCAGGGAGCTTCGGTTCCATCTTTTTGGCTTTGGCAGCACCATCCACAGTGGTTCCCATCGATGCCAAAAGCTATTTTCGCATTTGGCTACACATTGTGGATGCCCTTAACCGTACCACTTGGTTTTGCTCATGTGTGCTATCTATACAAATCTCAATTATATTGATCTAAAAAATTATAGAATCAAGATTAGTAAAAAGGAGGTGATTTTGCCGCGCGGATGGCAGGGGAGGTTTCTTATTTTTAGAGGACGTTGGCCTAGCGGTTTGCTAACATGCGGTCCCATGTCTTAGTGCTTTACCAAGCAGATCCGCGTCCCACATGAGGTAGAACAACACCAGAAGCAACACGTGGTTAACTTGAAGAAGATGGGGGAGAAGCGGATTCAGCAACGAGTGAAACGATGGTTGCTTCGTCCCTCCAACTTCTTTTTTAGCATTATTACTTCGTCCCTCCAATTTAACTGCGGGAAAGGTGCAGCTTTATGATTTGACGCCTCATTGCTCATTACAACGCCGGCGCCATGACTGGGGTGCTTCACCCCTGCTGCTCTGCACTATATTTCGGTATGGCATGTGGACCCGGTAGCTTGATGTCCCACATGTCGGCAAAGGGACTAGAACATTTATGGAAGCGGGCGCTCCACTCTTACGACGGAGGAGGGCACGACACGGCGGCCCAGTGAACTGTTACTTGTACTGTATATAGTACTATAGTTTTGCTGTTTCGCACGATCCATCGATACAAACCCAATTAAACAGGAAAGGGCGGGATTTTTCCCGCGCGATAGATGATATTGGCCATACATTCAAAGGCAGTTTTAATGTATGCAAACTAAATAATTAAGTAACAATATGATATCTAGTATAACTAAAAACACATATGATTTATTGTGTTAGAGTGTAGAATTAGTGCTGTATTGCATAGTTGTTAGATGTAACATGCGAGAACGTGTAGAGATGTAGTTTTGGAGGGCCTACAAAGAGAAAAGTGTAATACGGTCACCAAACTTCATAATACGCTCATTACGGTCACTATATACATTTTGCGGTGATTATACGGTCACTTGCTCATCGTTCAGCATCGGATTGCACTCTATTGACCGGCCAAATAGTCTGCATGGCACCATGTTGAGTAGTTAAATTGACCGTGCTCCTTGTGGGTCCCACCTGTCAGTTCGCATAGGAAAAAGGTCAGATAAACACAAATTTACGCAGGCGCGACAAGACTCCAACCCGTGCGCGGGAATCACCTGGTTGTGTATGTTTCTGTCAGGGTCTGATGTGTGCGCATGCACGTGTAGGTTGAGCACTTGAGCCTGAGAGTGTGTGTTGGTCGTGTGGTGTGTGCATGCATGCCTGTGTGTGAGAGTGTTGCATGCGTGCGTGGCTGCGTGTGTATGTGTGAGTGTTGCATGCGTGCGTGGCTGCATGTGTTCATGTGAGTGTTGCGTGCATCCAGTTCGTGAGCATGCGTGCATGTGTGTATAATCACCACACCAACCCCTGTGTGTTAACACAGATGGCTCAACATACCAATACAAGGCCACCTTGTCCGTTGTGCCCGCGGTCATGACTACAAACCACCATACAATATTTTTTGCCGTTTTTTTCATTCTTACTAGCAAGATGCCCGTGCGTTGCACGTAACATCAAGATGCATTTGTATGACTACTTTATCTTGAGAGAGAAAAGGATGAACGAGGGAAAGCCTTATTTGCAAATGTGGAGAGGTGTGTGGGTACCTTTTTGTTGGGCAACGCAGTAATTTCAAAAAAATCCTACGCACACGCAAGATCATGGTGATGCATAGCAACGATAGGGGGAGTGTTGTCCATGTACCCTCGTAGACCGTAAGCGGAAGCATTATGACAACGCGGTTGATGTAGTCGTACATCTTCACGATCGACCGATCCTAGTACCGAAAGTATGGCACCTCCGCGATCTGCACACGTTCGGCTCGGTGACGTCCCACGAACTCACGATCCAGCAGAGTGTTGAGGGAGAGCTTCTTTAGCACGACGGCATGATGACGGTGATGATGATGCTACCGGAATAGAGCTTCGCCTAAGCACCGCTACGATATGACCGAGGTGGATTATGGTGGAGGGGGCACCGCACATGGCTAAGAGATCAATGATCAACTTGTGTGTCTATGGGGTGCCCCCCTCCCCGTATATAAAGGAGTGGAGGAGGGGGAGGGCCGGCTGAGGGAGTCCTGGATTAGGGGGTGTTCGGGTAGCCGGACTATACCTTCAGCCGGACTCCTGGACTATGAAGATACAAGATTGAAGACTTCGTCCCGTGTCCGGATGGGACTTTCCTTGGCGTGGAAGGCAAGCTTGGCGATGCGGATATTCAAGATCTCCTACCGTTGTAACCGACTCTGTGTAACCCTAACCCTATCCGGTGTCTATATAAACCGGAGGGTTGTAGTCCGTAGGACATCAACTCCATATACAACAATCATACCATAGGCTAGCTTCTAGGGTTTAGCCTCCTTGATCTCGTGGTAGATCTACTCTTGTACTACCCATATCATCAATATTAATCAAGCAGGAGTAGGGTATTACCTCCATCGAGAGGGCCCGAACCTGGGTAAAAACATCGTGTCCCTTATCTCCTGTTACCATCCGGCCTTGACGCACAGTTCGGGACCCACTACCCGAGATCCGCCGGTTTTGACACCGACATTGGTGCTTTCATTGAGAGTTCCTCCGTGCCGTCACAATCAGGAAGGATGCCTCCTCCCGTTTTTAAAGACGGCGCCATTGCTAAGGGAGCCTTGGTTGTCGGCCAAACTCTCCGGCTAGGTGGTTTCCTCATGACTGCCTGTTCGGCTGTTGCACCGACGGTGACCTCTCGGGTCATCAAAAGCAACCTACACGTCAGCTCGGAGCTCGTCGAGCAGCTAGATCCAATGGAGCTCTCTTCCGTAAACGATCTCTTGGATCGCATCGCCGCCCTAGGGGTCGCTACGGATTACGACCAGGTTGGGCTTAAACCCGATCTAAGAGAAATTAACTCTCCCCAAGTCACCCACCACGTTGCCGTGGTAGAGGCGCAGTGCGGCGACCCTTCATCTATTTTAAGGACTAGCTACGTCCGAATTCCCGACCCCTCTAAGCCGGATACCCGCGGAGAGGAGGATGTAACTCAAGACCTGAGCTTAGGATCAGGCAACGGGATAGATTCGTTGGACAACATCCAAGAATCCGAACTTCAGAGTTCGGAAACTCTTCGGCCTCCGAATCTTGGATTGGGTGAGGTTTCAGATTCAACGACACCCGCCCACCTGAACATAAGCGATCTCTCCCAAATCAGGCAGAGGCCCGAGGAAACAGTACATCATTACTGGGCCAGATTCCTCCTGGTTATGAACAGGATAAAGGATTGCCGCGAGGGAGACACAATCTCAATTTTCTGCAGTAATTGCACGGACGAGGGAATCCTTAACGTCGTAAGTTGTCATGATATTACACGCTTTGCTGACTTGGCGTCCATAGTACAAAAATACTGTGTGATGGAAAGCGCCTGGAAAACCGAAATAAAATTTTGGGATAATCCGGCCTTTAATAGTAATCCCGTCCGAACTAAGAGGGTGCATCATCATAGGACACCTGGGATAAACACCAAAAAGCCAAAACCCTCTACAGGGCATGGAACCGTACTGGAAAGGTGGCTTGATGGACCCTGTAGAATTCACAGTACAGAGGACGCCACACCAACTCACAGCCTTAGAGCATGTTGGATACTCCGGCAGGTGGCCAAAATTGGCGAGGACCTCTAAATTCTGGAGGCCGCAGAAAGCCAGCCCGAGGACACCAGTACCGTTCTCATAGTCTTCGAGACTTTCACATCAAACAATATGCGAAAAAGAACACTCCGTAGCCTCACCGAAGTCTATCAAGTTGCAACAATAAATCCATGGAGCGACGCTGCTATTACCTTCAACGCAAGTGATGAACCTAGATTCCGAACAGCCCGAGCACCAGCCGCATTGGTCCTCAGTCCCATAGTGGACGGCTTTCGCCTCACCAAGGTGCTCATGGATGGAGGCAGCGGACTGAACCTCATTTATGAGGAAACCCTTCAAAAAATGGAAATAGACTGGAACCGCATCGAGCGAAGTAGCACAACCTTTAGAGGAATAATCCCAGTCGGGAAGCGCGCTGCACAGGAAAAATCACACTAGATGTGGTGTTCGGCACGCCGGATAATTACAGGTTCGAAGAAGTCACGTTTCAGGTGGCCCCGTTCAAAAGAGGATATCACGCTTTACTAGGGCGGGAAGCATTCACAATCTTCCAAGCAATACCCCATTACGGGTACATGAAGCTTAAGATGCCCGGGCCGAACGGAATTATCACTCTAGCTAGTGATCCGGACATAGCACTCCGCGCCGAAAACAAGACGGCCGCATTAGCCCCGACCGAGGAACTGACTGCGCTGCGCTCCACGGTTAACAGGGATGATGTGATACTCGACAAGAGAACCAAATCCACATCCTTCAAGCCAGCTGACGAAATAGTCAAATTCCAGGTCCATCCAACGGACCCCAATAAAACAGCTTCCATCGGGGCACGACTGAACCCTGATGTAGACGCCGCACTGCGAGAGTTCCTACGAGAGAACTGGGACATTTTCGCCTGGCACCCTTCAGACATGCCAGGGATCCCACGCAGGCTGGGCGAACACAGCTTAAATATCCTAAAAGGATTCAAACCTGTCAAACAAGCCCTTCGGCATTTTTCCGAACCCAAGAGACAGGCTATGGGAGAGGACATAGCCAAGCTATTGGAGGCCGGATTCATTAGAGACATAAAACATCCGGACTGGCTAGCAAACCTGGTGATGGTACCAAAGAAGGACAAATCCTGGCGCCTGTGTGTCGATTTTAAAGACCTTAACAAGGCTTGCCCAACGGATCCCTTCCCCCTCCCCTGTATCGATCAAATTAACGATGCCACCGTAGGACACGATTCGTTGTGTTTCCTCGACGCATACTCCGGTTACCATCAAATCAAGATGGCAGAATCAGACCAAGCCGCAACAGCATTCATCACACCATACGGCCCATTCTGCTTCAACACAATGCCCTTCGGGCTGAAAAACGTCAGTGCAACATATCAGGGCATGATCCAGACATGTCTGGCAAACCAGATCGGCAAAATAGTGGAGGCATATGTGGATGATGTGGTTGTCAAATCAAGACATGTCGAATCTCTAGTAGACGACTTGAGGCTTGCATTCGATAACCTCCGAAAATATGACATCAAGCTCAACCCGGAAAAATGCGTCTTCGGCGTTCCAGCCGGAAAGCTCTTGGGCTTCATTGTATCCGATAGAGGAATTGAAGCAAATCCAGCCAAGATCCGAGCTTTGTCACAATTGGATATCCCAAAGGACCTCAAACAAATACAAAAATTAACCGGATGCGTGGCGGCTTTAAGCCACTTCATCTCCCGCTTGGGAGAAAAGGCACTACCCCTCTATCGCCTCCTTCGGCGCACCGAACACTTCGAGTGGACGGATGCCGCCACGGCCGGACTTGATGAAATAAAAGCCATATTGGCAACAAACCCAGCCCTGGCCGCACCGAACACCGGCGAACCAATGTTATTGTACATTGCAGCAACACATCAAATTGTCAGCGCAGTGGTCGTTGTCGAGCGGGAAATGGATGGACACAAATTCCCCCTTCAAAGGCCGGTCTACTACGTGTCCACTGTCCTCACTCCATGCAAATCACGGTACCCGCATTATCAAAAGATTGCATATGTGGTATTCATGGCATCCCAAAAGCTACGACACTACTTTCAAGAGTGTTCCATAACAGTAGCCTCGGAAGTACCACTCAACGATATTATCAACAACCGCGATGCAACGGGCCGGATTGCAAAATGGTCCGTCGAGCTTCTCCCGTTTGATATAACCTATAAGCCACAACGAGCTATTAAATCGCAAGTTTTGGCTAACTTCGTCGCAGAATGGACGGAGGCCAAGCTCCCTAAAGAGTACGGCACATATTCAAACTGGATTATGCATTTCGACGGCTCCAAAATGTTGGCCGGACTGGGGGCTGGCGTCATCCTGACGTCCCCCACAGGAGACACAGTCCAATATGTGCTCCAGATCATGTACACGGATTCCAATAATGCAGCCGAATATGAGGCCCTCCTACATGGTCTCCGGATAGAAGTATCCATGGGTATCCAGCGCCTAGAGGTACGCGGGGATTCAAACCTCACGATATCCCAAATAAATGGAGACTTCGACGGCAAGGACCCAAAAATGGCAGCTTACCACAACGCTGTCCTAAAAATGTCAGCTCGGTTCGAAGGGCTGGAGTTTCACCATATAGTCCGTGAAAACAATCAAGCAGCGGACGTCCTGGCACGCATCGGAGCAAAACGCGATGCAGTCCCCCCCCCAACATCTTTTTGGAAAGATTGTTCAAGCCATCCGTAGCATGGGAGGGGGAACCCGCAAATAACAGCCCGGACCCAGCCGCACCACTCGACGCCGAACAATCTGACACAATTGGAGGCTCTGCCAATGAAATTACACCTTCAGCCCACGTAATAATGGCGGTTATCACCCCGTGGACAGAACCACTCCTAGCCTACCTTACTAGGCAGGAACTCCCGGAGGACCAAACCGAGGCCCGATGCATAGTGCGGCGATCTAAAGCCTATAGAGTCCATGAGGGAGAGCTTTATAAGAAAAGCACTACCAGAGTCCTTCAAAGGTGAATCTCCAAAGAGGAAGGGTGGAACCTTCTGGCTGAAATTCATGCCGGGCTCGGTGGTCACCACGCCGCTGCTCGGTCCCTTGTTAGCAAGGCTTTCCGTACAGGCTTTTATTGGCCGACGGCCCGGGCAGACGCTCAGGACCTAGTCCAACGATGCGCTGGTTGCCAACTTTTTGCCAACCAAAGCCATATGCCCCCACCGCACTCCAAACTATACCCATCACCTGGCCGTTTGCGGTCTGGGGGCTTGACATGGTCGGACCCCTTAAAGGTGGGACCGATAGGAAAAAATACTTACTGGTCATGGTGGATAAGTTCACCAAATGGATAGAGGCCAAGCCTGTTAAGACGGCCGAATCCGGACCTGTGATAGACTTCATATCCGGGGTTGTACACTGTTATGGCGTCCCCCACAGCATCATAACCGATAATGGTACAAACTTTACCGCCGATGAGGTAAAACTCTGGTGCAAAAACATGGGCATCAAGCTCGATTATGCTTCCGTCTATCACCCACAAACCAACAGCCAGGTCGAACGCGCAAATGGTCTTATCATGAGCGGCATTAAACCTAGACTGGTGTGGTCCCTCAAGGAATCTAACACGCACTAGGTAGAGGAGCTCGACTCCGTGCTATGGGGGCTGCGGACCACGCCAAGTTGCACCACCGGATACACACCATTTTTTATGGTGTACGGCGCAGAGGCAGTTCTGCCCTGCGACATAATTCATGACTCACCTAGAGTGCGCATGTACGAAGAAAGAGAAGCCGAGCTCGATCGGCAGGACAACTTGGACGCCTTGGAGGAGGAGCGTGACGTGGCAAAAGCCCGCTCCGCATTTTATCAACAGCAGGCCCGAAGATATCAAAGCAGAGAAGTACGGGCCAAAAATTACAATGTTAGCGAACTAGTTCTATGCCTGCCGGATAAGAAAAAGGACAAAATCAAGCCCAAGTGGGAAGGCGAATTCATAATCGACCAAGTCCTGACTGGTGGGGCATACTGCCTGCGAGATGCGTCGGATAACCGACTCGAGCCGAACCCGTGGAACGCCACCCGTCTCCGAAGATTCTATGCCTAGCGCCGGACTCTGTGTTCGTCTCCTTCCTTTGTCCATTTTTTGCATTTTTCTGTCTTACATTTCTCTCCTTCCCCTCTTTTCTTTTATATCCCTTAAAGGCTCATCTAGTGACGCGCCACTCGCGCTCATTAAACCTGGGGGCTTCTTTAACAGAAGCTTATTTATACGGGCTTCACGCCCAACACATGCGTCAAACTTCCGCATGTACCTTTTTCTTCACCATTATATGCATCGATATGACTTAAGTTTTGGCCAAGCTGGGTTGCCTGGCTCCTGTGCTTACCCCTACGTTCCCGATTGTTCGGCTAGGCGGTAAAGGGAGCACCTCTGCGATTGTTACTGCCGGGTCAGCCGGATGTGTACCTCAGACTGGGTGAAGCCGAAAGCTAGCGTTCTTAAGGGAATATTAGGTCGGTGAAATAAAAGATGATCTTTTTACTCATTTTATGCGCCCCCAGATGCTTTTTTCTGCGTCTTTTCACGCAGTCCGGACATGGACTTTAGGGCATGCCTCCCAGCGAAAGGAACCCCCCACGGAACTATTCTCTCTGGAAGATGTTTCTTACTAACCATGTAATATGACATAACTAGTTGGGCACTTGTCTGATAAAGCACTAATGACCCCTACACCTGGTCTCCACGCATATCCCGGTTCATATATAACCGCTATGGTATTCGGACACACTCCGGACCGTCAGGTCCCGAGGTTGAGGCGAAAAGGTCGGCAACGACAAACGATCTACAATCCGGCTAGAAGGCATTACACATGTCAATTCAAAATTACATAGTCATTCTGACTGATTGTATTCCTCTTCTATACCATCTAACAGGCTGTCTAATCTACAGTCCTGCTGGGAATACTTCGCGGCCAACTCTACTTGGCCATATACTAAGCTTACAGGGATCTCCTTCCCGTCAGGCCCCACTGGTCCGACCTCGGCCATGTGGTTTGGGTCAGACTTCGTAAAACGGGTCTTCACCATGGCCCAGGCCTCCCTAGCGCCTTGTCGGCAGGCCGATATCTTCCACAACCGGAAGCGCCGCCGAGCTCCCTTCAGCTTCTCCGCAAGCTCTCCAAGGCCCTCGGGCATGGAGTGGGCAGGCCATAAGGCTTGGGCAACGCTTCGCATCACCTGCCGAATTCGCTCGTGCAGTTGCAAGAGTTCGGGAAGAAGGTCACCCGTAGAACCGGGCATCTCCACTGCAGGATGACCTGTGAGCATACCTACATACATTACTCTGTTAGTCGACTTCCTCGTCGAACTCTTTTTTCAAAGTTCGTTCAAGCACTTACTAAATATGCCGCGTCAAAGCCACTGATTCTCCTTCGTGGAGTCTGACAGCTGGCCACGAACATCTTTAAGTTCGACGTCCAGCTTGGTGTTGGCATCCTGAAGATCATTCTTCTCTCGCCTCACCTTTCTCAACACACTCTCACCGGCCTTTAGCCAGCGTAAGAGTTGTTGCTTTTCCGGATCAAGTCCGGCGCCATCTGCAATATGATTTGTCAGATTTGCACGCACACCGCACAATACTAATCTTTCGAAGTGTATCTTACCTGAGGGGGTCTCTTTGGGCTCCCCTGCTGCGGCTAGTGCGGCCTCTAGTTGGGCCTTGCACTTTTCCAGCTCCTGCGATAGTACGGTATTCTTCTCTGTAAGAACCTGCATATTAAATGATCCTTAAATCAGTTGCTCTAACTGTTTCAAGTCTCGGGGGCTACTGGTATATATATATTTGACCAAAATTTTCTTACCCGTATGTCTTTTACATACTGCTCCGTGGCTCTGGCTAAACCATTTTGAGCGGCACGGAGGTACGCATCTCCCGAATTAAAGGCATCTAAAGCCTCTTGGGAGAAACAAGCATCGCGTAGAACTGTCCGGCGACGCCTGTGGTTCATGGCACTCTCCACTTCAGAATTTGTGGCAGACAGTCTGTCCGCATCCTCTGTCGGAGGAGCGTCCGGTGCGCGCCTTGTTCTCGCCTCCGCTTCCTGGCCAGACGTTGGAGCCTGGCTGGTGGAGGCGCGATTGGCAACCTCTCCGGATGTAGTCCGGCGAGGTCTCTTCGTTCTGAAGATAGCACGAACGTTAATGTGCCCTGACAGAATAACGCCAGGGAAACAGAGGGTATGCTATACCTTTGCGCCGGCATCTCAGTCCGGACTACATTCCTTTTTGCCCCACGGGGCCCTGCGGCCCCTCATTGGCTAGCCGCCGCAGGTTCGGCCTCCCGCCTCGGAAATCTCCCCTTCAAAACACGGTTGTCGTCAGAAACACCGGAATACGTGAGAATGGAATCTCTCTCAAAGGAATGAGACTCCGGTTTCTGTCACCTGGGAGGCCGGGATTAACCCTGGGTAATCAGCCGTAATGGCTACCAAGGTATTGTCCTTGCTTAGCTGATGGAACACCCCGTCGATAAGCTCCACCGATATGTCTAGATCCTCTTTGGAGTTCGGATCGAGGGACCGTTCTGGGTCCTCGGGCTGTGGAGGGCGGCTGTTTATATCCTTTACCTCCTGTCGCAGTTCCTGCATTGAAGTCGTTAGACTACATATCTAACCATGGGAGTATAAAACAAATGGGCAAGCGCAATTGTTCACTTACCCAACTTGGAGGATCGTACATAGTAAATCCGGCCCGCGGGTTGACACGGAGGAATTCCTTTTTTTCTCCCTTGTACAAAGAGGATAAGATCTTTACTAGGGCGGCGGCTGAGGCCGGCCCCTTACGACCGTAACCGGTCGTGTCATCCTCCCCGTTGAAATCCCACATGGGGTGGCCTCTATATTGAAGCGGCTGCACCCCCCGCGTAATGCATGCGGCCATGACTCCAATCATGGTTAGTCCGGAATGAGCCAACAGTCTTATCCGGCCCATCAGGTAAAGGACGTCTCTGTCGCTTTCTCTCTGAGAGCTCTGTGGACGCCAGCTCAAGCGTTTCTTCAATGGAACACTGTTGAACTCAGGGAGACCGACCCGGATAGGGTCCGGTAGCGGGCCGTCATCTATGTAAAACCATTCCGAAGGCCAGTCCTCGGACGCCTTCTTTGGGGTTCCGGATGGGTATCCGGTCCCGGCGATGCGCCATACTTCGGCTCCGCCCACTTTGTATATAGACCCCTCTTGAGAACGGGGCACCAGGCAGAATAACCTCTTCCACAGCGCGAAATGAGCCTCAACGCCTAAAAATAGCTCGCAAAGGGCGACGAAACCCGCAATATGTAACATGGAGGCGGGCGTGAGATTGTGCAGCTGGAGGCCATAGAACTCCAGAAGCCCACGGAGAAATGGATGAATTGGAAATCCCAGTCCCCTTATTAGATAGGGGACGAGGCACACCCGCTCTCCTTTAGAAGGATTGGGGGTGCTCTCCACTTGTTTTCCGCCATTGTAGGTGGCGAGACCGGCTCGGACCGAGACATGTATGCCTGAGGGAGAAATCCCTTGGCCTGAAGCGACACTAACTCACTATGCGGGATGGTGCAACTCTCCCAGTCCCCGGGTTTGGGACCGGAGGGGCGAGGGGAGGAGCTGCGACGGCGGGCCATGCTGGAATGGACCTTTGCTGGAAGTGCTCTGATGATAACTCGCGGAGAGGAGAAGATGTGGTTTGTACCTAAATCCCCATCCCGTTAAATAGGCGGCTCGTTTATACGGCTAGGGGTGTGGATGTGAAAATGCCCTGGCTTTTCGCATTCGTTTGACGCGTGGAAGACGGCCATTATTGGGCATGGAAGCCGAGGAGCACTACATTACAAAAACCGGACATTATTCCTACATGTACACAGGATTTGGAGAAGAACCTGCCTTGTAATGCCGAACAATCTGCGCATCCGACTCGTTGTCATTGAAGCCTGGTTCGGGGGCTACTGAGGGAATCCTGGATTAGGGGGTGTTCGGGTAGCCGTACTATACCTTCAGTCGGACTCCTGGACTATGAAGATACAAGATTGAAGACTTCGTCCCGTGTCCGGATGGGACTTTCCTTGGCGTGGAAGGCAAGCTTGGCGATGCGGATATTCAAGATCTCCTACCGTTGTAACCGACTCTGTGTAACCCTAACCCTATCCGGTTTCTATATAAACCGGAGGGTTGTAGCCCGTAGGACATCAACTCCATATACAACAATCATACCATAGGCTAGCTTCTAGGGTTTAGCCTCCTTGATCTCATGGTAGATCTACTCTTGTACTACCCATATCATCAATATTAATCAAGCAGGAGTAGGGTATTACCTCCATCGAGAGGGCCCGAACCTGGGTAAAAACATTGTGTCCCTTATCTCCTGTTACCATCCGGCCTTGACGCACAGTTCGGGACCCCCTACCCGAGATCCGCCGGTTTTGACACCGACACCGGCCCTCTACTATGGCACGCCATGGGGAGTCCTACTCCCACCGGGAGTAGGATCCCCCCCTTCCATGTAGTAGGAGTAGGAGAGTAGGAAAGGGAAGAGAGAAGAGAAGGAAGGAGGGGGCGTCGCCCCTTCCCCCTAGTCCAATTAGGACTAGGCCTTGGGGGGGCGCGGTCTACCCTAGGCAGCCCCTCCCTCTCTCCCTAAAGCCCATTAGGGCCCATATACTCCCCGGGGGGTTCCGGTAACCCCCCGGTACTCCAGTTAATGCCCGAACTCACCCTGAACCATTCTGATGTCCAAACATAGTCATCCAATATATCGATCTTTATGTATCGACCATTTCAAGACTCCTCGTCATGCCCGTGATCACATCCGGGACTCCGAACAACCTTCAGTTCATCAAAACACATAAACTCATAATACCGATCGTCACCGAACGTTAAGCGTGCAGACCCTACGGGTTCGAGAACTATGTAGACATGACCGAGACATGTCTCCAGTCAATAACAAATATATTTTTTTGCGTTCAAACTTGAGAGCTTTATTCAACTGAAGAAAACCTGCCATCATCAGCGATTAGGCTAGTGAGTAGGAACGAAGGTCTAGTGTTAGTCCAACTCTCAGTTACCATCAGTGAGCATGCATGCTTAGCACAAAGATGGGCTGGTACGTTGGCTGACCTGTTTACATGTTGAATACAAAAAGAAGTAAAATCTGCCGCTAGCTCTCCAATTTCTACAAGTAAAGGTGCCACAACAGAGCGATTATTGTGGCGAGATGTCTAGAGGTTCACTACCTCTAGGCAGTCGGTCTCCATGATCACGTGTGAAAACCCGCGCAAACTTGCAAAAATAACGCCATCTCTCAGCTCTAGTGCTTCACCAATGAACGGGTCTGTAACCCCGTGACGAGGTTTACTCCAAGAACCCAGCAAGCGATTGTCAGAACGAGCAACTCCTCCTGCACCACACCTTGTCGAGACCAAACTCAGTGCTGCATCTATATTAATCTTAATCACTCCCAGAATAAGAGGAGTCCAACCATATCCTGGTAGTATAGCAGCCGCAGCTTGGGGTATATCCAAAACGGCCAGATCATCCTTGATCCGCCTAATAGTCATTACTGGGTCCAGCTTCTCTCCATCATGTGTAATTCTATTTCTTGAATGCTAGATCGCCCACATAACGGAAATCATCTGAGACCTTTGTATATCCGTGAACTGTGGGTCAGACAAGATGTCTCATGCCCATGTATCGGGATGAAGCCGAGGCTGGCGCACACCCAACCAATTATAAGCTTCCTCCCAGAACATTTTTGCATGGGAGCAATGCACTAGAGCGTGCATCAAATCCTCATCCATTGCCAAACACACTTTGCATCTTCCAATTTCTTGTATATGCCTACGCCTCAGAGTGCATTCATTTGGTAATATCTCCCGCACAACTCGCCACCAGAATACACGCACTTTTGGCAAAACCTTAAGCTTCCATAATCGCTTCCACATCTGTCCATCAGTCTGTGAGGTACTTGTAGTCGTCCCTTCCTCTAGAGCTACACGCTCTTTACGAGTCACGAGAGCACAGTATGCAGATTTGACAGAGTAGTTGCCATTCCTTTCATGAGCCCAAGCAAGGAAATCATCACCTCCTCCGTGATGCAGCGGTATATTAAGTATAGCTTCTGCTTCCGGGGGGATGAACACATCCCAAACCAAGTCTCTCTTCCAAGACCAATTCTCTTCATCTATAAGATCACTCACCCATGCTAGAGTAGTCCCACCAGGTATAACAGTTGGCCGGAGAGATGACAGCCCCGGGATCCATCGGTCTTCCCATATGGAGATGGTAGTACCAGTCCCCACACGTTTCACTAAGCCTTCCTCTAGAGCTTCATGACCTGCCACAATGGCTCTCCACATAGCTGAAGATGAGCGAGGAACAGCGGCATCCATGAACTCTCCATCAGGGAAATAACGTCCCTTCATAACATGACCACATAGGGAATCCGGGTTGGTAATGAAACGACATCCATGTTTCCCAAATAGAGCCAAGTTAAACAGTTGCAAATCTTGAAAGCCCATGCCACCATTAACTTTTGGAGATGCGAAACTGTCCCATGATATCCAGTGCAAGGATCGTCTATCTAGGGAACCACTCCACCAGAATTTCGCCATGCAAGACGTCAGTTGTTTGCAAACCTTCTTCGTCAATTTGAAACAGCTCATGCTGAAGGTTGGAATAGCCTGAATAATTGATTTTATAAGGATCTCTCTCCCTGCACAAGCTAACAGCCGTTCAGCCCATCCATGCATTTTGCTTCTTGATCTTTCACCAATATGCTCAAATGTATCACTGGTGATCCTCCCGAATGCAGTAGGGAGGCCCAAATATCTTTCGTTGAATGTTTCCACCAGAATAGTGAGAACTTGCTTAACTGCCTCTCGCCTATTAGTAGGCGTATTGGGAGAGAAAAATATGGCACTTTTGTCACGATTGACTGCCTGCCCCGAACATGAAGCATAGATCTGTAATATTCTATTGAGTCTATCCGCACTATCCGTAGTTGCACTGATGAATACTAAGCAATCATCTGCAAAAAGTAAATGGTTAACCCACGGAGCTCTGAAGGACACTCGTATACCTCTGTCAATATGATCACCTCCATAGAATTTCAGTAGAGAAGTAAGCCCTTCAGCACAAAGAAGGAACAGAAAGGGGGACACTGGATCCCCCTGTCGAAAACCCCTCGAGGCTGTGAGAAAAGGCAGCAGCTCACAATTAACTCTTACTGTGTATCTCACTGATGAAACACATTTCATAACCAGCCACACAAAATTTGCACTGAAGCCAAGTTTCAACATGATTGCGTCTAGATAATGCCATTCCACACGGTCATAAGCCTTCATCATGTCTAACTTAACTGCACATGAATAATTTTTCCCTTTCTTTCGTCTCCTCATCGTATGTACACTCTCAAATGCAACAAGAACATTATCTGTGATCAGATGACCAGGAACAAATGCACTTTGCTCCTCACCCACAACTATATCCATCAATACTTTGAGACAATTAGTAATCATCTTCACAGCAATTTTATAAGGAACTGAGCACAAGGATATAGGACGGTATTGTGTAATGGACTGGGGGTGCCGTACCTTCGGTATGAGGGTAATTGATGTATCATTAAAGCCTGGCGGAAGTTCCCCTCCATTAACAAAATCAAGTATCACCGGCACCAGATCATCTTGTATGCGTTCCCAATGCCTCTGGAAAAAAAACCATGATGAATCCATCAACACCCGGAGCTTTGGATGGCGACATCTGAAAGAGTGATGTGCGCACCTCATCTGCCTCAAACGGTTTATCCAGGGAGGTGTTCATCTCCATCGTAACCCGTTCAGGAACAAACTGTAGCAATTCATCCATTCCATTGAAACCTTGCGAGGTATACAACGCTTGGTAGAATGATTGTACCTCACTTTCCTGAAATAACAAATAGCGGAACCTGGATGTTCATATTGGCTCCCACATATTCTACGAGTATCTTCATCGGTCAAACCGCATAACGATATACGTTGTTCCCTTTGTCATCGGTATGTTACTTGCCCGAGATTCGATCGTCGGTATCTCAATACCTAGTTCAATCTCGTTACCGGGAAGTCTCTTTACTCGTTCCGTAATGCTACATCCCGTAACTAACTCATTAGCTACATTGCTTGCAAGGCTTATATTGATGTGCATTACCGAGAGGGCCTAGAGATACCTCTCCAACAATCGGAGTGACAAATCCTAATCTCGATCTATGCCAACTCAACAAACACCATTGGAGACACCTGTAGAGCACATTTATAATCACCAAGTTACGTTGTGACGTTTGGTAGCACACAAAGTGTTCCTCTGGTATTTGGGAGTTGCATGATCTCATAGTCATAGGAACATGTATAAGTTATGGAGAAAGCAATAGCAACAAACTAAACGATCATCGTGCTAAGCTAACGGGTGGGTCAAGTCAATCACATCATTCTCTAATGATGTGATCCCGTTAATCAAACGACAACTCATGTCTATTGTTAGGAAACATAACCATCATTGATTCAATGAGCTAGTTAAGTAGAGGCAAACTAGTGACACTCTGTTTGTCTATATATTCACGCATGTACTAAGTTTTTGGTTAATATAATTCTAGCATGAATAATAAACATTTATCATGATATAAGGAAATATAAATAACAACTTTATTATTGCCTCTAGGGCATATTTCCTTCACGTTGTAATGATTCTAACACCCATGGAGTCTTGGTGATGATCATGTTTTGCTCGCGAGAGAGGCTTAGTCAATGGGTCTGCAACATTCAGATCCGTATGTATCTTGCAAATCTCTATGTCTCCCTCCTTGACTTGATCGCGGATGGAATTGAAGCGTCTCTTGATGTGCTTGGTTCTCTTGTGAAATCTGGATTCCTTTGCGAAGGCAATTGCACCAATATTGTCACAAAAGATTTTCATTGGACCCGATGCACTAGGTATGACACCTAGATCGGATATGAACTCCTTCATCCAGACTCCTTCATTTGCTGCTTCTGAAGCAGCTACGTATGCCGCTTCACACATAGATCCCGCCACGACGGTCTGCTTGGAACTGCACCAACTGACAGGTCCACCATTCAATAAAAACACATATCCGGTTTGTGACTTAGAGTCATCCGGATTAGTGTCAAAGCTTGCATCGACATAACCGTTTATGATGAGCTCTTTGTCACCTCCATATACGAGAAACATATCCTTAGTCCTTTTAGGGTATTTCAGGATGTTCTTGACCACTGTCCAGTGATCCACTCCTGGATTACTTTGATACCTCCCTGCTAGACTGATAGCAAGGCACACATCAGGTCTGGTACATAACATTGCATACATGATAGAGCCTATGGCTGAAGCATAGGGAACACCTTTCATTTTGTCTCTCTCTCTCTCTCTCTTCTGCAGTGGTCGGGCATTGAGTCTGACTCAACTTCACATCTTGTAACATAGGCAAGAACCCTTTCTTTGCTTGATCCATTTTGAACTTATTCAAAACTTTATCAAGGTATGTGCTTTGTGAAAGTCCAATTAAGCGTGTTGATCTATCTCTATAGATCTTGATGCCCAATATATAAGTAGCTTCACCGAGGTCTTTCACTGAAAAATTCGTATTCAAGTATGCTTTTATGCTATTCAGAAATCCAGTATCATTTCCGATCAACAATATGTCATCCACATATAATATCATAAATGCTACAGAGCTCCCACTCACTTTCTTGTAAATACAGGCTTCTCCAAAAGTCTGTATAAAACCATATGCTTTGATCACACTATCAAAGCATATATTCCAACTCGGAGAGGCTTGCACCAGTCCATAAATAGATCGCTGGAGCTTGCACACTTTGTTAGCACCTTTTGGATCGACAAAACCTTTTGGTTGCATCATATACAATTCTTATTTAAGATATCCATTAAGGAATGCAGTTTTGGCATCCATTTGCCAAATTTCATAATCATAAAATGCGGCAATTCCTAACATGATTCGGACGGACTTAAGCATCGCTACGGGTGAGAAGGTCTCATCGTAGTCAACTCCTTGAACTTGTCGAAAACCTTTTGCAACAAGACGAGCTTTGTAGACAGTAACATTAACGTTAGTGTCAGTCTTCTTCTTGAAGATCCATTTATTCTCTATGGCCTGCCGATCATCGGGAAAGTCAACCAAAGTCCACACTTTGTTCTCATACATGGATCCCATCTCAGATTTCATGGCCTCAAGCCATTTTGCGGAATCTGGGCTCATCATCGCTTCCTCATAGTTCGTAGGTTTGTCATGGTCAAGTAACATGACCTCCATAATAGGATTATCATACCACTCTGGTGCGGATCTTATTCTGGTTGACCTACGAGGTTCGGTAGTAACTTGATCAGAAGTTTCATGATCATCATCATTAGCTTCCTCACTTACTGGTGTAGGAATCACTAGAACTGATTTTAGTGATGAACTACTCTCCAATAAGGGAGCAGGTACAATTACCTCATCAAGTTCTACTTTCCTCCCACTCACTTCTTTTGAGAGAAACTCCTTCTCTAGAAAGGATCCATTCTTAGCAACAAATATCTTGCCTTCGGATCTGTGATAGAAGGTGTACCCAATAGTCTCCTTTGGGTATCCTATGAAGACACATTTCTACGATTTGGGTTTGAGCTTATCAGGTTGAAGCTTTTTCACATAAGCATCGCAGCCCCAAACTTTAAGAAACGACAACTTGGGTTTCTTGCCAAACCATAGTTCATAAGGTGTCGTCTTAACGGATTTAGATGGTTCCCTATTTAACGTGAATGCAGCCATCTCTAAAGCATAACCCCAAAATGATAGTGGTAAATCAGTAAGAGACATCATAGATCGCACCATATCTAGTAAAGTACGAATCCGACGTTCGGACACACCATTACGCTGTGGTGTTCCGGGTGGCGTGAGTTGCGAAACTATTCTGCATTGTTTCAAATGAAGTCCAAACTCATAACTCAAATATTCACCTCCACGATCAGATCGCGGAAATTTGATTTTGTTGTTACGATGATTTTCCATTTCACTCTAAAATTCTTTGAACTTCTCAAATGTTTCAGACTTATGTTTCATTAAGTAGATATACCCATGTCTGCTTAAATCATGTGTGAAGGTGAGAAAATAACGATATCCGCCGCGAGCTTCAATGTTCATTGGACCACATATATCAGTATGTATGATTTCCAATAACTCTGTTGCTCGCTCCATTGTTTCGGAGAACGGAGTTTTGGTCATCTTGCCCATGAGGCATGGTTCACAAGTACCAAGTGATTCATAATCAAGTGATTCCAGAAGTACATCAGAATGGAGTTTCTTCATGCGCTTTACACCAATATGACCTAAACGGTAGTGCCACAAATAAGTTGCACTATCATTATCAACTCTGCATCTTTTGGCTTCAATACTATGAACATGTGTATCACTACTATCAAGATTTAGTAAAAATAGACCACTCATCAAGGGTGCATGACCATAAAAGATATTACTCATATAAATAGAACAACCATTATTCTCTGATTTAAATGAATAACGGTATCACATCAAACAAGATCCAGATATAATGTTCATGCTCAACGCTGGCACCAAATAACAATTATTTAGGTCTAAAACTAATCCCGAAGGTATATGTAGAGGTAGCGTGCCGACGGCGATCACATCAACTTTGGAACCATTTCCCACGTGCATCGTCCCCTCGTCCTTAGCCAATCTTCGCTTAATCCATAGCCCCTGTTTCGAGTTGCAAATGTTAGCAACTGAACCAGTATCAAATACCCAGGCACTACTGTGAGCATTAGTAAGGTACACATCAATAACATGTATATCAAATATACCTTTCACTCTGCCATTCTCCTTCTCCACCAAATACTTGGGGCAGTTCCGCTTCCAGTGACCAGACCCTTTGTAGTAGAAGCACTCAGTCTGAGGCTTAGGTCCAGACTTGGGTTTCTTCACTTGAGCAGCAACTAGTTTGTTGTTGTTCTTGAAGTTCCCTTTCTTCCCTTGACCCTTTTTCTTGAAACTAGTGGTCTTGTTGACCATCAACACTTGATGCTCCTTCTTGATCTCTACCTCCGCAGCCTTTAGCACTGCGAAGAGCTCAGGAATCATCTTATCCATCCCTTGCATATTATAGTTCATCACGAAGCTCTTGTAGCTTGGTGGCAATGATTGAAGAACTCTGTCAATGACACTATCATCAGGAAGATTAACTCCCAGCTGAGTCAAGTGGTTGTGGTACCCAGACATTCTGAGTATATGTTCACTGACAGAACTATTCTCCTCCATTTTGCAGCTGTAGAACTTATTGGAGACTTCATATCTCTCAATCTGGGCATTTGCTTGAAATATTAACTTCAACTCCTGGAACATCTCATATGCTCCATGACGTTCAAAAAATCGTTGAAGTCCCGGTTCTAAGCCGTAAAGCATGGCACACTGAACTATCGAGTAGTCATCAGCTTTGCTCTGCCAGGTGTTCACAACATCTGGTGTTGCTCCTGCAGCGGGTTTGTCACCTAGCGGTGCTTCTAGGACGTAATTCTTCTGTGCAGCAATGAGGATAATCCTCAAGTTACGGACCTAGTCCGTGTAGTTGCTACCATCATCTTTCAACTTAGCTTTCTCTAGGAACGCATTAAAATTCAACGGAACAACAGCACAGGCCATCTATCTACAACAACATAGACATGCAAAATACTATCAGGTACTAAGTTCATGATAAATTAAAGTTCAATTAATCAAATTACTTAAGAACTCCCGCTTAGATAGACATCTCTCTAATCATCTAAGTGATCACGTGATCCATATCAACTAAACCATGTCTGATCATCACGTGAGATGGAGTAGTTTTCATTGGTGAACATCACTATGTTGATCATATCTACTATATCATTCACGCTCGACCTTTCGGTCTCAGTGTTTCTAGGCCATATCTGCATATGCTAGGCTCATCAAGTTTAACCCGAGTATTCTGCGTGTGCAAAACTGGCTTGCACCCGTTGTATGTGAACATAGAGCTTATCACACCCGATCATCACGTGGTGTCTCGGCACGACGAACTGTAGCAACAGTGCATACTCAGGGAGAACACTTATACCTTGAAATTTAGTGAGATATCATCTTATAATGCTACCGCCGAACTAAGCAAAATAAGATGCATAAAGGATAAACATCACATGCAATCAATATGAGTGATATGATGTGGCCATCATCATCTTGTGCCTTTGATCTCCATCTCCAAAGCAATGTCATGATCACCATCGTCACCGGATTGACACTTTGATCTCCATCAAAGCATCGTTGTCGTCTCGCCAACTATTGCTTCTACGACTATCGCTACCGCTTAGTGATAAAGTAAAACAATTACATGGCGATTGCAATTCATACAATAAAGCGACAATCATATGGCTCCTGCCAGTTGCCGATAACTGTGTTACAAAACATGATCATCTCATACAATAAATTTTAGCATCATGTCTTGACCATATCACATCACAACATGCCCTGCAAATACAAGTTAGACGTCCTCTACTTTCTTGTTGCAAGTTTTACGTGGCTGCTACGGGCTGAGCAAGAACCATTCTTACCTACGCATCAAAAACCACAACGCGGTATAGTGATTGCTTTTTGATCTTCAGAAAGAACCTTGTTCATTAAATCCGATTTAACTAAAGTTGGAGAAACTGACATCCACCAGCCACCTGTGTGCAAAGCACGTCGGTAGAACCAATCTCGCGTAAGCGTACGCGTAATGTCGGTCTGGGCCGCTTCATCCAACAATACCGCCAAATCAAGAATCAACTAGTGACGGCAAGCAATATGTATATGCCCACACCCACAACTCCTTTGTGTTCTACTCGTGCATATAACATCTACGCATAAACCTGGCTCTGATACCACTGTTGGGGAACGCAGTAATTCCAAAAAAAATCCTACGCACACGCAAGATCATGGTGATGCATAGCAACGAGAGGGGAGAGTGTTTTCCACGTACCCTCGTAGACCGTAAGCGGAAGCGTTATGACAACGCGGTTGATGTAGTCGTACATCTTCACGATCGACCGATCCTAGTACCGAAAGTATGGCACCTCCGCGATCTGCACACGTTCGGCTCTGTGACGTCCCATGAACTCACGATCCAGCAGAGTGTCGAGGGAGAACTTCATCAGCACGATGGTGTGATGACAATGATGATGATGCTACCGGAACAGAGCTTTTCCTAAGCACCGCTACGATATGACCGAGGTGGATTATGGTGGAGGGGGGCACCGCACACGGCTAAGAGATCAATGATCAACTTGTGTGTCTATGGGGTGCCCCCTCCCCCGTATATAAAGGAGTGGAGGAGGGGGAGGGCCGGCCCTCTACTATGGCGCGCCCTCGGGAGTCCTACTCCCGCTGGGAGTAGGATTCCCCCTTCCATGTAGTAGGAGTAGGAGAGTAGGAAAGGGAAGAGAGAAGAGAAGGAAGGAGGGGGCACCGCCCCTTCCCCCTAGTCCAATTCGGACTAGGCCTTGGGGGCATGCGGCCTTCCCTAGGCGGCCCCTCCCTCTCTCTCCTAAAGCCCATTAGGGCCCATATACTCCCCGGGGGGTTCCGGTAACCCCCCGGTACTCCGGTTAATGCCCGAACTCACCGAAACCATTCAGATGTCCAAACATAGTCATCCAATATATCGATCTTTATGTCTCGACCATTTCAAGACTCCTCGTCATGCCCATGATCACATCCGAGACTCTGAAAAACCTTTGGTTCATCAAAACACATAAACTCATAATACCGATCGTCACCGAACGTTAAGCGTGCGAACCCTACGGGTTCGAGAACTATGTAGACATGACCGAGACATGTCTCCGGTCAATAACCAATAGCGGAACCTGGATGTTCATATCGGCTCCCACATATTCTACGAAGATCTTCATCGGTCAAACCGCATAACGATATACGTTGTTCCCTTTGTCATCGGTATGTTACTTGCCAGAGATTCGATCGTCGGTATCACAATACCTAGTTCAATATCATTACCGGCAAGTCTCTTAATAATTTTGTAATGCTACATCCCGTAACTAACTCATTAGCTACATTGCTTGCAAGGCTTATATTGATGTGCATTACCGAGAGGGCCCAGAGATACCTCTCCGACAATCGGAGTGACAAATCCTAATCTCGATCTATGCCAACTCAACAAACACCATCGAAGACACCTGGAGAGCACCTTTATAATCACCCAATTACGTTGTGGCGTTTGGTAGCACACAAAGTGTTCCTCCAATATTCGGGAATTGCATGATCTTATAGTCATAGGAACATGTATAAGTTATGGAGAAAGCAATAGCAACAAACTAAATGATCATCGTGCTAAGCTAACGGATGGGTCAAGTCAATCACATCATTCTCTAATGATGTGATCCCGTTAATCAAATGACAACTCATGTCTATGGTTAGGAAACATAACCATCATTGATTCAATGAGCTAGTTAAGTAAAGGCAAACTAGTGACACTCTGTTTGTCTATATATTCACACATGTACTAAGTTTCCGGTTAATACAATCAAGGCATGAATAATAAACATTTATCATTATATAAGGAAATATAAATAACAACTTTATTATTTCCTCTAGGGCATATTTCCTTCACTTTTTGCAAAAGTGACATAGTTTCCTTCCTATCCGTCAGATATAAATCGGACGGCCTATATTGTAGGATGGCAGGCACACTATCATCACCAACTCTGTTTTTATTAGAGTGTAGAGTAGACACAAGCCGATAAGTCGGCCCAATGGTAGTGAGATAATGTGATGCAACACTAGAGGTGCCACGTGGAGCGTTTAACTGGTCAACTAGTCGTGTCTTGAGCAAATACAGAGTTGTATGGTGAGCCCGTGACTGTATAATAACCACAAAACGTAAATGGTGACCGTAATGAGTGGATTCTGATGTCCAATGTACGTATCGTGCTTTCGCTCCAAATACAATAATTGTCACTGTATATATCGTGAGAGAAAGATGAAACATGCGTGAATGTGCTGGGGGCTTACTTTTAGAGGACCTGGAGATAATTTGTGTGCGTACGTGAAAGGGGCGTAGAGGGGGTGTATGCGATGGAGAGAGAGATGATCTTCGTTTCTTTTTATTATGACTAACTTTATATATAGTATAAAAATATAAAAATTCAAAGTGCGGAATAAATATCATTGTGGGCACCATGCAATGCAAATTAACGTCCATACTCCTCCATATAACTTTGTAATGTTGTATATATGTAGAAATTCTAAAATATTTTTTGTCCACACTTTATTCAAAAGGAATATTGTATGCGAAATAAACGTGAAGAGAGGGCTTTTTAGATCAATGGGGTACGTGATGTAACATGTGTGAATGTGTAGTTGATGTATTTGGCAGGGCCTAGAGAGGTATGTGTGTGTATTACGTATTCGAGAGAGGCATGGATAGAGGGGCTGGCGGGGGAAGGGGGGCGTGGGAGAGATATCACGAGAAATGAGAGAGTTCTAGAGAGAGAGACGAATATGATGTCACAGTGAGAGATTCCCTTGAGTGTGTATATGCAAGGGGGGAGGGGATAGAGGCATGAGGAGAATTTTTTCTGTGTGGTGTGTGTGTTGGTATGTGTGGGTGTGAGAAGATAACGAGACCTGGGGGCAGAGGGTGTGTCACCACGTGAGGTCCGGTGGGTCGAGGTGAGGCCCTTGGTTCGGTTCCGTCCTGTGCCACATTCCTCGGCCCGTGGCGCATTTAGTGAGACCCATAGATGACTAGTCGTACAAGACAAAGATAGTAGAATCATGAAGGACTCTGTGTTCACTAACAAAGCCGGCTAGGATTTGTAACCCTAGGTCCTCGGACTAAGGTAACCCCTTATCTCTGATATTACTATTCATCCAACCTAACTTTAAGGGGCATCCTACAGAATGCTCTGCTAGAATCATACTCATCGATTAGGAAGAGAGGTGTGAGACAATGCGTGAGAGACAGGCCTAAAGATAATGTGCATACAGGAGACACATAGGCAGGTCTATGTATATAGAAAGGGTCAATGGGGATTGTGCGTGTGTATGCTTGTGAGAGGAAGAATGCTTGTGATAAAGGTAAGTGAAAACTGTCGTAAATGGTTACGAGAGGGAGGGAGGGTTATATCGAGAGCATGTCTGCGAGAAAGACACCTCGGGAGAGAGAGTGTGAGCATGTGTGAGATACAACCGATGGAGAGTGAAACTACACGTAAAAGACCGATGTACAGATTGATTAAAGATATAAATTGTATCCAAATATTAGGATGGGATCATGATATTTGCAATTCGCGTAAGGAACTGTCATTGATCCATCAGACATCTAGATTCTATCGAATTTGAGCATGTCTATGTTATTATTCGACATAATTGATCCACATAGTTAGTATTTTGAACTCCAAACAATGCATCACTTTAGCAATCGAATATAAACGTGAGTATGGTTCATGTTTTTTTGCGAGGTGAGTATAGTTCATGTTGTGTGTGTAAAGCACATTATACATACGAAAGTTACACTATGAACATTATAAATAGCTAGCTATGAACTAGCATACATTTGAATTCAACTTAAGGTGGTTTAAAAATTTGAATTCAACATGAAGTCCATTCAATGATTTGAATTCGATATCATGGCATTTGTAAATCATACCTAAATTATGGGGGCACCAATCTTTGCTCTGATTTTATACATAATAGCATATATAGTCGTGTACAAAATAGATTCAAATTTAGCTCCTGCATTCCAAAATAATCATAGTTATAGGATTTTCAAGTGTCAAAATTTCAAAAAGAAGCGGATAATTTAATGAGGTTTTCAAACATACAAGGTCAAATTTAACGTTGTCTATTTAGGTCAATCCTCAAAGTTCAAGAGTACTCTAAACGTGAATGCTTCTGTTTCAAAATTTCAAACGAAGGCCAAAAGAGCCTCTACTCACTCGAAACTGCATGAGACCAATGTTTGGTAGTAGAAGGAAATTACTTTTCTAACTCCGACCCGTGAAACCTACCAGCCCGACGTCCAAAGGTCTAAACCGGGGTAGGTTTGCAGCTTCATCTAGACGCCACACAACCGCCTCCGAAAAACATTCATACACAATGGTCGCCTAAGCACAAATGCGTGCAGCCGAAATCGCTCCCGCCCACTATTTGGGACACCTGGGATTACCATCCTACCCCCAACCCGTAGTAGGTCTGAAATTTAAGAGGGGGGGAAGCTTGTACTTTCCCCAAATTTCAAACAAGCGCTTCCATCTGTTCAAAAAAGCCAAAAACAAGCGTGTCCCAGACCGAAACATGGTTCTCCCTTAGCTCCCCCCGCCCCCCGTCCGATTCCCCATTCGTACTCCGTGGGCGCCAAAACTACCTCTCCACCAGCCGCGAAACCCCGGCGTCCTCCGTCCGCCACCCCATCCCACCCATCAACCGCCGCCCTCCTCCATCATGCCGGAGCTGATACCCTGACGTTGTCGTCCACCGCAACCTCAACCGCAACGCCCTTCACGGCTAGTAGTTTAAGTCGAGGCCGAGTCGTCCATACCCGAGCCAGTTCTACCACGCCGTCCTACGCCTCACCGCTGCCGCTCCAACTTCGCCACCGTCCACCGCACCGGAGCTGTTTCTGCTACGCCGTCCTTCACCGCCTCGGATCTGCTTCCCCTCCACCGACATACGACCACAGCAACACAATCAACAATTTGGCCATGGGTTCGCCCAAGGCTGCACCCTCCTCCAAAACATCGGTTCCCCCGGCAAAAAGAAGAAGATTGCCGCGACATATGGAGGACACAACACTGGCAACCGAAAATGGTACTCCTCTTCCCTTATTCGTGTGAATCTACATGTCTGCTTGCATAGTACTCATCCCACACAAGACACTAGTTGACCACTTCTTCTTGATACTAGAGGTTCTTAGTAACTCGTGATGCACCAGGTTTCTCCTCATATACTATTTCACCTTAGCTAGAGGTCCGTCGCCCCCTGGATTTCAATTACTAGTCAGTTGATTCCCAATTAATGGAAGCATTCCCCGGCGTAACATGCGCTAGTCCGCCTATTACGCCTGGGAAGCACCGCCTCGGTGTTTATCTTAGGGGCGTGTGGGGCCTAGAGCTGCTGGCGCCTGATCTGGAGGTCGGCCGGGATTAAAGGGATGGCCTGGGGGCACTGTCAAGCACGGTGGTGGTGTGAGGTCGAGGGGAGGGCGGGGCGGCGGAGGTAGGGGTCTGGGCCGGTGGTCGCTGGTGGTTCGAGAAAGATCGTCAACAGTGACTGGCGGGAGGTAGACGAAGGCCATCTGCCCATTCCTTATAGATCGGACGGTTCATAAAAAAATCGACTAACCTATTTATTTTCAGTCGACTGTTATCTTGATAGGACCACATGTGGTGGTGTGCTAGAGGAGTACCTGCATTTCCTGTGCTCATATATTACAAAAGCATACGGAGTAGAATCTAATTTTGTTTTCCATGCAATGTTGTAGAGCTATCATATGTCTCCTGTCATTTATTTTCCAGCCACCTGTTATCTGCTACTTTTATAGTGCACTAGTTCTGCACACACTTCACCCATGCTCTCACTATTGTGTTTTTATGCAAGGGTATTTCAGACTCTGCTGCCAAGAGAGAAGCAGAAAAGAAAAGAGAGAAGTCGCTCCAGCGTCGTCCGCGGATAGGCCAGACATGTTTCAGCCTTATAAAGGGTGCAGTGTCAGCAGATGGAGACGGTAAACGTAGCTCTGGAGTTGATGACGTCGCTTGCAATGAACCACCATCCCAGGTGCTTGCTTTAACTTCACGGTGTCATATGTGGTTGCATGTTGCATATGGTGTCTAGATTGTATTCGAAAGGCCGAAGTCGGTCTTTATTAAGATAAGGAAAGATATTTTTTACATAAACCACCATCCCGTGAGCACTAGAAGACAAATAGATAGTCAGGGCACTGGCTGAGCTAGTGACAAGCCCAGCACAGACAGACATCACCTGGAAGCCAACTAAAAAGCCACGATGGTGGTGAAGCAGCCCGCCTCCCTCCAGGCCCTCAGGTCCTAGATGATCATGCTCACCACTCCAGCCGGATGTCTTGCTTGTATTGCTTCCAATTTGGTTAAATTGCATCTGCTTAGCTTACACATTATACCTTTGAATATGACATGTCTTCCTGTTTTTGGTACATACTAGCAAAAGAGCCCGTGCATTGCAACGGGAGAGAAAACATAACACACTCTCTTAACTCAACAACCATCACTCAAGATCACAATAGGTCCATCTCCTTTAATTTTTGCGAGGCATCATATTTGTGTTGCCACTTATCCTCCTTCTCACCCTCGCCGGCGATGGCCTCGGTGTTCACACAAAACAACCAAAAACGTGTGTTGAATATGGTTAATCCTAAGGCGTCTCTCTCTCCCTCTCTCTCTCTCTCATTCGCTTTCTCTCACTCTTACAATGAGAAATCTGTTGTTCCCCCTGCGACATTTTTTAGAGGTATGCATGTGTAGTTATCGATGTTTTCTTTTCCGTATATGGTTATAGTAGGGTGTTTATTTGCAATCCGGATCGCCGCCGGTATGAAAAAAATGAATTTTGTGCTATAAATTATAAGTTTGCTTCCATAACAATATTTTAAAAATATTTAACAGGTAAAATTAACACCATATTTAGATTCCACCCATTTTCTAATGAAATTTCATGTATAATATGTTAAAATCGAAGTTACGGTTTAAAAGATACAGATAATTTAGAAAATCATTTGATTTGACTCAAATATATCCCAAAATAATATTTAAAAATACTTAACATGTAAAAATAATCTCACATTCATATTCTACGTATTTTTCTAATCAAATTTCATATATAACATGTTCAAGTCGGAGTTATGGTTTAAAAGATATGGATGATTTTAAAAAGCATTTGTTTGACTTAAATATGATCCGCGGATGAATTACCTAAAACATCAGGGGGGTTTCGAAAAATGTAAAATAACGGTTCGGGTGTGACTTAAATCCGGACGGCGGGTTGATTTCAAGAAAAGACAGTGACTTTGTGTAAAATATGAAAATAACGATTCGTTTTAACTTAAAACAGGACAGCATGTTGAATTCTCTGAAATAGAGGGACTTTTCTGAAAAATGCCATGACGGACGAAAGAAACCCAATTTGCTTTGTTATTAGGTAAAGACTAGAACATTTGTCTATGAACCATGTTCTTACATCAAACTAATGTTCTTGTGTATCCCTCATCACTCACTTATGATGAGACAGTCACCCCAGCGGGTTACTTTCCGAAAAGATCCTCTTTTGAAGAATGAAGTGTCAGCCTCCCCACATGATTCTCAAGAAACAATAAGGCTAGATGAAGATAGTGAACGTAGCTCTGTAGTTGATGACCGCATTTCCCCTACACCAGCATCGCAGGTGCTTTCTCTAACTTGTCTAGCGGAAAATTGAACAAACAGGGTATCCCATGCTACGCGAGCTGCAAAACAAGCCAAACAGAAACAAATAGCTGCCACCAAACAAGTAGATACAACCCTAGTTGTTGCAACACCTTCCACAGTACCACCAGCTGCACAAGTTACTTGTTGGTCAACTCAGCTAGCAGCACGTTCCCAAGCTCCCTTGCCACCTGACACTACTTCCGAAGCACTCTTGACACAAGATGAGTTGGCAAGATCAGATGAACTTTGTGAGCTTCAACAGCAAGAAGGTAGTTGCTGGAGTCAAGTTACAGTTGCATGCTTCTTTATATGTAGTCTCACAGTTTGATGTAGACTAACACTTCCTATGTTCGTTGTTGGACTAGCACCTAGGCAAGAGGAAACAAACATCAGGGATGCTCGATAGGTTAACTAAATCTAGAGGAGGAAGAATGGAGATCCGTTTTGAGGCGGGTTTAAAAAGGCCACGTGATGCTATAGAGTCAGCCAAGTTAGTATCAGAAGCAGCCGTTGCCGTTAGGTGTCATGTACGTATCCTCCCAACATGGATTCAGTACAGGAATGACAAAGACGAAACCCAGTTCAACACCTTCCTCGACCATTTATCTGTAAGTATGGTTATGTATGGAAACTAGTAATATTGTCTTGCTCTGTCCCATACTTTCTAGGTTGCTGATAATGAGACTCCCATAATTTTCAATAGATGAGGTTCAAGTTGGATAGCCAAGATGATGCAACCAGACAAGCTTGCACCCATGTTTTAAAGTCTGCTCTGCGACATTATTGGTATAACTTGAGGAAAACTCACTTTGAAGGCAAGTCTAACAGTGAACTTGCCCAAACATCTCCAGTGGAAAATATATCGGATGAACACTGGAGAGGCCTCGTTAAACACTGGTCTGATCCAAAGTATCAGGTACATTATATATATGTGATCAGATCACATGTTGAAGTCCTATTTACGCATGTGCCACACAAATCTATCTTCTTGTAGGTGAACTGTTCAAAGAACAAGGCCAACCATACGAAAGTGAAATTCCAACACACGACAGGATCTCATAGCTATATTGCACACTGTGAGGCTCTTGTAATTAGCTGTTGTTTCACTCTTTTTGTTGTACCATATTATCAGATCTATATTGACTTGTTCCAAATGCAGAGGAAAGCCCGCAAGGACCAAAAAGTACCTGAACCAAATGCTGTGGAAATCTTCAAGGTCTGTCACACCAGCAAGACGAAGGGCATGACTACACGAGTCAAAGCCGCTGTTGTAAGTCCTTAATCCTCATGCCTTTTAGCTACTACTTACTCTAACTTGTGGCTTGAACTACATGGTTTGGAGCCAATGTCTATTACTCTTTTCAATTTTATACACAAATGTCTTAGCATATCATTGCACCATACAAGGTTTAAAAGAGAGGAGTGATGTTCCTTTGATCTTGACATGTAATCTAGTTCCGAGCTGGACTTGCCCACACAATGTTACAATTGCCTGTTTGTCTGTTCTCAGTTGTTTTGTGATATGAATGATGTCATACTATGCTTACCGTATTATAAACTTTGTCTCTTTATCCTTAGATGTCAATACGATGTGAATAAATAGATAATACATTAGCCATGGTGCATGATCATATGTTTGGAACCTGGTTTTATTATGTACTTTGCAGTAAAATACAACTAATATTTTACATGGGTTCACCAGAATAAGTTCTGTATATAGACCAAAGCTATTTTGTTTGGTTTTGCTGCCTCCTTAATATCTTCTGTTCTGGCACTACTAAAGTAAAAAAACTCAACTTTTCAGCAAGCTATGGAAAAAATGGTGGAACCGCCACCTTCTGAAGGTGGCGAGGAAACTATAACCGCAATGCCAGCTCTTGCTGCAGTGGGTCAGTACCTGTCCACTAACAGTGCTAAAAGCACGTTCCTGCGTAATACTGGGTTGGTTGTTAAGGCAATATCATCCAAACTGCCTGATGATCAAGATATGCAAGCTCAAAACAATCTTATATCTGCACTCTAGACACAAGTCCATTCCCTAACAGAGACCCTGTGTAAAACAAGGACATACATTGTTTGATGTCGTCAAGATATGCATGGTTTTGAAACCATACTATCACACATTTGCTATGTTGTTCAGGAGCCTAGGAGAAATGAAGGCAAAGGTTATGGTGCTCCATCGGATAATACAGCATGAAAACGTAACAATCAGGTCAAATGAACTGAGCTTCTGAACTTATGGTGGTGCATTTATCTGCGAGACTGTTAACTTTTATGCCAACCTTCCTTTTGTTTTATAGTTGTAATTTGTTTTTTTGCGATACAAAATTTGTTCTTAACATGCAGCCACCGGCTGAAGAAAACAGCAAGCCATTTTTGTATAGTGTAGGGTGTTCCCTATATTTGCACTGGTGGCGATCTTTGATGCCTAGCGTTAGTTTAGGGCTTATTTATTTCCTAATCTTCTTTTTCCCTAGTTTTCTAGTGGCCGCAACAACCATGGGCCATATACGGACCGTGGTAACCTTGACCCTGCTACGGGTCGTAGGATCCATGGGCCTCCTACGAGCCATCGATAAATGGGCCTCCAACAAGGCCGTAGAATCGGTGGGCCTCGGGCCGTCGGATAAATGGGCCTACTGAAGGAAATATGCCCTAGAGGCAATAATAAAGTTATTATTTATTTCCTTATATCATGATAAATGTTTATTATTCATGCTAGAATTGTATTAACCGGAAACGTAATACTTGTGTGAATACATAGACAAACAAAGTGTCACTAGTATGCCTCTACTTGACTAGCTCGTTGATCAAAGATGGTTATGTTTCCTAACCATAGACATGAGTTGTCATTTGATTAACGGGATCACATCATTAGGAGAATGATGTGATTGACATGACCCATTCCATTAGCTTAGCACCCGATCGTTTAGTATGTTGCTATTGCTTTCTTCATGACTTATACATGTTCCTATGACTATGAGATTATGCAAGTCCCATTTACCGGAGGAACACTTTGTGTGCTACCAAATGTCACAACGTAACTGGGTGATTATAAAGGTGCTCTACAGGTGTCTCCAAAGGTACATGTTGGGTTGGCGTATTTCGAGATTAGGATTTGTCACTCCGATTGTCGGAGAGGTATCTCTGGGCCCTCTCGGTAATGCACATCACTTAAGCCTTGCAAGCAATGCAACTAATAAGTTAGTTGCAAGATGATGTATTAAAGAACGAGTAAAGATACTTGCCGGTAACGAGATTGAACTAGGTATTGAGATACCGACGATCGAATCTCGGGCAAGTAATATACCGATGACAAAGGGAACAAACGTATGTTGTTATGCGGTCTGACCGATAAAGATCTTCGTAGAATATGTAGGAGCCAATATGAGCATCTAGGTTCCGCTATTGGTTATTGACCGGAGACGTGTCTCGGTCATGTCTACATTGTTCTCGAACCCGTAGGGTCCGCACGCTTAACGTTACGATGACAGTTTCATTATGAGTTTATATATTTTGATGTACCGAAGGTTGTT
>NC_041392.1:255824301-255839734 GCF_002162155.2 Triticum dicoccoides | reverse complement strand
GGAGTTGGACTCCCCCCTAGGGCGCGCCACCCTCCTTGGCCGGCCCCCTCCTCCACTCCTTTATATACGGGGGCAGGGGGGCACCCCATAGACACAACAGTTGATCATTGATCTCTTAGCCGTGTGCGGTGCCCCCCTCCACCATAGTCCTCGACAATATTGTAGCGATGCTTAGGCGAAGCCCTGCGACAGTAAAACATCAAGATCTTCACCGCGCCGTCGTGCTGACGGAACTCATCCCCGACACTTTGCTGGATCGGAGTCCGGGGATCATCATCGAGCTGAACATGTGCTAGAACTCGGAGGTGTCGTAGTTTCGGTGCTTGATCGGTCGGGCCGTGAAGACGTACGACTACATCAACCGCGTTGTGCTAACGCTTCCGCTTCCGGTCTACGAGGGTACATAGACAACACTCTCCCCTCTCGTTGCTATGCATCACCATGATCTTGCGTGTGCGTAGGATAAAATTTTGAAATTACTACGTTCCCCAACAGTGGTATCAGAGCCTAGGTTTTATGCGTTGATGTTATATGCACGAGTAGAACACAAGTGAGTTGTGGGCGATATAAGTCATACTGCTTACCAGCATGTCATACTTTGGTTTGGCGGTATTGTTGGATGAAGCGGCCCGGACCGACATTACACGTACGCTTACGCGAGACTGGTTCTACCGACGTGCTTTGCACACAGGTGGCTAGCGGGTGTCAGTTCTCCAACTTTAGTTGAACCGAGTGTGGCTACGCCCGGTCCTTGCGAAGGTTAAAACAGCACCAACTTGACAAACTATCGTTGTGGTTTTGATGCGTAGGTAAGAACGGTTCTTGCTAAGCCCGTAGCAGCCACGTAAAACTTGCAACAACAAAGTAGAGGACGTCTAACTTGTTTTTGCAGGGCATGTTGTGATGTGATATGGTCAAGACATGATGCTAAATTTTATTGTATGAGATGATCATGTTTTGTAACCGAGTTATCGACAACTGGCAGGAGCCATATGGTTGTCGCTTTATTGTATGCAATGCAATCGTGTTGTAATGCTTTACTTTATCACTAAGCGGTAGCGATAGTCATGGAAGCATAAGATTGGTGAGACGACAATGATGCTACGATGGAGATCAAGGTGTCGCGCCGGTGATGATGGTGATCATGACGATGCTTCGGAGATGGAGATCACAAGCACAAGATGATGATGGCCATATCATATCACTTATATTGATTGCATGTGATGTTTATCTTTTATGCATCTTATCTTGCTTTGATTGACGGTAGCATTATAAGTTGATCTCTCACTAAATTTCAAGATAAAAGTGTTCTCCCTGAGTATGCACCGTTGCTAAAGTTCGTCGTGCCCAGACACCACGTGATGATCGGGTGTGATAAGCTCTACGTCCATCTACAATGGGTGCAAACCAGTTTTGCACACGCAGAATACTCAGGTTAAACTTGACGAGCCTAGCATATGCAGATATGGCCTCGGAACACTGAGACCGAAAGGTCGAGCGTGAATCATATAGTAGATATGATCAACATAGTGATGTTCACCATTGAAAACAACTCCATTTCACGTGATGATCGGTTATGGTTTAGTTGATTTGGATCACGTGATCACTTAGAAGATTAGAGGGATGTATTTCTAAGTGGGAGTTCTTAAGTAATATGATTAATTAAACTTAAATTTATCATGAACTTAGTACCTGATAGTATCTTGCTTGTTTATGTTTGATTGTAGATAGATGGCCCGTGTTGTTGTTCCATTGAATTTTAATGCGTTCCTTGAGAAAGCAAAGTTGAAAAATGATGGTAGCAATTATACGGACTAGGTCTGTAACTTGAGGATTATCCTCATTGCTGCACAGAAGAATTACGTCCTGGAAGCACCGCTGGGTGCCAAGCCTGCTGCTGGAGCAACACCAGATGTTATGAACGTCTGGCAGAGCAAAGCTGATGACTACTCGATAGTTCAGTGTGCCATGCTTTACGGCTTAGAATCAGGACTTCAACGACATTTTGAATGTCATGGAGCATATGAGATGTTCCAGGAGTTGAAGCTAATATTTCAAGCAAATGCCCGGTTTGAGAGATATGAAGTCTCCAATAAGTTCTATAGCTGCAAGATGGAGGAGAACAGTTCTGTCAGTGAGCATATACTCAAAATGTCTGGGTATAATAATCACTTAATTCAACTGGGAGTTAATCTTCCGGATGATTGCGTCATTGACAGAGTTCTCCAATCACTTCCACCTAGCTACAAGAGCTTCATGATGAACTATAATATGCAAGGGATGAATAAGACAATTCCCGAGCTCTTCGCAATGTTAAGAGATGCGGAGGTAGAAATCAAGAAGGAGCATCAAGTGTTGATGGTCAACAAGACCACTAGTTTCAAGAAAAAGGGCAAGGGGAAGAAGAAGGGGAACTTCAAAAAGAACAACAAGCAAGTTGCTGCTCAGGAGAAGAAACCCAAGTCTGGACCTAAGCCTGAAACTGAGTGCTTCTACTGCAAGCAGACTGGTCACTGGAAGCGGAACTGCCCCAAGTATTTGGCGGATAAGAAGGATGGCAAGGTGAACAAAGGTATATGTGATATACATGTTATTGATGTGTACCTTACTAGAGCTCGCAGTAGCACCTGGGTATTTGATACTGGTTCTGTTGCTAATATTTGCAACTCGAAACAGGGACTATGGATTAAGCGAACACTGGCAAAGGACGAGGTGACGATGCGCGTGGGAAATGGTTCCAAAGTCGATGCGATCGCGGTCGGCACGCTACCTCTACATCTACCATCGGGATTAGTATTAGACCTAAATAATTGTTATTTGGTGCCAACGTTGAGCATGAACATTATATCTGGATCTTGTTTGATGTGCGACGGTTATTCATTTAAATCAGAGAATAATGGTTGTTCTATTTATATGAGTAATATCTTTTATGGTCATGCACCCTTGAAGAGTCGTCTATTTTTGATGAATCTCGATAGTAGTGATACACATATTCATAATGTTGAAGCCAAAAGATGCAGAGTTGATAATGATAGTACAACTTATTTGTGGCACTGCCGTTTAGGTCATATCGGTGTAAAGCGCATGAAGAAACTCCATACTAATGGACTTTTGGAACCACTTGATTATGAATCACTTGGTACTTGCGAACCGTGCCTCATGGGCAAGATGACTAAAACGCCGTTCTCCGGTACTATGGAGAGAGCAACAGATTTGTTGGAAATCATACATACAAATGTATGTGGTCCAATGAATGTTGAAGCTCGTGGCGGATATCGTTATTTTCTCACCTTCACAGATGATTTAAGCAGATATGGGTATATCTACTTAATGAAACATAAGTCTGAAACATTTGAAAAGTTCAAAGAATTTCAGAGTGAAGTTGGAAATCATCGTAACAAGAAAATAAAGTTTCTACGATCTGATCGTGGAGGAGAATATTTGAGTTACGAGTTTGGTTTACATTTGAAACAATACGGAATAGTTTCGCAACTCACGCCACCCAAAACACCACAGCGTAATGGTGTGTCCGAACGTCGTAATCGTACTTTACTTGATATGGTGTGATCTATGATGTCTCTTACAGATTTACCACTATTGTTTTGGGGTTATGCTTTAGAGACGGCCGCGTTCACGTTAAATAGGGCACCATCAAAATCCATTGAGACAACGCCTTATGAACTATGGTTTGGCAAGAAACCAAAGTTGTCGTTTCTGAAAGTTTGGGGCTTCGATGCTTATGTGAAAAAGCTTCAACCTGATAAGCTCGAACCCAAATCGGAGAAATGTGTCTTCATAGGATACCCAAAGGAGACTATTGGGTACACCTTCTATCACAGATCCGAAGGCAAGACATTTGTTGCTAAGAATGGATCCTTTCTACAGAAGGAGTTTCTCTCGAAAGAAGTGAGTGGGAGGAAAGTAGAACTTGATGAGGTAACTGTACCTGCTCCCTTATTGGAAAGTAGCACATCACAGAAACCGGTTTCTGTGACACCTACACCAATTAGTGAGGAAGCTAATGATGATGATCATGAAACTTCAGAACAAGTTACTACTGAACCTCGTAGATCAACCAGAGTAAGATCCGCACCAGAGTGGTACGGTAATCCTGTTCTGGAAGTCATGCTACTAGATCATGATGAACCTACGAACTATGAAGAAGCGATGGTGAGCCCAGTTTCCGCAAAATGGCTTGAAGCCATGAAATCTGAGATGGGATCCATGTATGAGAACAAAGTGTGGACTTTGGTTGACTTGCCCAATGATCGGCAAGCAATTGACAATAAATGGATCTTCAAGAAGAAGACTGACGCTGACGGTAATGTTACTGTCTACAAAGCTCGACTTGTTGCAAAAGGTTTTCGACAAGTTCAAGGGATTGACTACGATGAGACCTTCTCACCCGTAGCGATGCTTAAGTTTGTCCGAATCATGTTAGCAATTGCCGCATTTTATGATTCTGAAATTTGGCAGATGGATGTCAAAACTGAATTCCTGAATGGATTTTTGGAAGAAGAGTTGTATATGATGCAGCCGGAAGGTTTTGTCGATCCAAAGGGAGCTAACAAAGTGTGCAAGCTCCAGCGATCCATTTATGGACTGGTGCAAGCATCTCGGAGTTGGAATAAACGCTTTGATAGTGTGATCAAAGCATTTGGTTTTACACAGACTTTTGGAGAAGCCTGTATTTACAAGAAAGTGAGTGGGAGCTCTGTAGCATTTCTGATATTATATGTGGATGACATATTACTAATCGGAAATGATATAGAATTTCTGGATAGCATAAAGGGATACTTGAATAAGAGTTTTTCAATGAAAGACCTCGGTGAAGCTGCTTACATATTGGGCATTAAGATCTATAGAGATAGATCAAGACGCTTAACTGGACTTTCACAAAGCACATACCTTGACAAAGTTTTGAAAAAGTTCAAAATGGATCAAGCAAAGAAAGGATTCTTGCATGTGTTACAAGGTGTGAAGTTGAGTAAGACTCAATGCCCGACCACTGCAGAAGATAGAGAGAAAATGAAAGATGTTCCCTATGCTTCAGCCATAGGCTCTATCATGTATGCAATGCTGTGTACCAGACCTAATGTGTGCCTTGCTATAAGTCTAGCAGGGAGGTACCAAAGTAATCCAGGAGTGGATCACTGGACAGCGATCAAGAACATCCTGAAATACCTGAAAAGGACTAAGGATATGTTTCTCATATATGGAGGTGACAAAGACCTCATCGTAAATGGTTACGTTGATGCAAGCTTTGACACTGATCCGGACGATTCTAAATCGCAAACCGGATATGTATTTACATTAAACGGTGGAGCTGTCAGTTGGTGCAGTTCTAAACAAAGCGTCGTGGCGGGATCTACATGTGAAGTGGAGTACATAGCTGCTTCGGAAGCAGAAAACAAAGGAGTCTGGATGAAGGAGTTCATATCCGATCTAGGTGTCATACCTAGTGCATCGGGTCCAATGAAAATCTTTTGTGACAATACTGGTGCAATTGCCTTGGCAAAGGAATCCAGATTTCACAAGAGAACCAAGCACATCAAGAGACACTTCAATTCCATCCGGGATCTAGTCCAGGTGGGAGACATAGGGATTTGCAAGATACATACGGATCTGAATGTAGCAGACCCATTGACTAAGCCTCTTCCATGAGCAAAACATGATCAGCACCAAGGCTCCATGGGTGTTAGAATCATTACTGTGTAATCTAGATTATTGACTCTAGTGCAAGTGGGAGACTGAAGGAAATATGCCCTAGAGGCAATAATAAGTTATTATTTATTTCCTTATATCATGATAAATGTTTATTATTCATGCTAGAATTGTACTAACCGGAAACATAATACTTGTGTGAATACATAGACAAACAAAGTGTCACTAGTATGCCTCTACTTGACTAGCTCGTTAATCAAAGATGGTTATGTTTCCTAACCATAGACATGAGTTGTCATTTTATTAACGGGATCACATCATTAGGAGAATGATGTGATTGACATGACCCATTCCATTAGCTTAGCACCCGATCGTTTAGTATGCTATTGCTTTCTTCATGACTTATACATGTTCCTATGACTATGAGATTATGCAACTCCCGTTTACCAGAGGAACACTTTGTGTGCTACCAAACGTCACAACGTAACTGGGTGATTATAAAGGTGCTCTACAGGTGTCTCCAAAGGTACATGTTGGGTTGGCGTATTTCGAGATTAGGATTTGTCACTCCGATTGTCGGAGAGGTATCTCTGGGCCCTCTCGGTAATGCACATCACTTAAGCCTTGCAAGCAAAGCAACTAATAAGTTAGTTGCAAGATGATGTATTACAGAACAAGTAAAGAGACTTGTCGGTAACGAGATTGAACTAGGTATTGAGATACCGACGATCGAATCTCGGGCAAGTAACATACCGATGACAAAGGGAACAAACGTATGTTGTTATGCGGTCTGACCGATAAAGATCTTCGTAGAATATGTAGGAGCCAATATGAGCATCCAGGTTCCGCTATTGGTTATTGACCGGAGACATGTCTCGGTCATGTCTACATTGTTCTCAAACCCGTAGGGTCCGCACGCTTAACGTTACGATGACAGTTTCATTATGAGTTTATATATTTTGATGTATCGAAGGTTGTTCGGAGTCCCGGATGTGATCATGGACTTGACGAGGAGTCTCGAAATGGTCGAGACATAAAGATTGATATATTGGACGACTATATTTGGACACCGGAAAGGTTCAGGGTGAGATTGGGACAATACCGGATCACCGGGAGGTTATCGGAACCCCCCGGGAGGTATATGGGCCTTATTGGGCCTTAGTGGAAAGGAGGGGAAAGGAGCAAGGGAGGGCCCCCCCCAAGCCCAATACGAATTGGGAGGGGGGCCGGCCCCCCTTTCCTTCCTCCCTCCTTCCTCTTCCTTCCCTCCCCTACTCCTAATAGGAAAAAGGGGAGTCCTGCTCCCTGTGGGAGTTGGACTCCCCCTAGGGCGCGCCACCCTCCTTGGCCGGCCCCCTCCTCCACTCCTTTATATACGGGGGCAGGGGCACCCCATAGACACAATAGTTGATCATTGATCTCTTAGCCGTGTGCGGTGCCCCCCTCCACCATAGTCCTCGATAATATTGTAGCGGTGCTTAGGCGAAGCCTTGCGGTAGTAAAACATCAAGATCGTCACCACGCCGTCGTGCCGACGAAACTCATCCCCGACACTTTGCTGGATCGGAGTCTGGGGATCATCATCGAGCTGAACGTGTGCTAGAACTCGAAGGTGCCGTAGTTTCCGTGCTTGATCGGTCGGGCCGTGAAGACGTACGACTACATCCACCGCGTTGTGCTAACGCTTCCGCTTTCGGTGTACGAGGGTACATAGACAACACTCTCCCCTTTCGTTGCTATGCATCACCATGATCTTGCGTGTGCGTAGGATAAATTTTTGAAATTACTACGTTCCCCAACATCTACATGGGCCATAAATAGGCGTAATGGGTATCAGCCCAGCACAGTATGGGGCCGTTAATAGGCCGGGGGACAGCAAAGGCTTAATTTTGTCGCGGACATAACGGCTCGTTAATGGGCCAGAATATAGGACGGGCTGGAAACGACAGAACGGGTTAACATGCCAGAAACGGGCCGACTCTTGCCACGGGCCGAATTTGGCCCATTAGGGGAACAGGCCAGTAACGGGTCGGAAGTAATCGAGGGCCGGAAAGGAGCCCAAGAATGTATGGGTCAATAGTAGGCCAAAAGCTAACACGGGCTAGAAACGGCCCATGTCAATCATGGGTCGTTAACGGGTACAGAGAAATTTACTGTTCATTATGGGCTAGAGTCACCGTGGGCCTCTAAAGGACCTAAAGATACGAAGGCCTCATATGGGACGAAAGACGTCGTGGGACAAACATGGGTCGAAAGTGAAACGGGCTAGTGTTATATTCGACGGCCCACATGACGTTGTTGGGCCGATTTCGCATAGGCCCTAACGGGCCGTAAAATGGGCTATTTGCGAAGAGACCGTTAACATGCTTTTCATGAGCCAGCCCGCTAACTTTTGACCAAGTCAAACGGGTCAACCTTTGTAAGCTAAATGGGCCAGTGGTGGGTCGTCACACGTGTCGACATATCATAGGCACCTATCTGACCCACTGACGAGCTGACATGTGTTTCCTCCGGCCAATCAGAATTTTACACGTGGAAATTTCCCATTGGTTCGGGCTGTTAACGGGTTATCGGATCCAAAACTGGACCCGATAGCTTAACGGCGACCCATTACGGTGGATGCCACGTGTCGGTCACCCTTGACGAGCACTTCTGTGACGCACGATTTATCGTCATGGAAGTGGACACTTCCGTGATGATAATTTTGGTAATGTCATGGAACACTTCTACGACGGCACAGGTATGACTATCTTGATTCTTTCATAAAATCATCATGGATGTACATGCATGACAGAAAACGTGGCCTACTATGACAAACACGTATCATCACGGAAGTGTATTTTTTTGTAGTGTTCATGATAAAGGTTTATTATTCATGCTAGAATTGTATTGATCGGAAACCTTAATACATGTGTGAATACATAAACAAACAACGTGTCCCTAGTAAGACTCTACTAGACTAGCTCGTTGATCAAAGATGGTTAAGGTTTCCTAACCATGGACATGAGTTGTCATTTGATAACGGGCTCACATCATTAGGAGAATGATGTGATGGACAAGACTCATCCGTTAGCTTAACATAATGATCGTTAAGTTTTATTGCTATTGCTTTCTTCATGTCAAATACACATTCCTTCGACTATGAGATTACGCAACTCCCGGATACCGGAGGAATGCCTTGTGTGCTATCAAACGTCACAACATAACTGGGTGATTATAAAGATGCTCTACAGGTATCTCCGAAGGTGTTTGTTGAGTTGGCATAGATCGAGATTAGGATTTGTCACTCCGAGTATCGGAGAGGTATCTTTGGGCCCTCTCGATAATACACATCATAAGCTTGCAAGCAAACGACTAAGGAGTTAGCCATGAGGTGATGTATTACGGAACGAGTAAAAGGACTTGCCGGTGACGAGATTGAACTAGGTATGAAGATACCGGCGATCGAATCTTGGGCAAGTAACATACCGATGGACAAAGGGAATTACGTATTTTGTCATAACGGTTCGACCGATAAAGATCTTCGTAGAATATGTAGGAGCCAATATGGGCATCCAGGTTCCACTATTGGTCATTTACCGGAGAGGTGTCTCGGTCATGTAACTCATATAATACTATATCGTCATCGAACATTAAGCGTGCGGACCCTACGGGTTCAAGAACTATGTAGACATGACCGAGACACCTCTCCGGTCAATAACCAATAGCGGAATGTGGATGACATATTGGCTCCTACATATTCTATGAAGATCTTTATCGGTCGAACCGTTATGACAACATACATAATTCCCTTTGTCCATCGGTATGTTACTTGCCCGAGATTCGATCGCTGGTATCATACCTAGTTTAATATCATTACCGGCAAGTCTTTTTACTCATTCTGTAATACATCACCTCATGGCTAACTCCTTAGTCATTTGCTTGCAATCCTATGATGTGTATTACCGAGAGGGCCCAGAGATACCTCTCCGATATTCAGAATGAAAAATCCTAATATCAATCTATGCCAACTCAACAAACACCTTCGAAGATACCTATAGAGCGTCTTTATAATCACCCAGTTACGCTGTGAAATTTGATAGCACAGAAGGCATTCCTCTGGTATCCGGGAGTTGCATAATCTCATAGTCGAAGGAATATGTATTTGACATGAAGAAAGCAATAGCAATAAAACTGAACAATCATAATGCTAAGCTAACAGATGGGTCTTGTCCATCACATCATTCTCCTAATGATGTGATCCCGTTATCAAATGACAACTCATGTCCATGGTCGGGAAACCATAACCATCTTTGATCAACGAGCTAGTCAAGTAGAGGCTCACTAGGGACACGGTGTTTGTTTTATATATTCACACATGTATTTAGGTTTTTGACCAATACAATTCTAGCATGAATAATAAACCTTTATCATGAATAAGGAAATAAAAAATAACAACTTTATTATTGCCTCTAGGGCATATTTCCTTTAGATTAGCACTTTCAAAATAGTGGGAACTTCATGATAAAATCTGCGCCCCCAACTAAAAGGATTGATATGGTTGACTAGAGGAGGGGGTGAATAGCCAGCTACCATTTTTAGCTCTTTTAGTAAAATTAGGGTTAGCAACAAGATAGGTTGTCTAGATATGCAACTAGGTGAACAACCTATATGATGAGCTCAACAACAACAACACTAGCAAGCAAATGATACAACACAAGATTAGCTTGCACAAAGTAAAGGTAAGAGATAAGCAGAAGTGAAGTCGATGGAGACAAGGATGTGTTATCGAAGTTCCTTTCCTTTAGGGGGAAGTACGTCTCCGTTGGAGTGGTGTGGAGGCACAATGCTCCTCAAGAAGCCACTAGGGCCACCGTATTCTCCTCACGCCCTCGCGCAATGCAAGATTTCATGATTCCACTAGTGGTGCCCTTGAAGGCGACGACCAAACCTTTACAAACAAGGTTGGGGCTCTCTCTACAACTGAATTGTAGGCTCCCAACACCACCACAAAGCTTCACCATAATGGAATGTGGCTCTGAGGTGACCTCTTCCATCTAGGGCACCCAAACACCCAAGAGTAACAAGATCCGCAAAGGATTAGTGGAAGGAATCAAATATCTCTTGGTGGAAGTGTAGATCGAGTCCCTCTCAAGCAAATCTTGGAGAATCAACAAGATTTGATGGCTAGGGAGAGAGATCGGGCAATATTAATCCTTGCAAGTAAGGAGTTCAAGGGGATTGACAACTCTCTTGCCCGCGTTGGGTGCAAGTATTTTGTTTTGTGTGTGTAGGTGCTGAATACGAGAGTTTGTGTGGTTCTCCTATTAGTTTGATAACCTTGGTTTTCACCGAGGGAAATACTTATCTCTACTATACTACTTCACCCCTCCTCTTTGGGGAAATCCCAATGCAATTTACAAGTAGCACTGATAGCTTTATTTTTCCTGCAAATGGTCTTTCGGGTGGCCTTTGGCTTGTTTGGACAGATGAAGTTCAAGTTACTATCAAGTACTCTATGTGATATGTTATCTTAGTTGTTGATGTGCATATAGCTACTAATCTCGAGTTTCTGCTGGTTTGTGTGTATGCTGATCCTCATCATCGTCACACCAAGATGATTCGGGAACATGTTTCCACTTTTCTGCATGATAATCTTGGTAAGCCCATTGTCTGCTTAGGTGATTTAAACAACATCATGTGTGATGGGGATACCACCCCTGCCAATGTTTATCACTATCGTATGCGTACCTTTAATGGCTACGTTTAAACAATGTGGTCTCTTTGATCTTGGTTTTAGTGGGCCTAACTATACTTGGACAAACAAGCGTTTCTCTTCAACCCCTGTGTTTGAAAGGCTTGACCGCTGTCCTGCAAATGCCGAATGGTGTGATGTGTTTCCTAATACAAATGTTTTTAATCTTCCAATTATTCTTAGTGATCATGCGCCCATTCTTGTTTCCACCGAGTCTCAATTTCTTAGGTCAAGCTCAATTTTAAATTTGAAAACTGGCGGACCATGGAAGAAGACTTCCAAAATGTCACAAAATCTGCTTGGTGCTCCTCTATTAATCAATATTTCTGGTCTAGGACAACTAACCTTGTAGGCACTCTTAAGAAATGGTGCAAAAAGAAAAAAACCAATCCAGCAATAGCTAGCTACACTTCAAGATCAAATAAATGCGATCCAAAATCAACCGATTCAAGACCAAGACCATTGCTTGGAGGTAAAACTTGTTGCTCAATATGAATAAAATATGACAAAGGTCACAAAATTTCATAGGCAGCGAGCTAAGAAGCATTGGGAAGTGCGCAGAGACAGAAACACCTCGTTTTTTCAAAATGCGGTACTCAAACGTAATCGAGTAACCGAATCGTTCAATTAAAGATGTGCATGGCAACAATCTTGTCGACCCGGATGATATTGATCATGAGTTTGTTCATTACTTTAAAACAATTTTCCGGTCTTCAAGTGCTAACAGTGGAAGGACATTCTTGAGCACTTCTTGTCCACACGATGCGCATGATTTCAGCAACTATTCCGAACAAGCAGGAAATTTGGGAGATCCTCAAGACTATGAAGAAATATGCATCTCCAAGCCATGATGGGTTCAATGTAGCATTTTATCCCTCGGCCTGGAGTTGGATTGGAGATGATGTAACTAACCTAGTTAAAAACTTCTACATCACATGTATCCTCCCTCCTAGCCTTACTGACACCAATATTGCTCTCATTCCTACGAAGCTGGTTTGCCATTTGCCATCGGACTTTAGACCCATCAGTCTTTGTAGTGTCTTCTATAGAATAATTGCAAAATCCTTAGCTAATAGATTGAAAGAGCACTTGCCTGATTATATTCATCCTTCCCAACAAGCATTCATCGAGGGAAGACACATTAGCAACAATATCATTGTTGCTCAGGAAATTGCTCACTCGTTCTCTCTTGCTTCATGGGATGGCCTGGATTTCATGCTCAAAATCGATTAGCCAAAGCTTTATAGAATTGAGTGGCATTTCATTGCTTCGGCTCTTGCTCGTAAGGGTCTTCATCACCATTTCATAAACCTTGTCCATGCATGTATCTCTTTGTCAACTTTCTCGATTATCATTAATGGCCAGTCTTTTGCTCGCTCTAAAAGTAGCAGAGGCATTAGGCAGGGATGCCCCTTGTCCCCAACTCCTTTTGTCTTTGCAATAAATGAACTCTCTCTGTCGCTTCAGGATGCTCTACATTCCAATCACTTGTAAAGTATCTCTCTTGGTCCAAATTGCCCTCCAATTCATTCTTTGATGTTTGCGGATGATCTACTTGTTTGTGGCAAAGCTAACAGGCAGGAAGTAGGTGCCATATCTCAAATATTACATCGATGTTGCCAAGGCTCGGGACAGCTCCTGAACTGAAGCAAATTTGGTGTTACGTTTAGTAAAAGGTTGATATGCAGGTCAAGCAAGATATCACACGAATCTTCCCGGTCTCGGATATTGACTATAACACCATTCATTTGGGCCATCCTCTCATCCTTCCTGCAAAAGACAGATCTGCAACTTACAATTTTGTTTATGATAAATTCAAATCTAGGTTAAGTGCTTACAAAGCCAACATGTTTTCACATGCTGCTATACTAACACTTTTCAAATCTGTTTTCTCATCTATCCCTATCTAGTATATGTCCAATGTCCTCTTTTCAAAAAAAATTATAGCGAAACTCACAACCATTATAAGAAACTTTTGGTGGACGTGTGTGAAGGAAGATCAAGTTGCAAGAAGTCTTTGTCTTAGAGCTTGGACTGATGTTTGTATCAAAAGACAAATTGATGGCTTGAGTTAGAAATTTGCAGGGTATTAATCAAGGACTAATACTTTTGGAGGCTTGGAGGTTAGCAAAGGAACCCCAAAGCCATCTTTCCCTCATCCTTAAGGCGAGGTACCACAGTGACACATCCATTTGGAGAGTTAAGCCAAATATACCAAATGTGCATTTTGGATACCAATTCTTAAGGTGAGACCTCTTTTGATTTCGGCCTCATTTTACCAAATTGTTGACGGCAATAGCTCCATTTGGAGTTCCCCTTGGTTCTCTCAATGGCAAAGTATTTATGATAATTTGATTATTCAACAATCTCTTTTTGTTTATCCTGCTACGGTTAAGGACCTTTGGATTCCAAACCGGAAAACTTGGAACGTGGATTTAATCAACTCTTTGTTCACTTCACATACTGCCAATGCTGTTCTGCAAACTCCAATTATTAATTCTTCGGGGCAGGATGTCCTTGTTTGGAAACTAACACCTGCACGTGCTTGCTCTTCAAAAAGTGCCTACAAACATTGTTTCAACTAGTAGAATGCCCGTGTGTTGCCATGGGCATTTTAAAAATCATTCTGGTTCATCATGATCATGTTTTACTGGAAAAAAATGTGATTTACGGATATATGATATTCCTCATTGCAATTAATTTCACTAAATTTCTCGATCCAAACTATGAGTAAGTGCAAAAGTAAATGAACCTGAGTTGAGTGGAATAAGGAAGGATCAAATGAATGAGCAAACAAATTGTGCACACGCCGTTCAGTTCTTCTCCATCAGAAAATGGAACCCAATACGTTGTTACTGCAGCATTGCATTGCTCCACGGAATTCATTAGCCTCGCTAGCGCTAAGGAACCCCATTTGGCCATTTATTCCGCCGTCGGCCTCAACATCGCCTCTCACATCTCTCAGCTAGCTCTGCCACGATGCCATGTCCTTCATGTTTCACTTCATCCTACATTACTCCCATAAGTACTCCCTCCGTATTCCTAAATATAAGTCTTTTTAAATATTCCAATAAGGGACTACATACGGAACAAAATGAGTGAATCTACACTCTAAAATATGTCTATATACATCTGTATGAAGTTTGTATTGAAATCTCTAAAAAGGACTTATATTTAGAAACAGAGGGAGTACTATTGTTCAAGCACGCATACCAGCCGTTAGATCAAGCACATCCAAACGGTTGCGATCCACCCTTTTTCACCCTCTCCTCCCATCGCGAGACGTCTCCCACACAGCGTCAACAACGCTCCTCTCATGCACGCGTCCAGTGTGGGTCATGGCCCCTCATGAGCCACCCTCACCAGCCACCGACCTCGTCGTAGGTCGCACCTTGCCACCCTCATCGCTGCCGCAACTCTTCCCTCTTCCTCCCTTCCGGTTACGTCATGTCGGCCATTTCAGATATGAAAAATGCCAATGAAGTTGTTGCAGCACGCACATGAGAAAACGCTCCCTCCCCTCGCCACCATAGAATTGTCGATGATGATTGTAGCTCTGTTCCATTGTCGCAACACCGTCGGTAGTGGTGGCAGCTCCTTCACCCGCGGTCGCAGCGTGGATGCAGCAAAATCCTTTGCCAGTTCGAGCATCCAGAAATGTCTACGCTGGCAATTTCATCGGCGAAGGTTCCAACATTCCGCAACCTGGCTCAAGTAGTAGCCGGTTCTAGCAAAATCGTTTGTTGGTTCCAGCATCCGCTTCACCATTCACAACATTGCCCAGTTGTGGTCACCATCAGGCCTCTCGTGTTCACGGGTCGTAGCAACCACCAAACACGGTTCCAGCATAATAATTTCACCGATGAAGTTACATGATAATTCTAAATCGTCACTTGATTTTGGAGCGATATTCTTCTTTCTTTCTTCCTTGCTCACGTGAACCCTCCTCAAACCCACCCAAACCACATGTGCTGCCCCGCCCTAGCCGACAACTCTGTCTTGTCGATGCCACACCAGAGCACATCCATCTACCCC
>NC_041392.1:255813591-255824038 GCF_002162155.2 Triticum dicoccoides | reverse complement strand
TTCTCCGACGCCAACAACCCACCCGACACCCGAAACAATCAGGCCTCCACCTCGTCTCCACTTGTGATGTTGTGGTCAGTGTAACGCCCCGGATGTGATTTATCCAATATGTACTCCAACTCTTGCCGTTTCCGGTGTTAAGTTATTTTATTTTCTCGGGTTCGGGTTTTTGTCTCCGTGTGTTGTTGTCGTTGTCATGCATCTCATATCATGTCATCAGGTGCATTGCATTTTCATATGTGTTCATCTCATGCATTCGAGCATTTTCCCCGTTGTCCGTTTTGCATTCCGGCGCTTGGTTCTCCTCCGGTGGTCAATTCTACCTTTCTTTCATGTGTGGGGATTAAACATTTCCGGATTGGACCGAGACTTGTCAAGCGGCCTTGGTTTACTACCAGTAGACCGCCTGTCAAGTTTCGTACCATTTGGACTTCGTTTGATACTCCAACGGTTAACCGAGGGACCGAAAAGGCCTCGTGTGTGTTGCAGCCCAACACCCCTCCAAATTGGCCCAAAACCCACCAAAACCTCCTTCATCATCTAGAGCGTTCGATCACGATCGCGTGGGCGAAAACCGCACCTCATTTGGACACTCCTAGCTCCCTCTATGCCTATAAATAGGTCCTCCTCCGAAAATCCGGATCTCTCCCCCGTCCAAACCCTAAAATCGTTCCGCCGCCACCGGACGTGTCCGTCCGCCACCGGACATTTCGCGCTGCCGCGCCCGGCCAGTGGCTGCGTGCCACGTGGCCTCCCGCCACCCATCGCCGCCCGCGGCCCGCCGGGCCCGAGGAGAGCCCCCGCGGCCCGGGTCTTCGTGCGCCACCGCCCGAGTCGCCTTCTTCGCCGCGCCGCCCGGTATCCCTCATCGCCGGTTGCCGCTCCGCCTCCACGGAGATGGAGCCGCCCCGCCGCCTCGTCGCCGGAGACGACCCCGCCACCTCGGCGCCGCCCCGCACCTCCTCAACTCCGGCAGCTGCTCCCGTCGACGCCGGCGAGAGCTCCGGGCGGTCCGCCAAGCCCGGTCGTCTTCCTCCTCCTCCGGCGCCCTCCAAGTCCCACTCCGGCGGCCCACCTCCGAATCCGGCGAACCTCGGGAAACGTGCCCCGGATCTGGATCTGAGATCCCGTCTCAGTTGACTTTTCTGCCTGAAAACCTAATTATTTGCTCATGTTCATCGCATCGTAACTTTGCATCCGTAGCTCCGTTTTGGGCATATAGAATATCAAAATGTTTGTCTCAGAGAGTACATAATTTCATCTCATTGCATCATTTTCATTTGAGTTCATCTTGATTCCCGAAATGCTGTTAGAAGAGTGCTATTTGAGATAATTGTCAGATCTGCTGCTCCAATTAGATATTTGTCATTTTTGCCATGATTATTGTGTGCATGATATGCCCATGAGCTCTACATATGTTTTGTTAAGGGTTTTTCCATCTATCCAGAGGTGCAACCCATGTATTTTTGTGATGTGTGTGGTGACTAGCACAAGCTTGCAAAGTGAGGCATTTGTTAATGCTGATTTCAGGGACTTAGCATTTCCACTAAGTCCTTGACCTGTTTATCTCATATGGCCATATGTTCATGTTGTTTCCTAGTGATGCATTCCTCTTTTGAGGATGATTTGTTAATCTTGTAGTGCTCTATCCATCCATGTCTTTATTTGAAATTATGGAGCACCCTAGCTTGAGTCAATCAAGCTCTACTTTTGTCATTTCGTGAATCTGGGCAGATTGTCTACTTGTTAGCGATTTTGCCGAGGATGTTGTAGTTGATCCGTGCATGCTATGTTATTGTTCTTGCCATTTATAGCTTGTATTTTGTGTATTCTTGATGGGTGCATGCTTAGATTGTCATGACTTGCTCTGCTCTGTAGTGAGTGCATCGAGCTCGTAAACATGCCTACTTGATATCTGTTTCAGCATGCTCCAGTTTTCACTAAGTCTGAGAACTGATTATGTTTTTGCCACGTTCGCATGCTCGCAAATGTATTTTCTGATCCCTTTTGGCTCAAGGTCACTAAGGGACTTTTGTTAAGCTCTATGAGTAGCTCCATGCCATGCTTTACTTTGCCATGTTCAGGTTCTGTAGCATATTGTTTTCATGCTCCAAAGTGTGCTATCTGATCTGAAATTCCAGACAAGTGTTAATTTCACCAAGTCTAAGATCTGTTTACCAAATGCATTTTTGCCATGCTTGTTTGAACCTGTTAATGGATGAATTGGCCGTAGCTCAGTGCTAGACTTTTGTTAAGCATCTTGAATGGATCCCTGCCATGTATTTTGATGCCATGTTTGAGTGTTGTAGCATGTTCATCTTGTTGCATTTAGATGGCTACTCGCTGTAAATCACAAAACGTGGTCATATTTGAATTGCTTGCCATTTCCAAACCGTAACTCCGATTTCGGCGTTCCTTATATCGTTTTCAAGCGATTTTATCTCATCTTTCCAGTGGCACACTTGGATTTCCAAGTTGAGGCCAGGTTCATGCATTCCTTATCAAATCTTGCATATGCATCCCGCATAGCATACCATCCTTGCATCATATTGTTTGAGCTTTGCACGTGGTTGATTGTGTTCCGTTTGCTTGTTTGTCTTGTTTGGGTAGAGCCGGGAGACGAGTTCGCTAACGAAGAGCCCGTTGAGTTTGCTTTCGAGGATCCAGTCAACTCTGACAACCTTGCAGGCAAGATGATCATACCCTCGAAATCACTACTATCTTTGCTTTGCTAGATGCTCGCTCTTTTGCTATGCCTATGCTACGATGCCTACCACTTGCTTATCATGCCTCCCAAATTGCCATGTCAAACCTCTAACCCACCATGTCCTAGCAAACCGTTGATTGGCTATGTTACCGCTTTGCTCAGCCCCTCTTATAGCGTTGCTAGTTGCAGGTGAAGATTGGAGACCGTTCCTTGTTGGCACATTATTTTACTTGTTGGGATATCATTATATTGCCATGTTATCTTAATGCATCTATATACTTGGTAAAGGGTGGAAGGCTCGGCCTCTCGCCTAGTGTTTTGTTCCACTCTTGCCTCCCTAGTTTCCGTCATATCGGTGTTATGTTCCCGGATTTTGCGTTCCTTACGCGGTTGGGTTATAATGGGAACCCCTTGATAGTTCACCTTGATTAAAGCTTTTCCAGCAATGCCCAACCTTGGTTTTACCATTTGCCACGTAGCCTCTTTTTCCCTTGGGTTTCCGGAGCCCGAGGGTCATCTTATTTAAACCCCCCGGGCCAGTGCTCCTCTGAGTGTTGGTCCAACCTAGAGCCCCTTGCAGCGCCACCTCGGGGAAACTTGAGGGCTGGTTTTAGTTGTACGGATTGCTTATCCGATTGTGCCCTAAGAACGAGATATGTGCAGCTCCTATCGGGATTTGTCGGCACATTCGGGCGGTGTTGCTGGATTTGTTTTAACCTGTCGAAGTGTCTTGAAGAACTAAGGTACCGAGTCTGATCGGAACGTCTCGGGAGGAGGTCTATTCCTTCATTGACCGTGAGAGCTTGTCATGGGCTAAGTTGGGACTCCCCGCAGGGATTTGAACTTTCAAAAGCCGTGCCCGCGGTTATGGGCAGATGGGAATTTGTTAATGTCCGGTTGTAGATAACTTGAACCTTAATTTAATTAACATGAATCAACAGTGTGAGTTACCGTGATGGTCTCTTCTCGGCGGAGTCCGGGAAGTGAACACGGTGTTGGAGTAATGCTTGCGCAGGTTGTTCTCTAGTTGCTCGCTCGCGCTTTGCCTCCTCTTCTCGCTCTCTTTTGCGAACAGGATAGCCACCATATATGCTAGTCGCTTGCTGCAGCTCCACATATTTTTCCCTTGCCTTACCTATTAAGCTTAAATAGTCTTGATCGCGAGGGTGCGAGATTGCTGAGTCGCTATGGCTCACAGATTACTTCCAAACCAGATGCAGGGCCTGATGATTCCGCTCCAGATGACGCGCTTGAGCTCAAGTGGGAGTTCGACGAGGACTCTCAACGATACTATGTGTCTTTCCCTGATGATCAGTAGTGGTGCCCAGTTGGGGTGATCGGGACCGTGTCGCATGTTGGGTTTATCTTTCATTTTGGCGCCGTAGTCGGGCCATGAGTGTTTGGATGTTGTAATGCTATTTATGTTCTTGATTGACGTGGCGAGTGTAAGCCAACTATGTATCTCCCCTTTATTATTTATATTACATGGGATGTTGTGAAGATTGCCTTACTTGCGACATTGCTTTCAATGCGGTTATGTCTCTAAGTTGTGTCTCGACACGTGGGAGCTATAGCCGCATCGAGGGCGTTACAAGTTAGTAATCAGAGCCTTCCCCGACCATTAGGAGCCCCCATTGCTTGATCGTTTTTAGCGGCCGAGTTGTGTCTAGAAAAATGTTTTGAGTCATTTAGGAATTATATATCGGAGAGTTTAGGAATTCTTTTTACTCCCCAGTCTCTCATCGCTCTGGTAAGGCATCCTGACGTAGAGTTTTGACTCTTCTCTTCTCAAATTTCACTAAAAAAATTAGGATCACGCGGGTATCTTGGAATCGTTCTGATGGTTTTGTGACGAGAACATTGTCTTGGTGCCTCCTGTCAGGGGTTTTGTGGCAGTGTCCCGGGGAGTTGAGCTCCGAGGTGTTGTCGTCATAATTTTATCGTTGCAGTTCTGGAATACCTGAGTCTAGTACGCCGACATCGAAAATCTCTTTTATGCAGTTCGTTGGTGAGATAACCTCGACGCCACCCAGTACTGGGGTGGGAGTTCGGGATTATCGCCATAACTTGTATAACGGATGCTTTTCAAAGGTTGAGATAGATGGTTTCCGAAGTTTTTTCTCGGTTATGTGTTGAAGGATGGATACAGCTGGATGTAGGATTTGCTAGATTTGGGTGAGATATTATGCTTCCCCTGTATCCCCAACACCTGATTGCATAAGCAGAAAGGTTCGGGAGTTTCATAGGTGGGGATTCTTGTAGCTCTAGTTCTTCTTCCATGGATATTTGGTTTGAGATTGGGATTTCTTACCGAGTATTCGTTCTTGATCCGTACCTCGTTGATTTATTTCTCTACCTAAATTCTAAGTGGCTTCTCAATTTATGGATATGTGACCATTTCAAGAGGAATGCATTCTTTCATTTTGTTCGGATGTGAAGACTTTATGTTGCAATTTTCATTCTCTTGGATTCAGCTTCATTTTATCTGTCTATGTGCTAACGGTGGTCAACCTCTTCAGGATGGCTCCCGCTAAGAGCACCAATCAGAATCAAGATCCGCCACCACCTCCACCTCCTCCGGAGGCAATGCAAGCTGTGATGGCCGCAACCAATGCAAACACACAGTTGATCATGCAAATTCTTCAAGAGCGCAATCAAGCGAACCAAGGCAACCAAGGCAACAATCAGAATCACTTTGCTACACTCAACCAGTTCCTTGCTAACGGGCCAAAGACTTTCAGTAATTGTGTTGAGGCAACTGATGCTGACGATTGGCTCGTGGATCTGTGCAAGCATTTCGAGTGCAGTAACGTCAGGCCTGAGGACTTCGTCAAGTTCGCTTCCTTCCAACTCAAAGATCAAGCTGCATGATGGTTCTAGCAGTACAAGGATTCCAGAGGTGGACGTGTTATTACCTGGGATGAATTCTGTCAAGATTTCAGAGCTCACCATATCCCTCAGAGCGTGGTTGAAAGCAAGCGTGAGGAATTCCGCAACCTGAAGCAAGGCTCTTTGTCTGTCTATGACTACAACAAGTTGTTTCATAAGCTCGCCCGCTTTGCTAAGCAGGATGTCCCTGATGAGAAGAGCATGATATACCAGTTCAAGGGTGGTCTCAGAGAAGAAATTCAGCTAGCTCTTGTTCTCTTTGAGCCCTTGAGGTACGATGAGTTCTACAACATGGCATTGAAGCAAGAGGCTGCTCAACTGAGGTGTGATGCTTCCAAGAAGCAAGTCAGAGATGCTACTCCTTCTTCCTCTACTCAAGTGGCCAAGCAGCAGAAGTATTGGCTTCCTCCTCCTCCCTTCCGTCAGCCGTATCAGTAGAAGAGCAAAGATGGCAGTGGATCTTCCCACCCACCCAACCCTGGCTTTCAGAACAAGACTTCGTCTCAAGCTTCAAGATCGAGTGCTCCGTATCACCGTCCGCTTTCAGAGGTCACGTGCAACAAGTGCCAACAGAAGGGTCACTATGCCAACAAATGCTTCAATCAGAGGCATCTTCCTCCTCCTCCTCCTGTGAGATCGGCAAGTACAGTTGTGGTCAAGCATAACCCCAAGCACGCCAAGGTCAACTTGCTGAATGCAGCTCAGGCAGAGGACTCGTCAGATGTCATCATGGGTAACCTTCCTGTTAACGATATTCCTGCAAGAGTTCTTTTTGACACTAGTGCATCGCATTGTTTCATGTCGAGACCTTTTGCATCTAAGCATGATTTTGTTACTCAAGTGTTGTCGAAACCGTTGGCTATTGTCTCTCCGGCCCGTCAAATGACATCTCGAGTATGTGTTCCGGATGTTACAATCACTTTGGGTGACTATAAGTTCTTGTCTTCTCCAAATGCTCTTGGCGACTCGGATATTGATCTTATTCTCGGTATGGATTGGCTTTCTAAGCACAAGGCGCATCTTGATTGTGCAGCCAGGCAGATTCAATTGACTCATTCGTCTGAGGATGTAATTGTCTTTGCCGCTCGTGATGATACCATCCGTCTGTTTTCTCTCAATGAGAAGGGTGAACTGGATGCTATCTCGCAGATTCCAGTCGTTTGCGAATATCAAGACATCTTTCCAGAAGAGCTTCCAGGAATGCCTCCGCACCGGCTAGTTGAATTCGTCATCGATCTTGAGCCTGGCACGGAACCAGTGTGCAAGCGTCCTTACAAACTCGGACCTGAAGAGTTGAAGGAGCTGAAGAAGCAACTCATTATTCAAGAGATAATGGGTCTCATCCGGCCTAGTTCTTCTCCGTGGGGTTGTGGTGTTCTTTTTGTGAAGAAGAAGGATGGAATGGACCGACTTTGTGTTGATTACCGTCCATTGAACAAGAAGACCATCAAGAACAAATACCCACTTCCCAACATCAACGAGCTGTTCGAACAACTCAAAGGTGCCCAAGTATTCTCCAAGCTTGATCTCCGCATGGGTTATCATCAGATTCGAATCCGTGAGCAAGATATTCCCAAGACGGCTTTCAGGACAAGCTATGGTTCATACGAATACACTGTCATGTCTTTTGGCCTCGTCAACGCTCCTCCGACTTTCTCTCGCATGATGAACTTCATCTTCAACGCCTACACCAATGACTTCGTTTTGGTCTATCTCGACGACATTCTGGTTTTCTCGAAGAACAAGGAAGATCATGCCAAGCACTTGCGTTTGGTGCTTGATAAGCTCAGGGAACACCAGTTCTACGCCAAGTTCTCCAAGTGCGAATTTTGGCTCGACGAGGTTCTTTATCTTGGTCATATTATCTCAGCCAAGGGCATTGCGGTGAATCCTGAGAAGGTGTCTGCAATTGTGAATTGGGAACCTCCTCAGAACATGAAGCAACTACGTAGCTTCCTCGGTCTCGCAAGCTATTGTCGAAGATTCGTTGAAAACTTTTCTAAGATCGCGAAGCCTCTCTCAAATCTTCTCCAGAAGCACATCAAGTACGTTTGGTCTCCGGAGTGTGACATTGCTTTCAACACTTTGAAAGAGAAATTGATCAGTGCTCCAGTTCTGACTCCGCCTGATGAATCCAAGCCGTACGAGGTCTTTTGTGATGCCTCTCTCCAAGGTCTTGGTGCAGTATTGATGCAAGAGAAGAAAGTTGTGGATTATACCTCTCGCCAGTTGAAGCCCAACGAGAAGAACTACCCCACTCATGATCTCGAGTTGGCGGCAGTTGTGCATGCTCTTTTGACTTGGATACATCTCTTATTGGGAAGAAAAGTGGACATTTTCACTGATCACAAGAGTCTCAAGTACATCTTCACTCAGCCTAATCTCAACCTCAGGCAGACTCGATGGGTCGAAATGATTCAAGAGTATAACCCGAGTATCGAGTATACTCTAGGCAAGGCCAATGTGATTGCCGACGCACTGAGCAGGAAGGCTTATTGCAACAGTCTAATTCTCAAGCCTTATCAACCCGAGCTTTGTGAAGCTTTCCGCAAACTTAATCTGCAAGTTGTTCCTCAAGGTTTCCTCGCCAACCTTCAAGTATCTCCTAGAGTGGAAGATTAGATTCACCAAGCCCAGCTTCTTAATGCTATGGTGAAAAAGGTGAAGATTGGGATTGCCAAGAGTCAACCCAAGTACAAGTGCTACCGCCTTGATGACAAGGATACTCTCTTCTTCGAGGATCGTATTGTTGTGCCCAAAGGTGACCTTCGTAAAGTGATCATGAACGAGGCTCACAATTCTCTCCTCTCCATCCACCCTGGGAGCACGAAGATGTATCAGGACCTCAAGCAGGCTTATTGGTGGACTCGAATGAAGCACGAGATTGCTCAATTCGTGAATGAATGTGATGTCTGCGGAAGAGTGAAGGCAGAACACCAAAGGCCAGCAGGTCTCCTCCAACCTTTTGCCATTCCAGAATGGAAGTTTGACCATATTGAAATGGACTTCATGACTGGGTTTCCAAAGTCCAAACGTGGCAATGATGCTATATTCGTTGTCATTGACAAACTCACTAAAGTGGCTCACTTTCTGCTTATCAAAGAGTCAATCACTGCAGCTCAATTGGCGGAACTCTATACCTCTCGAATTGTCTCTCTGCACGGTATTCCACAAGTGATCTCTTCAGACCGTGGCAGCATCTTTACCTCCAAGTTTTGGGATTCTTTTCAGAAGGCCATGGGCACCAACATCCGCTTCAGCACAACTTTCCATCCTCAAACTAGCGGTCAAGTCGAGCGTGTCAACCAGATTCTTGAAGATATGCTCAGGGCTTGTGTGATCTCCTTCGGCATGAAGTGGGAGGATTGTCTTCCTTATGCTGAATTCTCCTACAACAACAGTTTTCAAGCAAGTTTAGGCAAGGCCCCATTTGAAATTATGTATGGCAGGAAGTGTCGTACCCCTCTTAACTGGTCTGAAACCGGTGAACGTCAGCTTTTGGGAAATGACTTAATCACAGAGGTAGAGGAAATGTGCAAAGTCATTCGAGATAACCTCAAAGCAGCCCAATCCCGTCAGAAGAGCTACTATGACAGTAAGCACCATGATTTGGCTTTCGAGATCGGAGATCATGTTTACCTCCATGTCTCTCCTATGAAAGGTACTCGTTGCTTCGGTATCAAAGGGAAGCTTGCCCCTAGATACGTCGGACCTTTCAAGATTGTCAGCAAGAGAGGCGATCTCGCCTATCAACTCGAGCTTCCTTCAAACTTTGCAAATGTTCATGACGTGTTCCATGTCTCTCAGCTCCGAAAGTGCTTCAAGACTCCTGATCGCCAACTTCGAGGACATTGAGCTCCAAGAAGATCTCTCTTATCGTGAGCACCCAGTTGCTATTCTTGAAGAGACTGAATGCAAGACTCGCAACAAGTCAATCAAATTCCTCAAAGTCAAGTGGTCACACCATTCCGACCGTGAAGCTACCTGGGAACGCGAGGATCACCTCCGTTCTGAGTACCCGGCGTTCTTTCAGTCCTAGATCTCGAGACGAGATCCTTTTGTAGTGGTGGAGTGTTGTAACACCCCGGATGTGATTTACCCAATATGTACTCCATCTCTTGTCGTTTCCGGCGTTAAGTTATTTTATTTTCTCGGGTTCAGGTTTTTGTCTCCGTGTGTTGTTGTCGTTGTCATGCATCTCATATCATGTCATCAGGTGCATTGCATTTGCATACGTGTTCATCTCATGCATTCGAGCATTTTCCCCGATGTCTGTTTTGCATTCCAGCGCTTCGTTCTCCTCCGGTGGTCAATTCTACCTTTCTTTCGTGTGTGGGGATTAAACATTTCCGGATTGGACCGAGACTTTCCAAGCGGCCTTGGTTTACTACCAGTAGACCGCCTGTCAAGTTTCGTACCATTTGGACCTCGTTTGATACTCCAACGATTAACCGAGGGACCGAAAAGGCCTCGTGTGTGTTGCAGCCCAACACCCCTCCAAAATGGCCCAAAACCCACCAAAACCTCCTCCATCATCTAGAGCGTTCGATCACGATCGCGTGGCCGAAAACCGCACCTCATTTGGACACTCCTAGCTCCCTCTATGCCTATAAATAGGTCCTCCTCCGAAAATCCGGATCTCTCCCCCGTCCAAACCCTAAAATCGCTCCGCCGCCACCGGACGTTTCGCGCCTCCGCGCCCGGCCAGTGGCTGCGTGCCATGTGGCCTGCCGCCACCCATCGCCGCCCGCGGCCCGCCGGGCCCAAGGAGAGCCCCCGCGGCCCGGGTCTTCGCGCGCTGCCGCCCGAGTCGCCTTCTTCGCCGCGTCGCCCGGTCTCCCTCGTCGCCGG